>NC_057808.1:167002799-167355792 GCF_018294505.1 Triticum aestivum | reverse complement strand
GGTCAAAGTTAGTAATGGCGCACTTTGTGTAGGTGCGCCATTACTAAGTTTGACCAAGGTTTGACCCAGTCATACACATAGTAATGGCGCACTTTGTACAGGTGCGCCATTACTATGTCAACTAGTAATGGCGCACTATTCCCTGGTGCGCCCCTGCTAACAATTTTTTTTATATTTTTTTCAAAACTAGTAATGGCGCACCACACACCAGGTGCGCCATTAGTAATGTGTCAATAATGGCGCACCTGTATCTGGTGCGCCACTGCTATATAGCAGTGGCGCACCACATACATGGTGCGCCATTAATGTCCATATTACCTATAGCCCTTTTCCAAGTAGTGTTTGTGGAATATGTAGGAATCAATATTGGCATCCAGGTCCCACTATTGTTTATTGACCGAAGAGGCACTACTGCAGGATGCTGCTAACGCGACACTACGATCAGACACCCTTCGACGAAACTGTGTGCGATGCCATAATTGCAAAAGGTGGTGTAAAAAACCGTCAAAAAAGGTGCAAAACATTTGCGATGGAGGATGCATCAAACACGGTTTAGATTTTAGTTGTGTGTGTGATTCAGGGCATACGGTTTAGTTAAATTAACCGTTTTCGATGAGGAGGAACAAAAGAAACGGGCAGCCAGATGAAGGTGTGTGCGATGTACAACATATGGTTCACTCGGATGAACTGTTTGTGATTAGGCAACACAAAAGAAACGGTAAGCCAGATGAAGGTGTTTGTGATATACGGCATGAGGTTCACTCGGACGAACTGTTTGCGTTGACACAAGAGAACAGAAACGGTTCAACTTAACAAGACATGTGTGTTGTGCGATGGGATTGCATACAGAACAACAACATACACACACACACACACACACACACTTATAAGGACATGCTTGCATAACCAAATTAAACATCCACTTAGATAGGTGGCTACTACAACCATGGCATTTGCACACACCAAAGTAAACTATTACATGCATAATTACATAGGTGGCTACTACACACATGACATTTCCACACACCAATAAAGTAAATTATATATTACATGCATGATTAACTAGCATAAATGATCATCTGATCATCATCTACTTCTTGTGACACTTGTTGTGCTTGTGGCTCGATCCGGGCTCGTCGATTTGGGTAACGAGGCACTTTCTCATGTCAACGATCCGCCTGTGCATCTCGTAGCATGTGTACACGCTCTTGGCCGCAACCTGAGGTGAGGTTCATCCAGTTGACGCATCCAGGCCCCGTGCCAGTATACGGGACTTGTTCTCTGGGCATCCTGCTTCATCTTTTCGTAGTACGGGTCGATGATGGCCGAGGCGAGTTCGACCAGGGAGTCCTTCTTCGTGCTACCCCGGACCGTGTAGTGGTCACGGATTTCGGCAAGGTTCTTGCAGGCCAAGCCCGTAACACTGAGCGCTTTTACATCGTTGGTGGCATCCACCGTGGCGAACTTGTAGTCACTGCTGTTGACAAACCTGTTGAAATGGTCGCAAGGCTCTGTGGCCATGCAATAGTGGTAGATGAGGACATGATGGCGCACGCACTACTGGGCGACAGCAACCTTCTGCTAAGCATGCACCCAAGGACAAAGATTTGATTTTTCAACCAATTTATATGCATTAGAGCATGTGCATGTAGTTCAAATTTGAATTATGCACATAAATGCATTGAAAACTCACTTAATGCATAAAAATGTCCAAACGAACCCCGAAAATCACAAAAAATAACACAACACTCCTGTTGTTCTATGTTGACACGAGAAAAAAATTGGAAGCAATAACAGGTAATGGATATCGTTTCGCCCCCAAAGTTGGGGCGTTCCCTACCGAAACCATCATGCTTGTTGTGAGAAGCTCTGGTTTGTGAGAAGCATATACCCAAACCTGCCCCAAATGGGACAAAAACTTTACCACAGCATGTTAATGCCGCTCCATGATAGCATGCCAAGTTTCATGAATTTCAAACGAGTTTTGGATTTACTAGAATTTATAAACCAGGAATCTCAATGTTTGCGGCCGAGTGACGGTGGCACGGTGCTTGACATTCATTCCCATTTCTTGCATGGGACCTAAGCATGCACCCAAGGACCAAAGATTTGATTTTTCAACCAATTTATATGCACCGGAGCATGTGCATGTAGTTCAAATTTGAATATGCACATAAATGCATTGAAAACTCACTTAATGCATAAAAATGTCCAAACGAACCCCGAAAAATCACAAAAAATAACACAACACTCCTGTTATTCTATGTTGACACGAGAAAAACTTTGAAAGCAATTAGAGGCAATGGATATCATTTCATCCCCAAAGTTGGGGCATTCCCTACCGAAACCATCATGCTTGTTGTGAGAAGCTCTGGTTTGTGAGAAGCATATACCCAAACCTGCCCCAAATGGGACAAAAACTTTACCACGCCATGTTGATGCCGCTCCATGATACACTACAAAAAAAGACACTCCCGTGATGATACGTGTTTGTCACAGTAGGTCACGTTTTCTGTCATGCATGTACATCCATGACAATTTTATGACAGCATCAAGATAGGCATACCTGTGCTGTCGTAGAAGTGTCTGACATTACCAAAATTATCATAACGGAAGTGTCCACTTCCATGACGATAAATCATGCGTCATAGAAGTGCTTTCATCAAGGGTGACCAACACGTGGCATCCACCGTAACAGCTCGCTGTTAAGCTATCGGGTCCGGTTTTGGATCCGATAACCCGTTAACAGCCTGGACCAATGGTGATTTTCCACGTATAAAATTCTCCTTGGCCGGAGGAAACACGTGACTGCTCCTCGGTGGGCCAGATGTTGCCCGTCCATTGGAGGAGACATGCCTATGATACGTCGACACGTGGCAGGGCCCAACAGAGGCCCATATAGGTTAAAAAGGTCGGCCCAGTCAAAGGCCCGTAGTACTTACTTAGGTACTAGTGGGCCAGCCCAATAACGTCCTGTTTAATAAAGGCCCATTTACGGCCCGAAGCCAGATCTGGCCCGTTAATTGTTCGCCGAATATTTGGTCCCAATTACAGCCCAGTGAATTTTGGCCTATTAGAGGCCCGATGTAGACATGGGCCCATTTCAGCCTGGTGTGTCCTTCGGCCTGGGAATGGCCCGTGCTGCCCATGGGCTATAAAAGGTCTGATGCGACATCCGGCCCACTAATGGCCCGTGATAAAGGTGGCAATAGTTCAGCCCAATGTGACTTTGGGCTTGTTAAAGGCCTGTCATATAATTTGGCTCGTTGATGCATGTACTAAGCTTTCAGCCTCTTAAAGGCCCATGATATCAGTGGGCCAACTAAGGCCCAAGATATGTTTCGGCCTGGTAACGGCCCGTCATATAACTGGGCCAAAAAAGTCCCGGTCTACATTTCAGCCTGCTGAAGGCCCGTCAACGACTAGTGAAAATTGAGGCCCGACATGCATTTCGGCCTGCTAAAGGCCCATGGTTTCTTCTGGGCCGTAACAGGCTAGTAGAATATCTAGCCTGTTAATGGCCCAACGCTACCTGGGCCAATCTAAGTGTTGGGTCCACAAAAGGCCCAACTAAAATTTGGGCCGAATATAGGCCGGAGTAAGTTGTGGGCATGGCGCAAAGTTTGAAGGCCCCAATGGCCATTCGGGCCCAAGAAAGATGTAGGTCGGCCCAATTGTGGCCCGTTAGAGGCGAATGTTTCGGCCCGGTCGACTACATCAGATTTTTTTCAGATAGCGAATGATGGCAGTAGCTAGTAGGAATTAAGAACAAACCTACTTTATACAATAAAGAAATTACGACATAGTAACTTAGAATAAACCTACACTATACAATAAAGGATTTATGGTATATTACATCCACTGGGCATCGAAGTTCGCCACCAGTGATCATAAAGCGCAACGAAGAAGCAGATTACAAAAACTGGGTACCATTGCAGCATAACAAAATAATACTGAACCGAGACCACTTCGACGACAGTTCAAGAAAGATTAGCCTTGCGCGGGGACTGCTGCGCAAGCTGCTGAGCAAGGCTGTGAGACCGGCCTAGCATGTCGGTCATAGCTTCCAGGTGTAGTTGTTTAGCAATGAGGTTCTCATTGGTGTTCTCCGCAATCTTTCTTAGAGATAGGACTTCAAGTTGAAGTTGAGTTGCAGAATGCCTTTCTGCTAGAACTTGGGACTGAAGAAGTCGAACTGATTCAGACAATGAATTATGTGAGCTTGTGTGACTGCTAGTATCAAGTAACTTGAACACTGCATCAAGACAAAACTTTGGGGTTGTCTCGCTATCTTCAAGATGTTTTTCCTTCTTTGATGCAATATATGTTGGGTTTGTCTCACAGCCTTCAGCAGACTTGTGCATGCCATCAGGCATATCACCCTGAAACAAGCAGAGAGATGACAGGTTTTCCACGTGTATAAACAAAGATGATAACTGTGCTGTCAATTCCATCCAATTTCAAATTAGAAAATAAATAGTAAGTTCAAAATATCAATAGCGTAATCTGGCATTGTTCATAATGCGGGGAGCTTCACCACACTACCAGATTACCATGTCAACATAACAAGCATAGATGAAGGGCAAAGACAATCATTGTATCTATTTTGGTTAATGTGCATGGCATGTTGTTCATATCATCAGCCACATCAATAAGATAAAACAGGAGATGACAAGGTGCATACGTGGGCTGCTTCACCACACACTGGATTATAGATCCACAAAAACAAGCATACGTATAGGGAGTATTGAGTAATGTGCATGGTATGAATAAGGAATTTGGTTTTACAAGTAAAACTTGGAACTTACGGTTCTTGCGAACATGCATTTTGATAGAAACAGCAAACTAAATAGCAGTAAACGATAGGGAGTATGAGAAAATTAAACAGCAGTTGAGGATAAAGGCTTTAGAAGGACTGACTTACATTAACAGTT
The DNA here is from genome assembly GCF_018294505.1 of Triticum aestivum. Lineage (NCBI taxonomy): Eukaryota > Viridiplantae > Streptophyta > Magnoliopsida > Poales > Poaceae > Triticum > Triticum aestivum. The sequence continues at coordinate 167,350,858 of NC_057808.1, read as the reverse complement.
AACACCGGTTTTATAATGCCCTTCTCCATGTCAAGGGAAGGATAACTCAAGAATTTCAGCACAGAATCTTCTTCATAAGCATTGCCTGTACTCTACATTTTGTAGAGAGTAATTATAGATATGATAATACTGGAAGGGATAGAGGATAATGAAGATAAGATGCAGATTCATGCTACATAATCAACTACCAATCCCTGGAAGTACAAGCGTTACAGGACAAAATGTACTAACAAGACCAATGGGCTACACTTCTGCACTGGCATTGTCTGTGTATTCAACTTTTTGGTTAGATTAAATATAGATCTAATATCTTTTAGTAAATGGTGGGCGAGGGAGATAAGATGCAGAATGCTACACAATGAACCAATCCCTCTTCCCATAATACAAGAGTGTTTTGAACATTGGTGTACCGTACAAAACGTTCTTATATTATGGGACGGAGGGAGTAGCTGTTAATGTAAGTACAGTGATAGACAACGTTCAGTCCTTACAAGAGGACTGCAGAGCTAAACCTCTTCAAAAGCATTGGGTTGATTCTAATTTATGTAAGAGTCCATACGGATGTTATAATGTCCACCAAATGGACGATAACGAGGCTAACATGTGCAGTGATGCTACATAATCAAACAGCTATGAAAGTAAGTATGGTCATACAGGGCAAGAGGTACTCACAAGAGCAATGCAGTGTGCAATATAGTTGCGAGATTCTGTGGTCCCTTGAGAATGAATGTTCCTCTGCTAACAGTTTTCGTACAAGTGAGATGTTAAGCCAAATGCAGAAATGTAGTTCAAATTGTGATGTGATATCATAGATAGTACCTTACGCTGCAGACGAGACCAATGTGTAACAAGATTATTCCAGTCGCTGTCGGATAAATGTAGCACCGGAGACTTTACAGAAATTTTGTTTAGAGGCTTGCCATCGAAGTGCGCTTGCCTCAGGTAGGAACGATACTTCATCAACGAGTGCTGGAAAAGCGTAACCAACCCTTGCTCGTCTTGACAATCCAGTTTGATCCTCGCCTATTTAAGAGAATGAAATCTTGTGTCTTCTGTCAGCAGAAACATATGCAGTAATTACCATGAATAATATTAGTACATTACTTACGCATAAGTTGTGGAGGAAGACTTGAAATTGTTCTGTGTCTGCGGTATATTCTTTCCATGAAGGAAAGATGCGCACAAAGTTCCTGACAACAATATAAGCTTCGTCTTCTAAACTGGGAAGAAATGGAACAGGGGTCCTATTTGCTGCAATTGGGGCTCTCTCTGGTTCGAAAAGGGATTTGGCAACTGGATTTGGTGTACTCTTTGCTGGAATGGGGGTTTTGCGTCGTAGAGCTGGTGCTATGTCAACTGGCATCATCATACTGTTTGCTGCAGTTGGGGTCTGCTGAGTTGGGGCATCAGAAATGACCAGTGTAGTAGGGCTAGAGTCTGCTAGAGTTGGGGTGTTTTGCGGGTCAGGTGATATTGCAACTACACCTAATGGGCTATTTGATTTATCAAGTGTCACTACCTTTTCCAAATAATTTGCTTGTGCTCCTCCGTGATCAGCAATCACCCTCTTCCTTTGAACGTCTGATACACAAGAACAACATTTGAATGGATAAATATGGTATGATGACAGATGGAATATGTACTGAAAATGGATAGGCAGGGCGTATTCACATACACGATGTGTAAACTAAGCTAATGGCAGTGCAACAAAGTAGAAGCAATGCAAAGCATTAGTTGCAAGATATGTGCGACCAATATAACCGCGGAAAGTTAGAGCAAGCACCTTGATGGGGAATAAGATAGGGCATCTGCCTCTGACTCCTCCACTAGGGAGCTACATTGACTTAGGTCTCCCTCTAGCTCAGAATCACTGTTAGGATCGTATTCTGAGCATGAATCTGTAGGTGGAGAGTGTTTGCATTGCATTGCATCCAGACTTGATTTCAGTCCCTTAATGCCAAGTTTGACAGCCATGGCATTGTTCTGCTTTATTCTTTTCATGCGCGCAAGCTCATAATCATTATGATGCTATTCAGAATCTGAGATTCATGAAAACATAAAAAGTAGTCAGATTATGTATGGAATGCATTGCGGATTCAACTCGAAGAGTGTCTCCCTATAAACCCCTGCATATGCAAAGTTCACCCCCCAACCGTGCTGACCAGACCACACACAGAAATACAAACCCCTTATGTCTCTACAACAGGCAGATACACATTTCAAAACTGAAGTAGGAACATTAGAATCATATCAAATTCGTATTTGAACAAATAAACCAAGGAATTATGAGTGGCATAATGTTTAGCTTCAAGGGTGGAGTGTTGGTAGTGTGACACAAAGCAAGTAGGCAGATTGTATTCCATGTAAAATATCGTAGCCTATGTAAAAGCTAGAAATGACACTTTCTTTCTATACAATGCAGTGTTTATTGCCCACACATGATGGAAGAGATCACACAGAGAAATACTATTCACTCATGTCTACGGTTCCAGTATTTTGAAACAGGGTGGTCCACCCTAAAAGAATATTGACAACAAATATGAGAAGGCAAGCATAGATGTAGTGAATCAATCATTTACTTGTGAGCTCACTAGGACAAGTATACAGAATTGTAACTATAGTAAGAGACCGTCCAAAATCTGAATCAAGAAGTTTGTCTAGCACTTACTGTTTGCAACTAATCGACGTGAATAATTGGATATCATATTGAATGAGTAAGAAAGACAAGTAAAATTGTCAACAAACTTGGCCTGAAGTAGTAATCTGGGTCAATGTCACTACGACCAACAATCCAAAATGACTAGTGTCTGTTCCTAGGGCCGGAATTTTGAAACCCTGTGAACTTTAGAGGTACTAAAGATTATTGAAATACATCTAAACCATTAAGTGTAGGTAGCACTCAGCACACAACAAACCCTAATGACAGTCCTGCCTAACGAGTAATTAATCAATTAGAAAATGGGTGATGAGGAGTGGCTGCTGAAGTGCTGAGTGTTGAGGACGTATCTCAGGATAAATCGGGTTGGCATAGTGGGTGCTGCATGCCTGAGCCCTGAACGTACTGGGAAGGTAGGCACGGCGGCGCGCCCAGGCAGCGGTGACGCTGTAGGGCGAGCGGCTCCTGACCTCCTGCTAGCCCGGCATCTCCTCCTAGAGTCATGTTGTTCGGGAACGGCAAGTCGCCGGCGAGCCAGGCGGCTGGGGGCAAGTAGAGATCGGAAGCGCGCAGCAGAACAGAGGGAAATTGAGGCCTGGGACGACCCAAAATCCCAGGGTGGGCCGACCCACAGTGGGCACCCTGTAGAGATACACACCCGAGCGGCGAACATGCATTTTCGAAACTAAATTAGGAACATTTAGCTGACCAATTAAACGACTCTATTTTAATAATATCAGATTCGTATTTGAACAACTAAGCTTGTTTAGCTTGATGGGTGGAGCGGTACTATTATGACACGAAGCACGTATTCTGATCGTATAGTGATCATAAAAGGGGGAAACCCTAAGCATTTTTTAGCAAAAGAGGGTTTCCCCTCCGATCTCTATTAAAGAAACCACCACGAAACCAACATGATCAATTAAACCCTAAGCAAAACCGTACTATGACTGTGCCATGGCAGATTTAAAGCTGCAAACTGGAGAAATGATATTTAGCATCAATTGTTTGCTTCGAACTAAGAACTAAATTCTAAGAGCTGAAAAGAAAGTAGAGTAACCAAGTTACGATCTATTTTCTGGTTGTGATCAAAAAGTTAAGGAGATATGAAGTACCACCTCTCTTGCGGCGCCGTGTAGGCATCGGGGGTGTGATGGCTGTCGGTGGCGTTGAAGCAGATCTGCGACGGTAGACGGGTGCATCGGGGGATAAGTCCCGTTGCGGTGGAAGAGAAGGTCGTGTGAGCGGCCCCGACAAAGAGGACGACGGCGCCGATGAAGCGAGAGGACGCGAGGCAAGGCTCTTGGTCCGTCGTCGTGGATGAGAAACGTCCATCTCTAGCAGTGGACGACGCAGTCTTGGTAGGCGCTCCGGCATGGTGGAGGACGGTCGCGATGGATGGGGTGGAGGACGGCAGCGATGGATGGGGTGGCGGACGGAGGAGGCTGGTGTGGGGATGGTGTTCTAGCACGGACGGTGTATGAATGGGAAAATGGAGGGAGAGGTACGGGGAACCATGTTTTTGGGACGCGCCTGTCTGAAATATGGGAAAGTTACGAACTAAGCCCCCGTTTAAAATTTGGACGTCTCATCGGTTGGGGATAGGACGGTAATTTCGCATCCCGCCAATATTTGCACAGAGCGATTTCGGGCGAGGAGAGGGTGTTTTGGCGCCCATGGTTGGCGCCCACGATGTATGAACGGGGCCGATAGGTAGGGCGGTTGTGTCACGTCTGAGTGAAGTTACAAACCTGCCCCTACTGAAAATATTTGCCTACATCGATTTCGGCCGAGTCGAGTTTGTTTTGCCGCCACCGTTTATGAATGGGGAAATGGAGGGAGAAACAGAGGTCTTTCGGACGAGCTTGAATCAAATGTGTTTTGCCGCCCATGTTTGGCGCCCACCGTGTTGGAATGGGCTCAGAGGCGGTCGTGTCACGTCTAATTGAAGTTACTAACCTACCCCTATTGAAAGCAGTGGAAATCGGGCCGATGGATTGTCCGTGTAATGGGTAGACAGTAATTTTCCATCTCCCAAACACTTGGCTGCGGGCAGCCGACGTGGGAGTGGACATTTTGCCGCTTCTTTAGAATTTTGTGACAATAAGCATCCACGTTTACCCTAGCAACTAAATTCGAATCCATTTTGTATTCCTATACGAATCTTTATAAATCATTCTGTGTGTTTTTATATATCTTCGAAAGCACGACAAAGATGTATTCCACTTTCATATATGAATATGATTTACAAATGCCGATACTCAAATTCAGAAGCTAGAATCCAGTTTAAGGTGAATTTGAATATTTGGAAGACTTTATGTCCAACTCAAATGTCACACGCAACATAATGTGTACTCCCATTTAGATATGTACACAAGCGATGTATCAAGATTCAAATACCGAGTCAACCAACCAAGAATGTACATAACTAACTGACATATAAACACTTATAGAGTATATGGATCAATAATATCAACTAATACATAAGCCAGTCCGCTGTACTTTTTTTGCTAGAACTGCATCCTTTTTTAGCGAAGCTACTACAACATCTTTGCCCTTTCCGATGCGTGCCACTTATGGTCCATCTATACTACTATTATTGTTGAATGCACATTCAGCCCGGTTAGCATATTTGTAGGTCTGGCACAGTAATCAAAATGAAATGTCTTCGAGTCTTATCAATTAATACAGACTTGTTCTCAAATAAAATTACAAACCAAAAAACAAAAAACAATTATCTGATGATTTCTAAAACAAATGGCTTGATTGATTACATGAACAAACAACACAAAGGTTATTCAACGATCAAAAGAACATTTCACCTATGATTTACCAAGTGGGAATTTAATTTCCTTTTTTCCTTCAGGACCTTAACAATGCGGTCAGTCTCAGCTTGCTTCATTTTGAAATCCACCAAATATTTAATCGTTGTCTTGAGTACTGCTTGTGATTGTGATGTTTGCTTCCTCAACATGTCAACTTCATCTCTAAGTGCAGAAGCAGAATCTCTTTCTACCACTAGTTTAACCTCTAGAGCATCAGCAGTTGGCAATTCATGATGCACGATTGGGCCGGTGCCACTGCTGTGGGATGATACAACGTCCATGGGGACATCGCCCTTTGATCTTGGGCTAACCTGTTTTGCCATTAATGTTCCGATTGGATTTCGAATAGTTGAAGTTAGCAAAACATCTCAACTGGGAGTTATAACAGCAAACCAGTTAAAGAAACAAGGAATTAAAGAGTTTCGATTGGATGCTGAAAACTAGTTATTAACATCATTGTAACCGGTTGTTACAGCAGCAAAGAAGTTAAACAAACAAGTTTTGCAAAAGGTACCTGTTGTGGCATTGGAGTTTCTCTTGGATCCTGATAAGTTGAGTAGCCAGTAACGTGATTAGAGAAACCGGTTGCAGAAGCAAAGCATTTAAACAAACAAGTTTTGCAAAAGGAACCTGTTGTGGCATTGGAGTTTCTCTTGGATCCTGAAAAGTTGAGTAGTCAGTAACTTGATTAGAGCAACAAGTTACAGCAGCAAACCTGTTACACAAATATTTTTTTGAAAATGTACCTGCTGTGCAATTGGACTTCCAATTCGATCCTGAAAACTTGAAGTTGGAAAGATGATTACAGCAACAAGTTACAGCAGCAAACCAGGTAAACAAGGAAGTTTCTGAAAACATACCTGTTGTGCCAACGGAGTTTCAGTTGGATCCTGGAAACTTGAATGTTAGCAATCAATAAATAAAGTTTTGCAAGAGCCATAAGAAACTAATATCAAAGTAGTAAAACTAACCGGTTTTGGCAATGTATTTAATTACACTTGAACTAGTAAAACTAACAATTTCTTGGCAACGTATTAAAGTAACAAGTCGGTACCGTTTACCAGCAACACAGACATCTGTAAATTTCTTTGAGTAAGCAAAATGATTCCAACACATATATAAGTTAAAAAGACAGTGTCCCTCATATAAACCTGATAGTTTTCTATCTATGAACATGCAAACATTACTAGTGCTACAAGTGATAACAGCAAACAATTTAAACAAACAGGGTATCAGAACGTAAATTACACGTGAATTCTGTTGCACCCTAGAAATACATATGACCAGCTATCTGTGTGCTTAAGTAGCTATTTAAGTTCAAGCAAACAGGTAATTCTTAATAGTAAGTATCAAACACATAGATAGGCGCAGTCTATAATAGGATTAACAGGCTATGGCATTATGTAATCAGTAGCAAACTAAATTAAGCCAAGCAACGTAATTGAACAATTTTGCAATAAGTGGCTAACTAAAATTCCGAGAAGCAGATAACTGAACTTACGCTAGCTCTTTGTACAGGCACACTGCAACTTCTTTTTCGCTTACAAGGTTCTACGAAGGAGTCCATGGCATCAATTGCTTGGATACGCAGTCCCAATACTTCTTTCTTCCCACACTGCATTGGTAAGTCGAATGGTTAATCTGGTAAGATGGTGCGTCCTTGATATGTTATATGAGGACGTGTAGTCAGACTAGTTGTAGCCACACACATCACACTGGCTTTTACTGTATATTTCATGCGATTACATTTGGCATATCGAGATCTAAGCAATCTACAATAGGATGAAAAGACTGGCATCCTTCACATTATTGGCGAACTCAGTTCATAGAAACAAGCAATTCAACCATTCTGTGGGTAAATCAAAAGCGCCACTGGAATATTTTTCACTACCCCAATCATACACACAAAAAGGGGCGACGCCACCATAGGGGCTGGTATGGGCGGCCGCCTCGGGTGGCTGGAAAGTGTGCACCTAGTTTGAGTCGTCCAGGTTGGCCGAGGCTAGTTTTGTTCGGCCCAACGCACAAGCAGGCAATGTAAAAAATGAAGAAAAATGTTTCAATTTGGATGGGCCAATAACGTAAGTGCAAGGCAGGCCCTATAGCAGGCTCGCGGCCCAAACGAGCGCCTCCCATATCGATCGACAGCAGGAAAAATCCCAATTCGTTCGCTCCAGCCTCCAGTCTGGTTCGCTCCTAACCTAGCCGCCGCTGGACAGACCGACACAACACTTCCTCGCGCCCTTGTTGGAGGGCGGTCGCCGGGCTTCAATCGAACAGAAGGACAAGAAGATGAAGATCCAACCCTGGGTGTAGCCTGCGTGGGAGGCAGCGGCGGCAGCACGGGCATGGCATCGAGCTTGCGCAAACGGACAGTCGCAGCTTGCAAGAGTAGCATGCGCAACGAGCAGGTACATCACATCCCTGATTATATCTAATTCAACTGTTCAATTTCTGGCCAATAGTTAAAGCTGACGGTGTTGTAAAACTGCTTGTATGTAGGGAATCTATGAGAAAATGAAACCAATTTCTGCTTATTTTATAACTCCCCCAATCAATACTGAACTGACTGAATCTGATGTATCTAATCAAGTTTCCGGTGCAAACATACAAGCTCATGTTGTTCTTGAGCCTGAAGTGTCTAATGAACAGACTGCTAATGAAGGATTTGATGCAAACATTTTACATGCTCCTGGTGATGAACATATAGTGTCTAATGAGGGATCTAATGCAAGCATTTTGCAAGCTCCCATTGAAGGATTTAGTGTCTAATGATGATCTGCTATGTTGAGAGAGACATAGAGATTTGCAGGCATTGATGACAAGCAAATTATAGTACATTTTCATGGCTTGAGGAAACGTCGAGGCCATCTACCAGAAAGTCCCCGTATCATGACAACGTAGCATAAATACTTTTCTAATCTGTTGTTTGAAACTATTGGCATACTTGTGCAGGATAGATATATTGATATGCAGTTTGCGCACTGGTTATAGGTGCAATTACACTTCGATATTTTCAGCCAGAGAACGAATAATTCAAGCAGGTACAGACCATGTTAGTAGTCCTTGTACACCATGTTGCATTTTGTGTTTTTTGGTGCTTGCATCATTTAGTGTTTTATAATCTGAACTACTTTGGATCATTAGCTGGTTTTCAAAGTGCATGTAGCTTCACATTTCTCAAGTTATGTTGATTTCCGGAGTGCAAGTGCCTTCGTATTTTTTAAGTTAAATGTTCGCCCCTGGTAACTTGAATTCGTGGATCCGCCACTGCACACAAATCATACACGCATGCCAGTACGAATTAAATGAAATGCAGGGACTTACGCTAGCTCGTTGTACAGGCTCACTGCAGCTCTGCTTGCGCTTGGGATGTTCCATGTACAAGTCCATGTTACCACTTGCTTGGATGTGCAGGCCTTGTGCTCCTTGCATCCCCCTCTGCATTTTTGACACGGCGAATGGTTGATCAAATAAGAGGAATCGACCTTGCTGTTGTACCGGAGGACAGATACTTACAAGGTTATACGGGTGTGCAGGATGTGTACCAGATCCCGTAGCGCCATCATGCTTCGCTAAAAAATGGTTTTGCTTGTTTCAGATGATATCTCCAGAAGAAATAAGAGTTAAACTCAAAGTTGCATAGGCATGTAAGCTAAGAGAGCAGTGAAAGGATATCCAAACATCGTCGGAACAATGCACAAGGGAGTGATGTGTGGATACCTAGTTCGGGCCGGCGTTTGGGCATGCTCGCCTAGCTAGAGTGCGGGTCACTTCAGAGCCATTGAGGGTGATGCGCTGGCGTTGGCTCGCCGCGCAAGGATGCAGATCTTGTGTGGCAACGGAGTGCTACGATGCGGTGGACGAGACCATTGGTGAAGCCCCAACGGCCTCGGGGGGGCGGAGGTGCGACGATGTGCTCGGTGAAGCAGCCCCGGTGAGGTGGGAGACGGCGTCGGTGAAGCGCACCTGATGCGGTGGAAGTCGGTGTCTGTGAGGCACGTCGGATGCGGCGGCCGACGTTGTCGGTGGACCACCCGGTGCGGTGGACGAGGGCGTAGATGAGGTAACTCCAGTGCGGCGGTGAAGCGCGACCGTCGTCTTCGTCGTCGTCGTCCGGCACAGAGGTGGGGAAAGAGACGAGACGAGGGGCGATTCGAACTTTGCTTGGGTTGGCGGCGAATTGGGGATTTGAGCAATCTGGGCGCGGAAGGGGACGATGGAGAAGGGAGATTTTGCAGGGCTGGAATGGGGCCGCCAGATATTTCAATCCGAAACGTGGAAGCGCGAACTTATTTTGTCGTCGTTTTTTGGGGGGGGGAGGGAGGGAGGGGGTGGGTGGCTGGGTGCTAAGCGTCCGTACGACACACGCGACCACCACGACACGACCCTGGTCTGCCTGGTGCGCCTACATTTGAGAATGCAAACGAATCTTCTTTCATTTGCAAACGAATCTGTATGTATTACCATGCCCGTGTTTTCCTTGCAAATAATTAGTCATTCGAAACGAGATACTATAAATTAATTAATGAGGAGTTATTTGAAAAAAATTGAAACGGTATCCACGCTAACGTGGATTAGAGTGTGTGTCACATAATTAGTTATTTGAATTAGAGTGTGTGTCACATAGCGATCTCCAATTCTAACGTGGATTTCGCATTTCACGGTATCCACGCTACTTTTTTAATACAAATTCATATGTATATGATGAACACCATGGTAGTGAGAAAACTTTTGGATGGATTCAAACATATGACCTACAAAATAGCACAACAATCGAGTCAATGTCAACTTTTCCAAACCTAGTATGGCACGAATTCGAAATAATTACCCATATGCATGGTCCTCAGTTCAAATCTTACAATGTACACCGAATTGAAACATCGATATTAAGTCTAGTACTATCTACATTCAAATGTTGTTTTTAGCCCCCCCGGCACACACGCTACATACTTCCTGTATCGGTCAATCTTCCTCTCCTAACCACCTTAGGAAGCTATCGGTTTCCGACACACGTTCATTCTTTCTCTCCATGTTTCGATCTCTAACTCTCTCAACTATACAACCCCCTTTTTCCACTCTGTTACCAAATGTATTTACCTCACACACCCGCCATTGCACCCCATGCCGAGCTCTCTCTCTCTCTCTCCCTCCCACCCTCTCTCGCTAGATACATGCATTGCCTATCTAGCCCCCAACCTCTCGTGCGCACACACGCACGTTGTCTATCTAGGTCACTCCCTCGAGACTGTCTCACTCTTTCTTCCGCACGGCGGGCCACACTCGCTCAATCTCGCTCTCTTTATCTGAGTCTCGATTAACCTCGTTTTCTTTCACACACAAAGGATATATCTCCCTGTTCGGGCCTCGATCGACACACTTTATACTCTCTCACGCAGATTGTCTATCTAGGTCAGTCCATCCAAGCCGCCCCCACTCTTTCGACCTCATGGCGGGCCACGCTCGCTCAATCTCTCTCTCTCTCCTCCCTCCCTCTCTCTGTCTCTCTTTGTATGTCTCGATTGACCTCGCTCTTTCTCGGACACAAACGATATATCTCCATGTTTGAGCCCAATTCGACATATTCATATTGTATACTCTCTCACGCACATTGTCTATCTAGGTCACTCTCTCCAACCCCTATCACTCTTTCGATCGCACGACGACCCACACTCGCTCAATCTCTCTCCCTTTATATATGTAATCGATTGACCTTGCTTCCTCCCACGCACAAAATATATCTACATGTCTGTGACTGGATCATCTCTCAAGCTCTATCTTACAGCCCTCACCCTTCCCAAAAGCTCAATCGGACAATATCTCTCCAGAGCATATATATCTTTTCAATGAATACCGGACCACACTCACTTTGTCTCTCTATCTATATGTCTCTCGATTGACCTCGCTTTCTCACGCCGTATCTTCCACACATTGAAGCTACCTCTCCATCCCTCGCAAAGCCGGAGCTATTTACATTGCGAGGGGGACTCCAACCTTGGATTAATTTGTGTAGGCATTTATTCCGGTGGTTAGATTATATTTTCGTAGCATTCGGCCCACAACTACTCCAAACACCGTTGCAACCCCCGCACCTCCCCCAATTGATTTCCCTCTGGCTCGGTCATCGCTCTCTCGCACGTCCTTTCTCGCCTTCAACGTCGCACCATGGTATTATTGCAAAAAACTCTGATTATTACAAATAAGCTACAAAACTACACACCGATAGTCCACTTGAAATGGAACAAATTTCTACCCACAAATTAAAGTGCCACAAACTACACACCGAGGGGCCCACTTGTCATGAAACAAATTTGGACCCATATACAAATTAAAAAATAAAGGACGAGGATCGAACATGCGACCAGGGCCTTCAAGCCGCACGTCAATAGGCAACATACGTAGAACAACAATGTTTGTTGTACCCCCCTTTGTTCATATAATGTTTTTATATTACCACAGCCTATTTAATGGATAACATGTAATATTATTTTTAGTACATTAGTGGGACCGGCTCGTTAGCACGTACTATTCGCCTTCACTTACTGGTGGGTTCCATGTGTGCTCTCTCTCTCCTCCCCTTCTGCGTTTAGACGCACGGGCAAACACGAAGAACTCGCGGGCGATGTTGCCGTTGACCATATCTGGACGCGTTCACAAGTTACGGCACCAGTTTCACGTACTAGTAGTACTAGTCAATGTGTACGTGCAATGCACGTTAATTTGGAAGTATATTAAGTGCATGCGGATATTAAGTAGGATATTATTTGCGTGTTATTATGTGATTAGCACTATTTTTGGCATGAAATTAACTGCACGCTAAACGTGTTGAGCGCTCGACATTGAAGCAGTCTAGGTCGTTGGATGAGAAGGAATACATGTGGCTTGATGACGTTTTATATTTAATTTGATACGGCTCTAGCAGAACATTCAATCGATCAAACCATAGATTTCATTCAGTCTGACTCCGACTTTACATTCATACGACGATCGATCTAAAATAAACGGAAATGATAAACGTTCGGATTTTAAGCATGGCAATCCGAACGTTTTTCATGGCAAATTTAGATTACGCGGCGGCGGCGGGGCGTCTTGCGGTGGGAAGCGGCTCCTCTGCCGTGCTCTGTGTGTCGTCGGGCCACTGACCGACGGCGACGGCGGCGTCTTGCGCCGTTGTTGGCGTACTCCTGGACGTTGGCCCTAGCTTCAAGGAAGGCCACAATGTTCTGGACTTCGGTCTCCAGGAGCGAGTCAACTGGCGGGAGGAGGCGACTGGCGTTGGTGCAAGGAAGCGGTCGACGGCGGCCATCCATGCCGCTGAGGGGGGCACTGGCACCCGCGCGGGGACATGCGCTGGCAACGGCGCGGCGGAGACATTCGTGTGCACGGGCACCGGCACGGGCGCGCACGTCAGTGCACGCGCAGGCGCATGCGCTGGCAGGTGCACGGGCACCGGCACGGGCGTGCGCGTCAGTGCACGCGCAGGCGCATGCGCTGGCAGGTGCACGGGCGCGTGAAAGTCGGCGGGGACCTCGTGGAATCCCGTGGCATCAAGCTCGGCGACAATGTGCGGCTCCCAGCCCATCAATGCCACGGGGATGGGCGCTTGGCGCAGTCGGGGCGACGGGAGCCGGAACGGGAGTGGGGACAGGCGCGGCGTCTTCCCGCAAGGCCGGTTCAAGCTCGTCCCAAAGCGCCTTATGTTCTTGAGACTCCGGCTGGGTGTCTTCCTCAGGAAACTGGAAGACTAAGGGCAGACCATCGTGATGCGGCATGGCGTACGTTTAGGTCAGGCTGGTTGGAGGTAGACGACAGGAGAATCGGAGAGGAAGAGAGAAGATTGTAGCGATACCGGGTAGTGCGGGGTTGATTTTAAACTGCGGCGCCGGTGACATTAAAAGTGGGAGCAGTTGGGACGAAGGTGGGCGGCGGAGCCTGGTCAAAGGGCTCACCTCCCGGTGAGCCTGCGCAGCGGTCTGCTCGCACGCCTCCCTGTCAGCCGGCGCAGCGGTCTGCTCGCACGCCTCCCGTCGACTCACACGCTTGCTCGGACGGCACCTGCCGATGAGAAGCGGGACTCGTGGCGGCACGTAAACGCCCACGGTTTCAATAGTGAAAGCGTTCGCCTTAACGTGACAGGTCTTTGTTCCAAAATACCTTGGCTCTTCATTTGTGCAACTTGTCATAAGCAGCTTGTCTCAAATTGAAGAAAAAAATTACGAAGGAATATTTGTGCCATATCACGTGACCATGCTCAGTTTCATGAATTTCTGGTCACTTTTGGATTTTCTGAAATTTAAAATCCAGGATTCGAAACAACATCATAACATGCATCATGCAATAAATTTTCAAGCGATACATCTGTCCTGTTGTATTTCTTAAGAAAGGATTTGGTCAAACATTTTGCTTAGTTAGACTTCAGACAAGTTATATATGCAGAGTAAAAGGATAATCAGTCCGTACCAGTGCATTGCCTGATATATTAACTCTTTTTTTGAGGGGTCCCTGATATATTAACTCAAGTAGTACTAGGCACGAACAAACGGGCTCAATTATGTGCTCATCCTGGTGTAGTAGTAGTACTAGGCAATGCAGTTGACGGGTGACCTTGGGGAGCGGCGACCGAGGGAATTGAACCATGCTCGGCATGGTAGGTAACGTTGTCTAGTTACTAAATCATCCCTCCATTGTTCATCGGTAGTCATTATGGACCGGGGACATGAGGGGAATTTCCTAGGGCTGGAATTCTGGCTGCCAGATATTTCGACTCGAAACGCGGAGGCTCGACTGGTTGGGGTTGGCTAATGTGCGTACCACGCACGCCACCAGAAGGACACGAGCCCGGTTTTTTTAGGATCAACACGAGCCAAGGTCTGGCTGGTACGCCGTTGGGTACCATTCGAGAATACGAAAGGAATCTTTTAAATTGCCGAACGAATCTATGTGTATTACAATGCCCGTATTTTCCTTGCAAATAGTAATCTCGACGTGGTAATTGATTTATGACGAGTTCTTGAATTAGAGTGAGTTTGTGATATATTGATCTCAACGTGGATTTCACATTTCATGGTATCCCTAGTAAGTTTTTCATTGCAAATTCAAATTTAAAAGATGAACAATATGGTGGTGAGAAAACTTTGTATGTATCAAGCATATGCCCACACACACACACACGAACACAACAACAATCCAATAAGTATAGTGCATCTATTTTTCCAAACCATGCATGTATGACACGAATTCAAAAATACTCCTTCTGTTCCTAAATATTAGTCTTTTAGAGATTTCAACAAGTGACAACATACGGAGCAAAATGAGTGAATCTACACTCTAAAATATGTCTATATACATCCGTATGTGCCAGTCCATTTGAAATCTCTAAAAAGACTAATATTTAGGAACGAAGGGAGTAAAATGTAAGACATGCATGGTCCTCAATTCAATATTTAAAATGAACAGGAAACTGAAACATGAATATTAAGTCTAGTACTACAGTACATGCAAATGTTGTGTTTAGGCGGAGCTATGTAGATTGTCGGGGGTTAACCCCTCGACCTTAGATAAATTGTGAAGCTCTGTTTAGGATTGTTTAGATTATATTTGTCCCCACCCTAGCTCCCAAACACCGATTGGTTGTGCACCCCCCTCCTCCCCGAGATAATATCATCTGCCCCCACACCTTAGATGCTATATGCTGATACGAGTTGCTTGGAGCTTGTAGATCTGAGATATAGCAGCTCACATGATGTCTTAATATTTTTACAGGAAACCTTAATGAGTTTGAGAATTGCACACAATTTGTACAAAAACTACTCAGATGCCCTTGGATCCCATATCCAACGACCTCGAAGCTCGTATCACCGTAGCATCTAAGATGAAGGAGGACATCATATTCTCCTGTATGTAAGAATATCATGTGCTACCACACCTTAGATGCTTTGGTGATACAAGCTCTTCGGAGCCGTTGGATTTGTGACCCAACAACTCCTCGGTGGTTCGAATGGTTTTTTGCAGAAAAGCCCCCAAAGAGTTCGGCCACTGCTTATACGAACAAAGACTGCTCAGATGCCATTGGATCTCAGATCAAACAACCTCGAAGCTCGTATCACCATAGCATCCAAGCTGCGAGAGCACCTGATGTTTTCTTGCACGGGTGAATATGAGGTGCTCCCGCACCGTAGATTCTATGGTGATACGAGTTCACGGAGATCTAATGGCCCACAGTAGGAGGTTTGAATGTTTTTGCAATATACGACTAAGAGAGTTTGGGAATTGCGCAAAAAGTACAAGTACTACGCATGTGCCATCTGATCACAGATCATACGACCTAGATGCTCATATCACCGTAGCGGCTAATTAAGCTACGGGGAGCACCTAATATGAGCAACGGGGAGCCGTTGGATCCAAGATGCAGCGGCACACATGAGGCCTGAATGTTTTATTTGCAAAAAAACCTTTGGAGAGTTTGGAAATTGCACATAATTACAAAGACTACTCTCAAACCATTGGATCTCACTTCCAACGATGTAAATACTCGTCATATCACCATAGCATCTAAGCTGCGGGGTGGATGTGATATTCTATGTCGTTGTCATTTTTGTTCGTAAACTTGCAAAATACGTGTAACTCGTGCCGTTACTTGTCTAACCGCGCAAAGTGTTTGTTCAAAAAAACCATCCTACACTGAAATATCGGAACAACACACGGGGGTCCCACTTGTCATTGCTCAAATTTGGACCTAAAACTAACAAATCTGAAAGACGAGATTCGAACTGGCAACCTGGACTAGAAAGCGTAAGTCGATAGCCTGGAACAACAACGGTTGTTGGCTTTGTCCCATAACTTGATTTTATACAGTATTACGTTGAGTAGAGTAGAGGGAGTGCCTCGTCAACACGTGCATGACTGTTGACTCACTTACTGGTGGGTCCCAGGTCTGCGATCTCTCTCTCCTCTCCATCGTCTAACCTTTAGACGCACGGGCACACACGAAGAGCGGCGCTAGCTTGCCGTGGTGTTATTATAACTAAAAAAAGCTTGGAAAATAGAAGAATCGCCTAGAACAAGAGACGTTGTGGCTGGTCGAGACAGAGCTAACCACACCTATCCTCCGTGCCACGTTAGCATGATGAAGTTGTGTGGCTAGTGCGGTGTTTTCGACCGACTGGCTGGGTCCCGAGGTCGAACCATAGGTACTACTGCGTCTGATATATTTTTACACGCACATTTTTCCTCCGTGCCGAGACGTGGCACACCCTACCGTGCGGTTTCGGGGTCCTCCCGGGTGGTGCACGCGTATATTCTTCCTTGCCGAGACATGGGATGCCCTACCGCGCGTTTTCTGGGTCCTCCTCGGTCGTAGCGCTGAAGCAAGTAAATGAGTCGTGAAATCATGAAAGACCACATTTCCCGCCGAGTACATTAGTGAAGCACGGTGGCTAGCTAGTTGGGCTAGTGCGACTGATTAGCTAGGCCGCCGCCACATTTGTTTTTCACCCTTTTTTATCTCCTAGCCGGCAGGTAAATTTAAATATCCACCGTGGCGTTGCTCTAGTCATTGCATGCGGCAGGCGCGACAGGATTTTTAATTTTTTGATTGACGGGAGCAGGCACGATAGGATTTTTAATTTTTTGATTGACGGGATCAGGCGCGGCAGTAATTAGTCACGATCACTCCGCCTGTAAAACCCACTGCTCCCTGATGTGAGAAGTCGTCGACTGGTGTTTTCCCATGGTGAAAACCTAAAGATTCCCTACTCCTCGGCTGGCTCCCTCCGCCTTCCCGTAGATTGCATTGCCTTTTAGCCATTTCGCCCCTTTGCTTCCTCTCCCCATTGCTTCTACCTGGTGCCATGGCGGGTGCAGCAGATCACGGAGTCTGAGGTGAGGCGCCTGACACAGGAGCTCGAGGCCAAGGATGCGGAGCTCAGGGCCAAGGACGTGGAGCTTCATGAGCTTAAGGAGGAGAGGAGTGCCATGCTCCTCCGTTATGTGCGGGAGTTCACGGATCTTCAAAAGCGGCAGGCGTCCACCACAAAGATGCTCGAGGTGTCGGCGGCGTTGCTGCAGAAAGCGGGAGATATGATAGGCCGTCAGGGGAGGCGGCTGGAGCGTGAGCGGGCCGATCGTGACGAGGCCCAGGATCGCCTCAGCCACTTGATGGACCAAGTTGCCACTCACGTGTTGCGGCTGCGCGATCCCTATCGTCGTGCCAGTGCGACCATGCCGGCCGTCGGGCTAAACCCGTTCGACCACCCCGTCGACTTCAATGAGCTACGGCTTCCTGACCTGGTCTCCTTCTTCACCTATATCTCCGAGGAGCTGAGCCGTCTCCAGGCGATGGTGGGGGCGGAACTGGACAAGGAGGGGTTGTGGGCTGCCGTCACCGTTGCCGGGCGAATCCTCTCAGGGATCCGTCACCGGAATCCATTCGTGCCATTGGACGCCGTCTTTGACGAGATGGCTCCCGTCGACCGGGAGCGGGCTCTGCGGGCCATTGCACCCTGCATCAGCAACGTCGTGCGCCTCGAGAAGCAGAGGGACTTCGGTGGTGTTTAGGCGTCCTCTGCATGGGCATGTCCATGTCTAGGTGCAACATGACCGTTGGATCAAAATCAGACGATGCAGATCAGTCACTGTAGCACAAAGCGTGTCGGTGTGTTTGGTTGCATTCTCATCTCAATATAGTTACATTACTGTTCATATAGTTGACATGCGCACAACATCATTTGTTATCGTCATATCTTACACTAGCAACAAGATTATGTAGTACTGACGTATAAACCACTGCACATGCCTAGTAGTAGGAGCACTGTGTATGTTCAAGTGGCTACCGTGTTTCGCACTCCTCCGTCGTAAGAGTGGAAATGCTTGCTGTAATCATTTTTTTCTTCAAAAAAACAGTGGACTCGCTCTACCATGCGCATCCTCCTCGACGGTCATCGGGAACTTTGCTACTCACTTTCGCCGACGTGTGGGAGAACCATCATCAGGGTCCACCAGCCATGCACTAAATTACTCCGTAGTAGAGTGCCCAACTGCATGGTAGACTTCCCCGATCGAAGCGTCGCAGTAATGCCCAATGAGCCGTCAAATCACAAAACCCCCTCCTTTCCAGCAGTAAGTTGGACGGACGAAGCAACCATCATTTCACTCTTCTCTCTCAGCTTCCTCTCTACCCAACCCTCGCTTCTCCCTCATCTTGTTCCTCATTTCTTCAAGAAAACCCCGACCTGCTTCTGCCATTGTTCTTCTCTCCCAAAGAAGGAAAGGTGAGCGCATCAATGGTGTTGATTCTGGCCAAGGCCCGGTCTTGCAACCCCGAGACTGATCCTATAACTCCCTCTCTGTTCTTCTTTTGGGTTTGTGATTATGGTTTCTTTTCTTTTATTTCTATTTGACAGTTTCTTGATGGACGCTGGAGCACCGGCCGAAGTGATGTCTATGGCTCTGGCAAAAACCGTCGAGGCTCATGGTACGAAGAAGCGCAAGCACCCCGCCGAGACTACCGCAGACAAGCTCAAAGCCATCGCCCTGTCCAAGCCCCCCTCTCCGGGATCCCTCATTAAGCAAGTCCAGGTAATATCTCTTCTTGACGATCTTTTTCTCGATCTTGATCGTGTTTTTTCATCTAACACGCAGTACTAGTACTAGTAGTACCACTTTCTGGGTGATCTTGCATGTGATTTTTGTGTGCCAAATGGCGGTTCTAAATTCCTCTTTTGACCAAAACATGCGAGAGGTTGACACTGATTTCTTATAGATTACTTTCAACTACTTTATGAACATCAATGCTACCTTTGAAGAGGGTATATTTGCATCAGTAACTTGTGTTATGGATATTGCAAGTAATCCCTCTGCTCTCATGCCTTTGAAGACATGTTCTAGTGTCTTTGTTCACTCATTTCTGTGCGTATATGTAGTCATATATGGAGTAAAATATCGAAATCATCTTATATTTCTGAACGGAGGTAGTAATAAAATATTTGGTTTCTGTTTGAATTAGAACCAGGTCCGCGGTGGAGATGAAGTTCTCAAAGTCATGCCGTGTGAACTGGAAGACCTGAGGATGAGTTCTACTGCTAAACTATCCAGCTGCTGTGTCCTTGTCGCCACGTGTCCTGAACTAGTGTTTTCCTGTAGCATTGTTGTCAGGCGTGTTCTCGAGGCTGTACTTGACCACAACAATTTCCTGGCTGTGCCTTCGATTACGAAGGGTGTGGTTCTTGTAAAGCTTCCCGACAAATCTGATGCGGCATGTCTTCATCGTCATGTTTATGAGTGGAAAGACCACTCTGTTAGGTTCTCCAAGGTTGAGGAGATGGTGATGGTGCCGGTAGACATCTCTCACGAAGTCCATGGCCTAGTCAGTTATGCGGGGTTCATCCCGTAGGTCGGTGGCAAGAAATAGTCTGCAGAGTTTAATTAGTGCAACTTTGCTTGTCTGTAGTAAGTACTATTGTTCAGTACTTGATTTGTGTTTGTGAACCCTGTATTGTTTAGTACTGCCGCTTTTGGTGTGTGGTGAGTCCTGAGAACAGTCTATGTTAATGTCTGTCCACTCAATTTAGTCTGTATATTTTGAAGTATCCAGATCATCTTTTTTGTGAGGACGGTTTATCAATTATGGTTACACTCCAATATCTGTATGCATTGCAGGGTTTATCGCACCCACCAGGATTTCCAGTCCCATGGATGTTCGGTCCATACGATTTGTCACGACCTTTGGACTGTCCTGCTTGTGGGAGTAGGCGGGGGCCCTGCATGCCACGCGTAGTTGGAAGACCAATCTTCTGTTTAGTACTTCAACATAGTGATTTCCTGGTAAGGATTCACTCGTGTCACATCAAGTAAATCTTATTGATTTACTGTCTAAATCTTATTGATTTAATGTCATGTTTTCTTTCTTTTGCTGCAGTTTTACGATGCAGGTTTTGCCATGTGACATTCATCACAGAATAAACCGTTTGGTTTGCTCTACGATGGATATTTTTGCAGGTTTCACTTCTTATGTCGTGTCAGTAACGAAGGCACTGTCCATCACTTATATTACTGGAAAAAATTGGATCAGTCTGTTGTCTGAGTACAAGCTGAATCCCTATGATGAACTACAGTTTGGTTTAACAAACACGCCACAATTAGTCCTTCTCGCGTTTAAAAGAAATGAAGAAAAAGACTGGATCACGGTCACGAAGCCGAGTCAAGTTAGAAAGCTGATCATAGCAGATCAGACACGATCGCCGCTGTCTCGCACATCGGTACCACCTTCAGCAACGGATCGAGCACCGGCAGTTGCTCTTGCACTGACAGCGGCAGCAGCTCAGTCTGATCCAGCTGAGGATTGGGCACCGACCGCGTCAGCGGATCAGGCTGATCTACCGGAGGATCGGGCATCGACACCGGCACCTGCTGCGACACCGGCACCAGCTCTACAAGGATCACCATCTCCGGCAGCAGCAGCGGCACTACCAGTCGCACCGCACGGGCAGCAGCAACGGCTTCGGCACCTGCACCAACACTTGCACTTGCATCTGCTCCGGCCCGTGCAGCGGCAACGGAACCAGCAGTTGCACCGGCAACAGACTGGGCTGCAGTTCGCACTTCATATACCAAAGTCCTTACAAAAACCGACATGTCCACCTTCTTGGTAAGCATTGGCCGCCCAAGTGCTTCGTTCTTTTTTCTTTCCATGTTGTTTCACATGATTCACTGTGTTGATCTAACTGTTTGTGTATGTCTTCTTGTTTGCAAACAGAGAATTCCTAGAGCAACGAGGGAGTCGTTCAACAATCCGGGCGACCGTGGCCAAGTTTCTCTTACCATGCGCAGCCTTGGTGTGAATGAACCTGCTCAATATACCGTAAGTACAAAGGATGGTCGCATGATGATTGATGCTAAAGGATGGTCAAGGTTCAAATCTAAATCATATCTTGCGGTAGGGGATGATGTCAAAATCGAACTTTCTCGGCAAGGAGAGCTGGTCCAAATCAACTTTGAAATTCTTCAGTAGCAGCACGCAACTGCCGAACTGATCTATCCTCCGAGAGATTTTGATGTAATACTCTGGCATGGTGAAACAAGTGTCCTGTGTGTATAAGTAGTACGACAGTATCGTTGATAGAATTGCAACTCTGATTGCTTGTTAGGAACTGTCGTTTGATTTCATTCCAACAGCTGCCGTGCTTTATTCAATTTTGTGTATTCGCCTTGCGACAGCATCTAAAACCAGCGCCGTACCGACCGCTTGCAATATGAAAAGCGCTGAGGTAGAACACATGGGCCCCCAAACATGCAGGCCCACCGGCCTGTGGCCCAAAGTCCAGAACCGTGAGCCTGTCTGAGTATTTCTCAGCTGAACCCCCATAATGCCCGTGCGTTGCACGTAACATCAAGATGCATTTGTATGAGTATTTTATCTTGTGAGAGAAAAGGATGAACGAGGGAAGGCCTTATTTGCAAATGTGGAGAGGTGTGTGGGTACCTTTTTGCAAAATTGCCATAGTTTCCTTCCTATCCGTCAGATATAAATCGGACGGCCTATATTGCAGGATGGCAGGCACACCATCATCACCAACTCGTCTATACCGTGTTAAAAAAACTCTGTTTTTATAAATATATATGTTATATATATTCCCCTTGATTTTTCTTATGTATAAAGTTGTGATATAAAAGATCTTTATATTTCTTTACAGAGGGAGTATCTCTCTGTCAAAAATATATTTATGTGTAACTAGTTACTCCTGTCTTTCTACTTCCTTTCGCTGATATGTGGGGCATCCGGCAACGGGGTCCACGTGCCATATGCACCAAATTAGAGTGCACAACTGCACGGTAGACACACCCCGGTCGTAGCGCCGCAGTAATGCCCAATGAGCCGTCAAATCACAAAAACCCCACCTTTCCTGCTTTAGCAGTAAGCTGGACGGACGAAGCGGCAATATTTCACTGGGCCTAAATCCCCTTCTCCCTCGTCTGCTTGTTCAGAGAAAAACCCCGCTCGGCGATTGCATAGGGTTTTCTCATGGAGAACCTGGTACAAATTCTTCATCCATCCCCGATAAATCCCAGTCCCTTGGTCGCGGGTACTCCTAGGATGGCAGCCGCCGCCGCTGATGCATTTTTCTTCCTACAGAATCTAGTGTGTTTCATTTGCAGTGCCCAAAGTGCGAGGACCCTACAGGTTTCTGCGCCCTCGGCGAGATGCCACACTTGTTCCTTCTCATCCTAACACAGAATTTTAAAACGCACACAGTATGTTCCTAGAATCCTCTTTTCTATCCGGGAGGGTGGGGTTTTTTGAACATGATGTTGACTAATTTGGAAATTTGGATTGCTATATTTGGATAAAAGGTACTAGTACCATGGTCAACACTGACGTGAAGGAGGAAATTATTTCTAGATTTGGATATAGGGAATACATTGTGTTCTCATATTATTTTTCCTGCAGTGCATTCCTTACTCTGCCAGAACACATGTACTCAAGATGCTCGGCCTTGCCATAACTGAATACACCAATTTAATGGTCACAGTGAACACAAGCCATGGATATAAGTTTCGAGTTGGGTTCGTGAACCAAGAAGATCGCTGCTTTTTTTATGGCCGAACTTGGATAAACTTTCTCAAGTGTTCCGGACTGAAAGTTGGCGCACGAATGTTGATGGAAATAGCAGAACCTGGTCTCATCTTCACTGCGATCTTCCACCCCGACGTCGTTCCAATTGTTCATCCATGTTAGTTTTGTATCTGGTTCTTGCTTCTTGACTGGATTACTTCTTAATCCACCTATTCTGTCTAACTAATTACAATTTAACTTTAGAAGTAGCAACGAATCTCTCATGAAGATGCTACTTCTAATTAATATTTTCTTATAATTGGTGGCACGTGTAGGTTTTTTCGGAGTTAAGCAGGCTACTCGTTTGTTATTCTATAAGAACTCAGCTGTTACTCATGGCACTGAAGTTGACTTGGACGACATCCACAAGTTCCTACACTTTATTGATCATCTTGAGGTCCTTGTGGGGCGTTTCAATGGTGGAAGGCCATGTGGGATATGTGTGCCACTACTGCACTCGTTGAACAGGTCCAACTGTGTTGAGAAACTTATGGTATGAGCTGTTTTCTGTTATATATGTTGTTACAGTTGTGATCTTCTTGAAACAGGAACTGCCCGGGTCTATTGTTCCTATTCAGATCCTTGACCATGGTCGGGTCAGACTTGCGCTTGGTCACAACATGATGTTTATGTCAACCTACTCCATTCCCCTTGGAGGTGAAAAGATACTTATTCATGGATGGTCTCAAATAATGAAGGCCCGTCCATCTTGGAGAATAGGACAGAAGATTGCGTTCCTACTTTTCCATGGCTCTAAAGCGAATATCCTGTTTATTGACCACACTGCAAGATGAAGCCGCTTTCAGAAGGTTGTGGATGCGCGGGGTGGCGCCTGGGCCTTATCCTGGGGCTTGGCGGCCTCACCCTTTGGTTAACTGTAGGCAAAGTAGCACTGTTCGAGGCATGCTTTGTACGTTTGAACATGTATAAGTACTCATACTGCTTTCAGCTATGGTTGTTAAGTGCCCCTGCTGGTTTCAGTTAAGGTTGTTAAGTACTCCTGCTGCTTTTATAGTCTGTCATGTTTCTTCAGTCCTGTCTTCCTCCAGCCAGCGGGACCACCTGCTTCCGCCTCCCACAGCTGGCTGCGCCTCAGCGCACGCATCGCCGCCCCACCGTCTCCTAAATCATTAACACCGACCTCCGAGGCCTCATCATCGTCCTCCACGCGCTTTGCTGTGCTCGCCGTGGCGCCGCCCTCTCGCATTGTCAACATGGTCAGCAAACAAGAGGAATCGGCAGAGGACTGTATGTGGAGAGGATGACAGTAGGGGCCCACCATTTCCATGCCCGGACGCAAGGAAGTTGCTCATTTTTTTGTTATATATACATACTCCATTGTCAGCGTATGGAAAAAGAAAATGCTTCTTGATAGTGGTTTCCTGACATCTGGGACCCACAACATTGTCAGCGTATATAGTCAATAGACAAGAGAACAGCACAAGATCGGCTAACACTTGGGCCGTAGCTACTCGAGCAGTATTTTTTTTGTTATTGTTGAGACGGAGCAGGGTTTCAACTGGGTTGTGGCCCGTCTAGCCCAGACTTATATTGTATGTTCACCACATGACCAGCCCAACTATTTTTTGTTTGTGAAAATGAGCCCAGTTTATTTTTTCTGAAGAATACCCAATCCAGGCCTACTTATTTTTCTACGCCCTGATGGGCTGCAACTCTTTCAAGACGCCTGCAAATCTTGAAAGTAATATGAAATGGGCTGTAAATATAAAAAACAGATGACAAATTGGCAATTACTTTATAATTTCTGAATATTTTCACATTTTCATATTCCAATTTCACTGGGCTTTAACCTAATTCATATATATATATATATATTCAAAGTACTTTAAATCTGGCTCAACATTTCGGTATTAAAAATAGTTTGGAACCCACGGAAATATGCAAAATTTCGCTTAAATTTTTAACCCTGGCCCTGGCCAACAAAAAAACGGGCTGCAATAGATTGCATAAGAAGTTGCAATGAGCTAAATATAAATTATTAAAAAATAGGGAATGGTCTGACTTGTGGGCCTATTAAGTTGACGCGTATGCAAGATTTTTTCTACTTATTATATACGACAACAAACGATTCTAGCAGACGTAACCATTGGATGTCAATCCAACCATCCAACGGCCGTTGTGTTTCTTCAATCTCTGATCTTCTTGCTCCAGCCACCAAATCCAGCACCGGCGGGACCGCCTGCTCCCACCTCCCATGGCCGACTGTGCTGCTGCGCAGGCCTCACCGCCCCCTACTACTCCCACCGATGGCCAGGCCATCCCTCTACTCACCCACATCCCTCCACTGTTGTGGCTTCACCGCCTACGGGTCATTCCCTTCCTGGGTCTCGCCGTCGTCCATCGCGCTGGTGTTCTCGGCACGGCGTGGTCAACGTTGTCAGCAAATGACAACATTAGAAGAGGGACGTACATGGAGAGGCTGACAGTTGGGACCCACATGGTCCATGGCCGCACGCAAGCAAGTACCTCCTTATTACGCCAAAAAGAATGAATACTAACGCTCACAGCTCAGACCCACCAGCTATATCTTCGCACGCAAGGAAGTGCCTCCTTATTACGCACAAAAAAATGAATACTCCCCCTGCTAGCTGGGACCCACCATAGTGGGAGGCTGACTTGTGGGCCTACTAAGTTGACGGGGACGGAGGGCTTTGTCAACTTAGTCAATATGAACGATTCTAGCTCCAGTGACCGTACGATGTCCATCCAACGGTGGTAGTGCTTCTTCAACCTCTGGTCTTGTTGCTCCAGCCGCCCAAACCAGCGCCGGTCGTAACGCGTGCTCCTGCTTCCCGTGGCTGGCTGTGATGCCGCGAAGGCCTCACCGCCCCCTACTACTCCTACCGCTGGCCAGGCCCTGCGGTGACGGCTGCCTCACACCGCAGCCGAACTAGTGAACCCTCGTACTCCTCTCCGCGTGGGCATCCACTGTTGCGTCTTCCCCCAGCTCCGCATCGTCCCCTTCCTAGGCCTCGCCGTCGTCCACCGCCCTGGTGCTCTCGCCGCGGCATGGTCAACGTGGTCAAGGAACGACTTCCATCGGAAGAGTACTGTACATGGAGAGGCTGACAGCTGGGTCCACGGCCGCAGCAAGGAAGTGCTTCCTTATTTCGCGGAAAATAATGATTCCTCCACCTGACACCAGGGACCCACCGGACGGGCCACCATATTTCGCGAAAAAAATGTTTCCCCCTGATTGCTGGGACCCAGCAGCTACATCTTCGCACGCAAGGAAGTGCGTCCATATTACGGGCAAGAAAAAGTTTATTCGCCCCCTGACTACTGGGACCCACCACCTACATCTTCGCACGCAAAGAAGTTCCTGACAGTCGGCACCCACCCGGTCGAAGCGTACGTAGCGTTGTCATTCTGGTCGCGGACGTGTATGTACATACTGGTCGATCAGTCTGTCTGCAGGCTCCAGCGATGAACCATGGCCGTGTAAGGAAGGGCACGTGTCATAGTAGAGGCGCGCACGTGTCGTAATAGAGGCGCGCACGTAGCATGTAGCGCGCACGTAGCATGTACACGTACGTACAGCGGCCGGGGTGCAAGAAAGAAAATACGGCCACATACGTACATACGAGCGGGGTCTCGAATGCCTACTCACGCATATGTACGGCCAGGGCTCATGTACATGGCTGGGTCGGAACGGAGAAACTGCATCGTCATCGTGTTCATGGGGAGGCAACGGAATGCGTCGTGTTCATCGGGAGGCAACGGAACGCATGCTGTTCATCGGGAGCCAACCGGCTTGGACGGAACAGGCGATGGAAATGAGGCCTGGCGTACCGCAGAACGGAGGAAACAGCCTTTTGTTCGACCGGCCACGGTGGAAACAGGATCCTGTTCATCGGGAGGGGTCTGGCGTACCGCAAAACAGAGGAAACGGACCTCCTACAGTCGAAACGGGGTCCTGTTGATCAGGAGGGGTGTGGCGTACCGCAAAACGGAGGAAACGGACTTGTGTTGGAGCGCTACGGTCGACCCGGGGGTCATGTTCATCGGGAGGGGTGTGGCGTACTGCAAAACGGGACACCGTTCATCTCCACCGTCGGCCTCCTCTAGCCTCCATGGGATATTGTTCATCCACCGTCGACCTCCTCCAGCCTCCACCTGCGACTGTTCATCCACGGGCTCCTGTTCATCTAGCCTCCACCGCGTGCTCCTGCACCGGCTACTGCTCAACCAGCCCTCTCCATGGGGTCCTGTTCAACCACCCCTCCACGGGCTACTGTTCATCCAGCCCTCCACCGGCTACTGTTCAACCAGCCCTCCATGGGGTCCTATTCATCCAGCCCTCCATGGGGTCCTGTTCATCCAGCCCTCCACGGGGTCATGTTCATCCACCGGCTCGATCGATCGGGGTACTGTTCATCCAGCGGCAACGGCCTCTACTACCACAGGTTCCTGTTCATCCAACCCCCACCGAGAACTGTTCATCCAAACCCCCCAACAACGCTCACTGTTCATCCATAGCCAGCATCGATCGGCTTCAGTTAGCAGCAGTAGCGAAGGAATCGCTCGATCAGGTTCAGTTAACAGCCATCGATCGATCGCTCAGGTTCAGTAACGCGTAGCCTGCAGTGCAATCGCTCGGGTTCAGTTAGAGCCCAACGCCTTGCTCAGGTTCAGTTAGAGCGCAACGCCTCGCACACACGCGCGTACGTACGAGAGAAATGTGCATTGCTCGGCCCCTGACCACCCAACGTAACCGGGAACTCCCCCGATATTTTCCTCGCCCTCGCTTCTACCACGGTTTTCTCTGTCATGGACGGCCCAAAGAATGTCATGCAGCTGCGTCTCCAGCCCGCCTAGGACGAAAAGCCCATTTTCTGTCATGATTTTTTGTCATAGAAGTAGGACCCCACCACATCTATGATGATACCGGGTTTTGTCACAACTATCGTCATAGAAGTGTCATAAGTATGACAGAATTTTTTTTCGTTCGGCCCAAAATGTCACGGATGTGTCTTTTTTTTTGTAGTGATAGCATGCCAAGTTTCATGAATTTCAGACGAGTTTTGGATTTACTAGAATTTAAAAACCAGGTATCTCAATGTTTGCGGCCGAGTGACGGTGGCAGGATGTTTGACATTCATTCCCATTTCTTGCATCGGACCTAAGCATGCACCCAAGGACAAAGATTTGTTTTTTCAACCAATTTATATGCACCAGAGCATGTGCATGTATTTCAAATTTGAATTATGCACATAAATGTATTGAAAACTCACTTAATGCATAAAAATGTCCAAACGAACCCCGAAAAATCACAAAAAATAACACAACACTCATGTTGTTCTATGTTGACACGAGAAAATTTTGAAAGCAATTAGAGGCAATGGATATCGTTTTGTCCCCAAAGTTGGGGCGTTCCCTACCGAAACCATCATGCTTGTTGTGAGAAGCTCTGGTTTGTGAGAAGCATATACCCAAACCTGCCCCAAACGGGACAAAAACTTTACCACGCCATGTTGATGCCGCTCCATGATAGCATGCCAAGTTTCATGAATTTCAGACGAGTTTTGGATTTACAAGATTTTAAAAACCTGGTATCTCAATGTTTGCGGCCAAGTGACGGTGGCAGGGTGTTTGACATTCATTCCCATTTCTTGCATGGGACCTAAGCATGCACCCAAGGACAAAGATTTGATTTTTCAACCAATTTATATGCACTGGAGCATGTGCATGTAGTTCAAATTTGAATTATGCACATAAATGCATTGAAAACTCACTTAATGCATAAAAATGTCCGAACGAACCCTGAATAATTCCAATTCTTTTATGATCACTGCAGATAAAAGGTCTAGCAATTCAAACACCGTCCATGGCCGCTGTGACCCCATTATGTAATTCAAATCAAGACGAAAAATCAAGTAGATCCCACACAGTTTATTATAACCAACCGTGTGAGATGCAGCAGAAAATATCTTTGGACCGTGCCTGAATAAGGGACCGTGTCTGATGAAACTTTGCGCGCCAGTTTTTTGGCTGAAGCGATTCCAAATTTTCGGCTTCTGCAGAAATATCTACCTCCCCGCCCCCTCCCCCTTACCAAAAGCCACATTTCCCCCCATTCCGCCTTCCTTTCCAAGTTGAAACCTTCACTCCTTGCTTGCAGCGCCGCCACCTCCTCGCCGGCGACCCTCCTTCACGCTGCTCGGCCTCGCCTATCCAGGCAGGTAATCCAAACCCGACCCCCATCCTCCTCCTCCTTCTACATCCCACATGCCCCGACCGCCGGCGCGAGCGCGACACCTTCCACCCAAATCACCGACCCCTCCACCAAATAAGCGCCGGCCTAACCCATGGTGCAAGCAGTATAGCCAGGACCTCAAGGAGCATTTGGTAGCGGAGAAGCAAATCGCGGCCGCACGCGCGGATGAGGTCGCGAAGGCTGCCATTCATGCCGACCCCCAGAACTTGGAGGAGCACCTCGCCGTCGAGGCCACCATTGACGCCTCGCACGCCGACGCCGTGACGCGGTTGGCTGCTTTAAACGATAGTTCATGGCGTTTTCTTGAGGCCACCGTCGGTGCCTTCGACGAAGACTACGATGTGTTTTCTCAGCGTGCACGTGCTTACCTCATCTCGAGAGCCAGCAGGTTGGTGCCCGGAGCGGCTCAGGCAACTCACCAGTACAACGAGGGCAC
Source organism: Triticum aestivum (assembly GCF_018294505.1). Classification (NCBI taxonomy): domain Eukaryota; kingdom Viridiplantae; phylum Streptophyta; class Magnoliopsida; order Poales; family Poaceae; genus Triticum; species Triticum aestivum. Next base: position 167,321,095 of record NC_057808.1, on the reverse strand, counting down.
CCACGATGTGGAGGCCTCTCCCTCTTCCATGTCCAAGGAGCCAATCGTCATCGATATCTCCAACAACGAGGAGTAGCTTGTCTTATTAGCTCACTATAAGGACCCATGTTCAGTTTGCTAGCTACTACCTTTCCTTAACAAATTCTAGTGAATTATGCTATCTACTTTCACCATGCAATCTTCTGCTATAGTGTATATGTTCTATATGTCTTGCAATGTGGTGTTCAAACTTGGTTCCATTCTGCAAATGTGATGTTCAATTCTTCAGGGTGCAATATTTCCAAGTTGTTAAGCATGCTTGGTTTGGTTAACTGTCTGATCTTCTATTAGGAGTATGTTATATTGTTCAATTGGTGTTTAGTTAACTGCTTGGTTCATTTGTTGTGGCTTGGTTCACTTGTTGTGGTGTTTAGTTAACTGATTGGTTCAATTCTGCAATGCGATGTTCAATTGTTGTGGCTGCATTCTCTTATTGTATACCATGTGGGGAATAAATCGAATTTGGTTGTACTAAATACATGAGAAACAAATACAATTGCTATATTTCCAAGTTGTTAAGCATGCTTGGTTTGGTTAACTGTCTGATCTTCTATTAGGAGTATGTTATATTACGCAATCTGGTGCTCAGTTAACGTTTGGTTCATTTATGTGGTCTTTAGTTAACTGCTTGGTTCAATTCTGCAATGTGATGTTCAATTGCTGTGGCTGCATTCTCTTATTGTATACCATGTGAGGAATAAATCGAATTTGGTTGTACAAAATACATGAGAAACAAATACAATTGCTATATTTCCAAGTTGTTAAGCATGCTTGGTTTGGTTAAATGTCTGATCTTCTATTAGGAGTATGTTATATTGTGCAATGTGGTGCTCAGTTAACATTTGGTTCATTTGTTGTGGTGTTAAGTTAACTGCTTAGTTCAATTCTGCAGTGCGATGTTCAATTGATGTGGCTGCATTCTCTTATTGTATAACATGTGCAGAATAAATCGAATTTGGCTGCACTTAATACATGAGAAACATATACAAGTGCTATATTTCCTAGTTCTTAATCATGCTTAGTTTGGATAAATGGGTTTTCCATGTGGCTTGAATTAATCTGATATCTAAAATGTGCTTATTTTTCATCAACATATTTTACTAATAGCATGCGAACCCTTACTTAACCTGATGACTAACTACCTTATATGTGTTGCAAGGAAACAATGGGAAGCACTGAGGTTTACAAGATGGTACTAACTATTATACCTTGCCTTTTTTTATTCCTTTGCCTCGTTTCCAATATAGAGAAGATATTTATGCACATCCTTGTTTTCAGGGTTCACTAATGATTACCTCTCAAACCACCTCTGTGGTCAGGAGGCGAGGAAAGTTTGCATACAACACCCACGGTTCAATATTGAAGTGTTCCTGAAGAGGTCGAAGGATGGACGGTCAATCATCCACAGGCACTGGCCTAAAGTTGCAAAGACCTTCAACATGAATGAAGGCTCAATATTCGCCTTCCGCTTCAGCAGTTTTCCAGATGAGATGCATCTCTCTATGTACCGTCTATGATGCTAATTTCGAAAGGTTCTAGATGTTGCATGTGAAACTTGCTACTGGTGCAATTGTGTAATGGGGTAGCTGAGTGCTGAAGCTATATCATGTTGTACTCTGATGTATTTCAATTATGAAATCTTGCTTCCTTAATATGGAAATGGAATATATTATGTGCTTAATATGAATGTCAATTACATTAGTAAATGGATTATTGATAATAGGCCAATTAGCCGCTAATTGGCCAAATAGCTTGTTAATTGGGTTTTCTTATTGCAAACGGTTAATGAGAAAACACCGTGGGCAATGACCTAAGGCAACGCACACAGTTTCTAGGAACAAACCATGTTGGATCAATGAACAATCACACACGACATTCTCTTCAAAACTGTTTGCGTTACGCCACCTTGCGCAAACGTTTTCCTTGTAGTGACTGTGTGGGATGTATATACGAACGGAAACGTTTAGTGGTGACTGGCTGTGTGGGATGTACTTACGACCAGAAATGATTTTGCCTGTATAATTGTATTTTTTAGCACTACTGTATGTATTTCTGTATTTGAGTGCTCGCCGGTCGCACACGACCTCATTCTGCCGAGTGTGTGTGCCAGGAGGGCATATCCCCAATGGTTTCTTGGTCTTGTGGGAAGGACCCCCCTATCGCCCACACTCACTTGGCGACGGTTTCAAATGTCGTCACAAAAAGGGGTAAAAAAACGTTTGTTTAGGACCAACGCTCACCAGTGAGGAGTCTTGGTCATGTCAACATGATTCTCGAACCCGTAGGGTCGCACGCTTAACGTTCGGTGGCACTAGGGTAGTATTGAGATATTAATAGTGGAAAGTCCGAAGGTTGTTCGGGGTCCCGGATGGGATCCGGGACATCACGAGGAGCTCCGGAATAGTTGGAGGTAAAGATTCATATATGGAAAGTTGTTATCGGGGTTCCCGAAAAAGTTTGAGTTTTTTCGGTATTGTACCGAGAAGGTTCTAGAAGGTTCCGGAGTAGTGCCCACCTGCATGGCGGACCCACATGAACGTGGGTAGTGGGGAAACTCCCCGCAACCCTGGTTTAGGCGCACTAGATCCTCACTTAAAAGGAATAGTATCATATCCCAAGGGGATAAGATCAGGATCCCTAAAAAGGGGGATAGCGATCGGTGGGGAAGGAAAGGTGGGATTTCCTTCCTCCCCCTTTGGCTAACGACCCTAGGGCCTTGGAGGGCAAGCCACCAGCCCCTCCACGCCTATATAAAGGTGGGGAGGCGTTGGGGGCAGCCACCCTTCGACCCTTTCCCATTACCTCTCGCAACTCCTCCCATGTTTCAGCGGTACGCGCTTGGCGAAGCCCTGCCAGAATTCCGCTGCCACCACCACCATACCGTCGTGTTGGTCCCGATCTAGTCACCCCCCCCCCTCTCGATTGCTGGATCAAGAAGGAGAGGATGCTGCCGAGCCGCACGTTTGCTAAACTCGGAGGTGTCGTCCGTTCAACATTTGATCGGGAGTTCGTGGATGGATCGTGATTGGATCGCGAAGACATTCGACTACATCAACCGCATTTCTTAACGCTTCCTCTTAGAGATATGCAAGGGTATGTAGATCCAATCTCTCCTCTCATAGATGTGCATCTCCTAGATTGATCTTGGTGAGTGTAGGAATTTTTTTCCCCTGCAACGTTCCCCAACAAGTAGTGCCCACGAGGACAATGACCTCGCCCTCAAAGTTGTCCTCCTCGCTGCCCTCCATGAGAAGCGGCACCACGCCCACGAGAAGCAGCCACATGTCCACCATAGCTGTTGTTATCACCCTCCAAGGCACCGTCAATAGCAGCATGCACAGAATTCTCATCCCAAACTTGCTCAGGTGGGTCAATAGGGTGTTGTCGGTGTCGAACCCTATCGCCACCTGCTGGAGGTCGCTCGTGAAACATCCTTCCAAGGTCTCAAACCATGTTCCGTAATTCCTGAAACTCGGCATGTGTGATCGGGGAAACTTCTTCCCGTTGATCTTCTCCAAGAACACTCAATGCAGTTCCTGCCATGTTAGTGGGGCTAAAAAGTGGAAAAGGATATTTTTTGTGGAATCACACAACCTCACTCTTACTCACAAAAGTTCTCATGAGTTTACATCAGATTGTGCTTCTCCCAGATGTGTTAAAGTGACTGAAACATCTTAGAATCCTAATGCCGCAGGTGCTATGTCGGAAATCCATTTTTTTTATCCTCTGCCCCAAGGAAAATCAAAGAAGAAGAAAGCCCTGGTATTCTCTACTTGAATTCAGGAAGATTCAGATACCGAAAGCAATAGGAATGGGAAAGCGGAGCGGGCAATAGGTTTATGACTGAGCACTAGAGCCTGGAATAGCAGGAGGGATCAAAGAACTAGCTTCGGTTTTTGGTGGAGCACGGTGGGGTAAACACAAAGGGGCTTGTGCTGAAATCAAGTTGATGCAAACCAAGAAAATATGGGGATAGATCTGCTGCACCTTTGCACCAAGATTGAAGAAAACACAACACATAAGCTTCTAAAGTTTTTCTACCAAGCTGAAACTTTTGGATCTTACACAACACTTTCTTTTTCTCTCCTGACATTTTTTCTGCCACTCTTTTCTTTCTCTCTTTGATTTTTTGCCACTTTTTTCCTCTCTTTTTCCAAAGCACAAAAACCAAATCTGAAAACAATTATGAAGATGAACTTGGTGCAGATCTAAAAGATGAAGAACATGAAAGGTATGTAATAACAAGATCTCAGCACCAACAAGGCTTGGATTTATTTTTGGTGGGGCTTTGGACTTCTAGGACAGAAAATATAGCATGAAAAACACTCGATCTAAAGGGGTGATAGCAAGATAAACATGGATAACAGACCCTACCGTGTCAACGAAGGCTCTGATGCCAGATGATAGGTGGGAACCCGATGAACGAGTTCACGCCTGAGGATGGCTTGATCTTCACGTCATAGGATCGAATCGGGAGGGATAACTAGCAGCAAGCAGCCGAGATAAGTAGCCTTATACCTGCCAAGGTTGGATGCAACCCATACGTTGGGGATAGCTGACCAGAGCTACAAGAACTCCAACCCGCTATCCGAAAAATCATAGAACCACAAACCGGGACTTACCCACACAAAACGGCCAAAACCGTAGAGCACGAATTAAGGGGAACCAGAGGCTCCTTGTCGCAAATCAATATGAACTCACAAGATCAAAGGTAGCAAGGATCTCTCATATCTCTCTAGCAGTCTTGTTGCACAAGCTTGTAGCTGAATGATTTAGCAAAAGGTTCCCAAATGGATGGGGGAGATGGGGATTTATAGCAGGGAAAACCCCCCTTAGCTAGGTGTGACAATGGTTTCAAAAGGAAGCAGGTTTACATGGATTCCTTGGGGGAATAAGCAGTCAACTTTGGGAGTTGTTGGAGAGCCCCTTAGAAATTCGCGAAGCCTTGACAGCCTGGACACCTTCCACGAGATTGGCTAGAACTTTTGACTCACAACTCCAAATGATGTGAATTTTTTTGCATTGGAAAGTAAATTTGATGTACCTTCTAGTGATGTACCCATATGGCCCCGTCTCTCCACCACATGGGTATGGCACAATGAAACATCAGAGGTAAAAATTGACAGCATCAGCCACTTGAAACTTGTTTTCTGCAAACTTGGTCCTTCAATCCGGTTGCTTCAAGAGCTCATAGGTTGTTGGATTTGTTCCATGTGATACCTAAGTTCAACTGACAACAATGGGGATGAAAGCATAGTTGGGTCATTAGGGTTACAAGGAAAACTTAAGTTAGTGTTCACCTGGTCACTTATTAGTTTGGCGCGCCTTCTTGTGATTGGACCTATAATTGTTGGAGACTTGTCGATGGTTGTGGTGTCCTCATCACTTAGTGCCCATTCCTTAGGCGTGGCCACGGTCCTCATGCCGCGCGGGGTGGAGGATGAGCATGCTACCATTAAGCTCCCCATGCCTAGCACCAGATGTAGTGGAGAAAACCCTTCAATGCAGAAAAACACCCTCCTGGGCCGCCATCGTTGTAGCCGGTGAGATTTGCAACCCTGCCATCGTTGAACCCAAGATGACTAGGTCCAGCACTGGGGGCAGAGCCGGAGTGTGCGGTGGGGCTAGTGCATTGGCCGGTGCACGCGACATGGTGCAGAAGGGGGGCAGCTCCAGAAAACCGCCATGAGGTCCCTGCTGGAAGAGGCGAGGCACGACAACCCACCTTTCTTGGATGGGGTTGTTGTCAGCGATGATGTGTGTGGGAGGGGTGCCCGTGCCTTTGCCATTGGAGACACCAAAGGGATAGTGAGAGAGAGCACACGAGTGTGGTGTCAATGGTCGTGGGAGGTGACTAGAGAGAGCTTGGGTACTTATGAGACATCCCATCAACTCCTGTGATTCACAACAGTGCATGCATTGGGCACGCATAGCTCGCATGAGCCTGGCTCGCCAAAAACTATCGATTTGGCCGTCCCGCGGACCCAAAGGTGCTTTAAGTTCCATGCTGGCCAAGAATCTGATGTAGCCCAGGCAACCAAACATGTCATTTTCTTCCCCCGGGGCCCTAATTGGGGTGGATGCCAGGAACCAAACGTGTCCCAATGGTAGCATGCTTATGCTCAACATAATGAGAAGGTCCTACGTATTGCACGTAAAGTGACGTCACGTGCGTGAATTGTCCCAAAATCTTATATGTGTGTCATCTTTGACAGTAGCTAGATGACCCGTTGCGCCTTTGGCGCAAAGACCAATGTAGCCAAGAATCCAACCAGACTATCAACAACATGTTTTGTGAATGAATCGCAAATGGGCAAAAACCAAATGCAATCGAGAAGTTAGGTGAATCATTTGAAGGATATTTTTCGTGAATTTTCTGTAAACTATTATGTTCATATTGCGTTTATATTTTACGTGTGTTTAATAATGACAGATAAATATAATGATGATCATTGCCTATGACTTTCTTTGGCGATACATAAGCTGTTTGCTTGAGCAGGTGAATGGACTCGGAATATTTTTCATGCTTCGGCCTTGCTCCATTTTGGAATAGTGAAAATAACCATATGTTTAAATGGGATTCTCACCATGTACTACACCCTTATCCAAAATGATGATCCTTTACACCCTTGATGCAAAAACAAACAATATCACTATGATTTCAGGTGTGTGTCAGTAGATGACGAGTAGATCGGCCGGTAGGGCATTCCCAAACAAACAGAGAACCGCAAAGGGGAACGATGATGTAGAGCCAAGCCCTACATTTCCCAATCTCTCACAACTTGTAGGTGGATCAAGAGGAACACTCAAGAACAAGGAAACACAAGAAATCAGAAGCACAAACACACATGAACATAAATCCAATCACACATGTCATCTACACAAGAATCACAAGATCCATAGTCAAGTAAGGGAGAGAGAGAGGGATTAGCTAGGTAGTTCTTCCAGATACACATGGGGAGATGAGGTCTTCATAGGTAGTTCTTCTCTGCAAGTGGAGGTCTTGATGATCTAGGTAGATCTTCTCCCAATAGGAGGTCTTGTGATCTAGTGAGATCCTTACCCTAATAGGAGGTCTTGTTCCCCAAAGGATGAGGTACAAGGAGCAAAGCTCTCTAAAATGTCTACATATACTTTACTAACCCTAATGAGGAGGTAGGGGCAAGTACTTACAGTCTAAGGCAAGATATGAGGGTAGGAGAGGGATATAAGGTGACGAGGACATCAATACCATTGTTACACCCACAGCCCCTACTGCTATACATACTGGACCAAATACTAGAGCTCGCGCACGCCAATTGAATTACCAGGTACTTTCGTTTCTTGGTAACAATTCTAATGTTCATGAGAATATGATGCTGCCGAAATTGGATACATTTGTGTTGATTACTAATGAAGGGGCTAGCATGGACAAGAGGGGTGAACACTGGAGCAGAAACAAGCATGGAGATGAAGGCGCACGAGAAGGGAACCAGAACGGCATTTCTAGTGCAGATTTCAGTACTGTGAAGCCTCCTTGATGACTTACAAGGATACAGACGAAATATACAAGATGCCCTTTCATAAATTTCGTCCATAGCTTATAATAGGTGTTGCGCCACCTAATTTTTGGGCCAGGCCCATGTAATTTTGAAATACTTGAGTATAGGCTATTTTTAGAGTATGTATGCGTGGGGAAACAAGAGTTAGGGTTGGTTTCAGACCCCTCCTCCAAGGGTCACAAAATTCCCCCCTCTTCCTCCATATATACAGCGCTTAGGGCATCGTTTAGACTTTGGGTTTTGTTTAGATTAAAAGTTTGCCATAGCTGTAGCTTTGCGTACTTCGTTTGTGTTCAACGACCAGACCAAGACATCAGAGAACCCCACTTTCATCAATAAAGCTTTCCTCTTATATTCGCAATATCCAGATTGCAATCTCAGTTTCTTGCTTGTTGTTCGTTTGCTCGCAGGAAATAGACCCTCATGGTCAGGTTGATCGTGCTCCGGTGTGGTCAGTAACCCCTCGGAACTTGGTTTAGCGATTGCTAAGGTGCGACGTCTTCGCACATACGTAGTCGGATCATCAAAGTAGACTCCCACAGAAAACGATAGCTACCTAATCGAAACATCGGGACACCTTCGCCTCTATCAAGTGGTGTCAGATTTCCAGGTTGCTCAGTGAGATTTTCCAGTTTTTTTCATAGTTTAGGTCGAGTCTGTTCTACATACATATCGTCCACGAAAAATCCACGAAATATAGGGTTAGTTCATCTTATCCAAACCAATCTGAGCCATAGCATAATCTTTTATGTATTTGCTTTGTTGAATTTTCGGTTGCATCGTCAAGTCAAGTTGCTGGTCTTAGTGTCTAGTCCTTTAGAGTTTCGAGTTCTGTTCACAAGTTGTCACGCCGTCGCCGCACCATCATCACCACCGCTGCCATTTACCATCATCGTCACCATCGCTGCCATATACCACCATCGTCACCACTGCTACCATATACCACCATCGTCATCACCGCTGCCATATACCACATATCCCCCTCCATCACGCTAATCCGAGTCCACCTCCATCACAGATTCGCCACCAGTCAGTGTTCCACCGACCTACATATCTCCGCCACCAGTCCGAGTTACACCAGATTCATCTCGGCCACCAGTTCGAGTTCCACCAGATTCATCTCCGCCACCAGTCCGAGTCCAGTATTTGTCGCTTTGGTTTTAATTTCCAGATCACGCCATACTAAGAGTCATGACCAAGTCGGACTCCCAAACTTTCGTGCCACCCGTAGAAGAAAAATAGTTCGAGTTTCAGAAAAAACTAAGTCTGGAAAATTCTGGCTAGGCGGTTTTTAGGCCATTTGTAGACTTTTTCGAAAAAGGTTGCGGAGCAAAAAAAGAGGGAAAAGGTGCAAAAAAGGTAAAAAGAGAAGAAGAAAATTGAAAGCGTGCTCCTCCCTTACTTATGTGTAGTGTGCTGATTTTGTTAGTGTTCTAGGCTCGCGTCTCTAGCATGGTCTAGACTAGGACCTGCACAGTACCGTCGTTGAACATTTATTCAACTTTGCATCTCTGAATTGATTGTTGCCATTTTTGCTACCATATCATAAGCCTTCCGAGCTCCACATACATCTACATCGTGCGTTTGACACCACCTGGCAATCGCTCTATCCAAGCTTTGAGCATTTTGACTACAACAATTGCCGATCACCACCTGCTTCTAGGTAAGAGCTGGTAAGAATTTGAGATTTGCTGGACGGATTTGTGACACCCCACCACCACCACTTTCTAGTAGTTGTCGGCATCCTGGGAACGGGGGTACCCAGACCTACCTGCCTGCTACCCACGACGCGGCTCCACCGACGGCCTGGTACGGCCCATCTTCGGCAGCAACCACTCAAGACCCTCGTGAGGGGCCAAGCCTCGTGAGGCGGATGACACCAAGACCTCCTTAGGGGTAGCCTCGCTAGGCTGCTCCCGAGGAGCGGAGATGTCTATGCAAGGGGCACCTCGCAAGGTTCACGTGACGTGAGCCATGACGATCAAGGCCAGGCAAGCGCCAGCGGGCGCAGAGTGCTAGTTTCCTCTTTGGTGCTAAAGGGGCAGGCGCAGGCGAGGAGTCCCGAGGCGTCAGGCAAAGGTTTCCATATCGGTGCAACGAGACCACGACCAGCAGGACGGCAGGACGGAGGTCACCGCAGAGCGGCGTCACCACCAGAGCCTTTGGCAAGCGAAGACCACCTTTTGTCAGGATAGCTTGTACTAGTTGCCTCCCTTCAAAATTGGCCGTTGTGGGATCCCTTCCCACCTAACATTTGGGAAGAGGTCCAAGGCCCCAATAGATAGGACTAGCCACCACCATAGGAGGCAACTCATCTTGGATCGGATCCATTCCACCAAGGCCATCCCACCAGCTTACCGAGCCCAAGAACACCTCTCCTCAAGAGGCTGTTCTTACCTTGTACTTGTTCATCCTCTGCCTACAAGGCAATCCACCACACCACACTAGAGTAGGGTATTACACCGCAACGGTGGCCCAAACCAGTATAAACTCTTGAGTCTCTTGTTCTTTGGGTTCATCGAGCTAGGCCTTGAGATCGTTGTGCGAGCGAGCTAGGTAGAGAGGGTTCTTCATGCGCACCCAGTGTTCGAGACTCTAGGGTTTGCTGGAACCCACGATCCGACATTTGGCGCGCCAGGTAGGGGTGCACCGAAGCCCCTCTTCCGTCGATCGACCCACCGACACCCTGTGGTTCCGATGTCTAGCGACCCAAGGACCCAAGCCGACCATTGGGCTGCTTGGCCCGTCAGGCGGCGCCGTCCGCCCAAGAAGACCTCAACTCCGCACTCCAGGCGGCCCGCACACCGCCGAACGCCGCCGGACGCGGGCGGCATGGACCGACGCCTCCCACCCTCACACCGCGTTGTACGCGGGCCACCGCGAGATCCTCAGGCTACGCCGCAGCAACGGCACCACACAATCGACGCGAACAAGCGAACATGCGAGATGCGCTCATCGTGGCCCGGGAGCTGCCGCGGTGCCGGCCGGCGGAGAGCAGACACGACGCGCTGCTGGAGCGCGTCGCTGAGCTGTTGGACGCTCCATCCAGGGGTACGCCGCCTTTCTACTTCTTACCTACATCTCAAGTTGTGGCCAGATCGCACGGCGGGCCTCGTCGCGCCCGCATGCTCCTAGGCGCACGATGAGGATTCAACGGCGTCAGCACGGCCGACGGTGTCGTTCAACCAGCCGCGCCTGCACTTCCCCAGGGTGGCGCGGGTTGGGGCGTCGCCCCGCGCGGCCATAATGGGGCGCCACCCTATAGCCACCAGGGGGACGCGCAGGGCCCAGTGGCGCAGGGCACCTAGGCAAGGGTTCCAGAGCGGCGACTTCGGAAGCCTATGTGCCCCGCATGGTGAACCAGGAGTACACGCCGGAGGATGGCCCCTGCTCGTTTCTCGAGCCGGGCTGGGAAGAAGAGATGCTGGAAGTTGAGGCCTTCCACGAGCCACCCAGGAGCCTCACAGACCCTGCCAACGACAACAATCGCAGGGTACCACTGATATATCAGGAGCAGGCTTACGCTAACCATTGGGTGGACCAGGCCCCAGCGGCGGAAGGCGACCCCAGGGAAGCAACCCCGCTCCAACAGGGGGTAGCGCTCTAGGGGCTGCGTGGGAGGGGTCAGGAGCTAGGCCCTCCCCCGCGCCGCACGGAGCAAGGTGCTGCCCGGAGGTAGGTCCTCTGTCGGGAGGCGCCGTTGAGCCCTTCCCCTGGCAGAGGGCCCGTGGTCGCCGAGGGCGCCGCTAGTGTCCCCTTGCCCCTTGGCACCGTCCTGGTTTCCGGACGCCCCAACGGTGGTCGGGGGAGGCGCAGGGCGGGGCCCTCATCTGGCGATATGAAGCAAGGCTCACGCCTGTGAAGGTCTCCGCCCGTGACACTCTCACGTAATAATGAGTGGGGCTATACACGCCACGGAGTCTCCCGAGAGCCGCCCTCGGGCCTCGGGGGCTCCCGCCCACGTCCTAGTGGAAGCACCATGCTCCGTGCTGGCCGTCGACACTGTGCCCCAATGACTATGCTCACATCTAGTGAAAGCACTTAGCTCCGCGCTGGTGAGAAGACAAGAAGACTAGCTAGGTGCCGGACGCGGCCATTTGCTTTTATTCCCCCTACTTTTTGTAGCTCGATTCGCCGCTTCCCTTTTTGGATTGAACTCAGCCTTTTCCCCCTCCTTCGCCTCCTCCAGGGCCCAAGCGCTGGCTTCGCGGGAGGCCGCGAGTTCCATTGCGGCCTTTGCCTTGTCACGCTCATGATGAAGCTGCCCAAGGTTGATGGCGACCTTCAACTGGTGCCACTCGCGAGCCAGGCGGAGGTTCTCCGTCTCGAGGCAAGCGTCAACCACCGCGAGCTCTCCTCCAAGGCTGCTCAGCGCAACCATCGCCTCCTGCAAGAGCTCGTGGCATACGACACCGCGTTCGCACGCAAGCCCCAGGGCGCGGCCGAGTCCGTCCTCCGCGTCAAGGGTCGCTGAGGAAGTTCGAGATGGCCTGCTTGACCCCGACAAGGAGCTCGAGGTCGGCGCGTTCTTCGCCGCCTTGCTGGCCCCGGCAAAGGTGCTAGACGATGCGGCCTCACCACCCGTAGACGAGGCCGGTTCTGGGGACGCCCAGGTGCCGACGATGACCAACGGAGGAGTCCTTGGCACGCCGGCTGCGCCCCAGGCCGGAGTGCCAAGAAGTGGCGCCAAGAAGGACGGGTCAAGGCCCCAGGTTAATGCGTCCGCCTCTGAAGCGGGCAGCGGGCCCCGCGCGGTGGTCTGGCAAGTAGAGCTCAAGGTCAACGACGAGCCGGGGGCTGGCGAGCACTTGTGCGCGTCGGTCCTAAACAAACGGTTTTTATCCCCTTTCCGCGGTGGCATTTGGAACCGTCGCCAAGTGAGTGTGGGCGATAGGGGGGTCCTTCCCACACGACCCAGAAACCGTCGGGGATATGCCCTCCTGGCACACACGTTCGGCAAAATGAGGTCATGTGCAACCGGCAAGCACTCAAATATGGAAATTCGTACAGTAGAGCTAAAAAATACAATTATACGGCGAAATTGTTTCCGGTCGCAAGTACATTGTAACACCCACGATGCGGCTATATCTCCCACGTGTCGAGGCACGACTTAGAGGCATAACCGCATTGTGGTTTAGTCGCAAGAAGGGTCATCTTCACACAATCCCATGTAATGAACAAGAATGGGATAAAGAGTTGGCTTACAATCGCCACTTCACACAATACATAAATAAATCATACATCAAACAGAGTACACACATAGGTCCGACTACAGAACCAAAAGAAAAGAAGACAACCCAAACTGCTAGATCCCCGATCGTCCAACTGGGCTCCACTACTGACCAACAGGGAAAAGAAACAACACAACGAACAAGATCTTCATCGAGCTCCCACTTGAGCTCAGTTGCGTCACCTGCACTGGTATCGTCGGCACCTGCAACTGTTTTGGAAGTATCTGTGAGTCACAAGGACTCAGCAATCTCACACCCGCGAGATCAAGACTATTTAAGCTTATAGGAAAGGATGGGGTAATGAGGTGGAGCTGCAGCAAGCACTAAGCATATAAGGTGGCTAACATACGCAAATGAGAGTGAGAAGAGAAGCAACGGAATGGTCGTCAACTAGTAATGATCAAGAAGTGATCCTGAACTCCTACTTACGTCAAACATAACCCAGAAACCGTGTTCACTTCCCGGACTCCGCCGAGAAGAGACCATCACGGCTACACACGCGTTTGATGCGTTTTAATTACGGTCAAGTGTCAAGTTCTCTACAACCAGATATTAACAAATTCCCATCTGCCACATAACCGCGGGCACGGCTTTCGAAAGATAATACCCTGCAGGGGTGTCCCAACTTAGCCCATTATAAGCTCTCACGGTCAACGAAGGATATTCCTTCTCCCGGGAAGACCCGATCAGTCTCGAAATCCCGGTTACAAGACATTTCGACAATGGTAAAACAAAACCAGCAAAGCCGCCCGATGTGCCGACAATCCCGATAGGAGCTGCACATATCTCGTTCTCAGGGCAACACCGGATGAGACATCCTACGAGTAAAACCAGACATCGAGTTTCCACGAGGGGGCCCCACAGTCTACTCGGTTCAGACCAGCACTTCGAGAAGCACTGGCCCGAGGGGGTTAAAATAAAGATGACCCTCGGGATGCGCGACTCCCAAGGGAAAAAGGCTAGGTGACGCAAATGTAAAACCAAGGTTGGGCCTTGCTGGAAGAGTTTTATTCAAAGTGAACTGTCAAGGGGGTCCCATAAATCACCCAACCGCGTTAGGAACGCAAAATCAAGGAACATAACACCGGTATGATGGAAACTAGGGCGGCAAGAGTGGAACAAAACACCAGGCATAAGGCCGAGCCTTCCACCCTTTACCAAATATATATAGATGCATTAATAATATAAGAGATATTGTGATATCCCAACATAAACATAATCCAACATGGAGCAATCTTCATCTTCACCTGCAGCTAGCAACGCTATAAGAGGGGCTGAGCAAAGCGGTAACATAGCCAAACAACGGTTTGCTAGGAAGGGTGACAAAGGTTAGAGGTTCATGGCAGTTTGGGAGGCTTGAAGAGCAAGTGAATAGGTAGCGCAGCATAGCAATAGAGCGAACAACTAGCAAGCAAAGATAGAAGTGATTTCGAGGGTATGGTCATCTTGCCTGAGATCCCGCAAGGAAGAAGAACGAGTCCATGAAGAAGACAAACGGATGTAGTCGAACGAATCCTCACAACTCCGGAACGAAACCGAAGCTAACGAGAGAAGCAACCCGGAAAGAAACAAACAACATAGTAAACAACAACCACATACACATGGCATGATGCGCAAACAAGTATGATGCATGTCCGTTTATTGAGCATGGCATGGCAAAGTGCAACAAACAACATTACAAATTAAATGGAGCTCAATATGCAACGAGTTGCATATTGACGAAACACCACATTCAATTATTTAGTTCTCTTTCGTTTATGTACCCAACAATATTAAATGTTATTAAACATGGCAAGAGGTGAAGCATAAGTAAACTAACTATTTAGGCAAGTTTAAATGAGGCCGGAACAACAAACAATAATTCCGGAAAATCCTCATGTCATTTAACAATTTTAATGCAAACATCAATTGTAAACATTTAAATGTTGTTATCATGATGTGAATGACAATATGCAAGTTTTTAAGCAATTTTATGAAAACATGGACATGAGCATGTTATGAAGCATTTGTTACCGTGGTGGAACGAAAAGGGTGCCACGGCAACGATAACGAAAATGGTGCCACGGCAACCTTCCGATGATCCGATAACTCATTGAGATACCGGTGCAAAAGAGCAAGTGTGCGGATGTGCGAAACATGCAAAAGATGGTGGGGTGATCCCGGTAACCGGGTTCCCACGGTACGGCGGCATGGCAAACTAGGAGAAACATGCAATGACAACTAGGAAACGGTGCAAACACGAGCACCTCATACAACACATGCATTCGGTCCACGAACGTCGTCTCGGGGTTATACCTTCGAAGCGTGCATTCGGGGCGGAACGCGTTCGAAGTGGAAGTAGTTGTTCACGTGTCGTAGGGGAAGTAGTCGTTCTCGCGACGGTAGTGGAAGTAGTGGTACATACTCCGTAGATGCTCGGGGTCACGACAAAGAACTTGACGTCCACGGGGTCTTTGCGGGTCGACGGTAGTGGTACACGTTTCGTAGTCGTTAGAGTCATCGGTAGAGGAACTTGGTGGTCCATGTAGTCGAACTTGGCGCATCCGAGGGGTACTTGGTGAAATCACGTAGTCGTACACGGGTCGTAGAGGAACTTGATGCATCGCCGTGTGTAGTCGTACTCGGTGTCCTCGGGGCATCGGCTGTAGTCGAAGTACTTGGCGTGCATCAACTGTTGACCAACAGTGTATAGGAGGCAGCAAGGCATGGCCGACTTGGTGTGCAACCAAAGATGTACTCCGGGCGTTTGGGTTGACTTGGCCACGACAAAGGCAGAAGGGCCAACGGGGCAGCCAGCTCGTCTTGGAAGGGAGCCCTATCGGACAGAGCAGCTCGCGAGGACATCGGCGGCTCGCGAGGCACCCACAGCAGCAGGACGAGGCATGAAAAACCGACAGCACGGCAACCATGAAGGAGGCGCACGTGGTCATGGTGGCTCGGGTAGAAGGCCATGGAGGTGAGGCGCGGGGCGTGTGTGTGCGGCGCAGGAGGAGGGCGGAGAGGACGGCTCGGGCAGCGGGGCGACGCGAGGTCATGGGGAAGGCGAGCGACGGAGCAAGGTGGTGGTGGTGGCAGCAGCAGTGGCTTGTCCTTGCAGAGGAGGTCGACGCAGTCGGCCACTAGGGAGACGAAGGCGAGCTTGATGACGAGGCAGCCATGGTCGCGGGCGCGCGAGGAAGAGAAGAAGGAGGCGAGCGGGAGGTGGCTGGCGGAGGAGAGCATCTCACGCGCGGGGAAGGAGGAGACAGAGGCAGGGCTTGCCGCAGCGTTGCAGCACGAGGACGGCGGCGTCGGAGCATGGGCTCGCCGCCGGAGCGCGGCAGGGTCGCGGGGCGAGGCCGAGGTCGAAGAAGCAGGAGGGAGAGGCAGGCGAAGGGGGGGCGCGCTAGGAGATAGAGAGGTGAGGAGGAGATCGAGCGGAGGGAGATGGGGATCGGGGCTCCTGGCGGTGCTGGATTGGGGCATTGAGGGAGAGAGCGAGGGATCGGGAGGAGGCTAGGGTTAAGATGGGGATGGCTGGGCTGTTAGAGCCAACGGCTGGGCCTGTGGGGATGGGTCGGCCTGGTTCTCTCTCTCTCCCTACTCTCTTATATTCTAAAACAGAAAATAACAAAGAAGAAAAGAAGAAGAAAGGAGGTGTTGGGGAAGAAGTTGGACACGCGGATAATTTTCCCGGACTAACAAAAATGTGCTTGATCCAGGAAAAATAGAAAAGGCCAGATTGAAAAATATAAATTCAAAAGCATTTGAATAGGAAGTGAGGGATGGGAAGGTCCAAAAATGATCGGATTTTTGGTGGAGCTCCGGAAAGTGAAGAAAGAATATATGGCAAGATTGGAGACCAAGAATTAAGATAACAAAGGCATTGGGATATTTGCAAGTGTGTTATGGTGAACTCCAATTAATGGAATATTTTAATATAGTTCCCTAATAATATTGGGAGGATATATGTTATAAAGAGAAATCACCATGTGCATTTCCCTCGATTTAAATGGATCGAAGATCCATGCAATTTACTTAGTTGAGTTTTAAAAATTAAATGACATGATGGCATGATGACATGATGCAATGCAAAAATAAATAGAGCAAGCAAAAGAAACACACAGCGATCACGAAAAAATATGGAAGTCTTCTGAAGCGTCGGTCTCGGGGCGTTACATACATCCCACACAGTCAGTCCCCGCTAAATGCTTCCGTTCGTATGTACATCCCGCACAGTCGCTCCAAGGAAAATGTTTCCGTTCACAGGTACATCACACACAATTTTTCCCGTTAAATCGTTTGTGATAGCGTTGCCATTGCACACGATATTAATAATTTTATCGTTTGCGTTATTGAATGCATCACACATGGTGCGTAGAAGAAACTGTGTGGCAAAGGTTATCCATCACACACACTTTTTGTGTTATAAACGTTTGCGCAAGGTGGCCTAATGCAAACAGTTTTCAAGAGAAAGTCGTGTGTGAAGTGGAGATTCATCGCACACGTAGTGGATCCTAGAAACGTTTCTGATCTCCGCGTATATCGCTGACGTTTCGCTTTCGCAGACCGTGTGCAGTGTAATCCCTAATTAATCCATAATTAATCCAATTAATCCCTAATTTGAAAATCACATGTTTTGAATTTGAAAGTAGGCAATCACTTATTTCATATCCAACCATGTTTATTACAAATATAGATTCAACCACGAATCCATAATTCAATGCACAGGTACATATACGGAAGAACTACAGAAGCACCAAGTAAAGAATGATGAACCACAGATGTACTAAAGATTGTAATGAGAGAGGCGAAAGACATTTTGGTTGCTGGAGAAGGTGAAGCGGAATGCCCATATTGTGCCCTCCTCCATGCGTAAGGCGCGCACGACTCTAGGCCAACCCCTTGTGATGGCTGCCCGTCCATCCTTCACTGTCCTCATTAGGACTTCTCGATGCTCATTGTAGTCTGGATGAAATACTTTAACCTTCATTGCATGTCCACCAATCATGTACTTTGCGAGGTAATCTTGAGTGAACTTCTTCGGGAACCACTGGGAACGAAAAATATTCAGACATTGTAGTCTAACAACTCATTATGGGCAGTAAAAAGAGAAGGTTGCAGAGTTTGTAGTTACCATCCTACAGCTCACTGTTGTGTTGGATAGAGCATAAACAAATAATTTGCTTGCCACCATTCGTATCCTTTTGCTAATAATCCTTATCAGTTTCCTCACTTGATGCTTGTTCATCAATATCTCATTGCCCCATACGCAAAAAGGGTCGATGCGTGGATCCTTGCCAAGGGCATATGTACCTACAAGCAACAAGTCAATATTAGAAGCTAACTAGTGTCCAGGCCTGGATCTATATGCACTACATTATGGAACGACGGGGGGAGTACAAGCCGAGGGATGAAGCTAACCTCGGCGGAAAATGGTGGCCACTCCCGTTGTTGTCCTGCATAAGTAGTGGAAAGGCATGATAAGTACAACAATCTAAACATCAAACAAATATAGCAAAGATAAACAACATCATCTCCAAATGATAACTTGAATGTGTTGGTTTCAGCATCCTGTTAAAGCAGATATAAAATGTAAGGCAATGTTACCGACAGCAGGCTTAACAGCCATCAAATATTGCCATTCAAACTGGTATTGTTGAAAATGAATAGAACGTAGGTAATGCTTAAACATCACACTGGATAAATGTGTAAAACTGAAATAAAGGGCATGTGTTAACTACACCAAGAATAACTGGAACCAAATATAGCCGTTCAAACTGGTATTGATGTAGTCGAGCGGCACAGTTCCGACTTGCACATAATGAACCACATATTGTGAATGACTGAAATAAACAAGGCATAAATGACCAGTGTAACAACCAAATATAGCCATTGAAAACTGGACAGAGTCTCACTGCAACCAACCTA
The DNA here is from genome assembly GCF_018294505.1 of Triticum aestivum. Classification (NCBI taxonomy): domain Eukaryota; kingdom Viridiplantae; phylum Streptophyta; class Magnoliopsida; order Poales; family Poaceae; genus Triticum; species Triticum aestivum. The sequence continues at coordinate 167,302,374 of NC_057808.1, read as the reverse complement.
ACAAGCAAATACAGATAAACAGGGCATATGCTTGAAAACTGGACAAATCCTCACTGCAACCAACCTAACAAGCACATAAAGATAAACAAGGCATCTGCTTGATAACTGGAGAAATGCTAAGAAAAGCAACCTAACAACCAAATACAGATAAACAAGGCATCTGCTTGATAACTGGAGAAATGCTAAAAAAAGCAACCTAACAACCAAATACAGATAAACAAGGCATCTGCTTGATAACTGGACAAATACTCACTGCAACCAAACTAAGAACCAAATACAGATAAACAAGGCATCTGCTCGATAACTGAAAAAATGCTCACTCCAACCAACCTAACAACCAAATATAGATAAACAAGGCATCTACTCACTATAAACAACCAAATATAGCCATTCGTGAAACTAAAGATTTTTGCATAACTGAAATAATTAAACACGGCACAGTTAAAGCACCGCACAGCAAATGCTACTACAACAAAGGGTATGGGTTGGCAAGCTAGAAAAGGTAAGATTTGCTGATAGAATGTTGCCTCACATTTCAAGGACGAGATCCTTCTAGTTGGAAGAGCACAGACCCATGATGCGCTCTCTGATGTCACAGATGAGTTGTTTCACCTTGGAAGAACCTTCGGGGGTGCCCTCCTCGTGATCGTGGTCGTGGTCGATGAGATCTGACTTGGCAATTGAGGATCCCAAGCTGCCGCCGTAGAACGTGTCCTTCAGAAGTGACAAAATGGGCTCAATGGTGTATAAAGCTCGCAAATCCTTGACCACTTGGCGGAGAAGATAAGCGGCAGGGCCGTCGAAGAGGTCGACGGCGGTTGAACCAGAGGGTTTGGGGATGGACCACTTAACCTGTGACATGGCCCGCGTGAAGCCGTCGGTGTGGACGAGCTTGATGTCGTAGCCAGCTTTCCCGAGATACAGTAATACGCTAGCCCGCTGACATGAAGCCTTCGGCATGGCAATGTAGTCAATGTCTTCGCCGGCTTCCGCGGCGACGTGTTGCTCCGGGATCGACAGGTCGGGGCGAACGGCGGCCACCTCGCCAACGTCCGCCGGAGAGGCCATGATAAACCTCTTCTTGGCCGAACGCTCGTCAGGCTCCCCGGGATACGTGGTCGAGCTTAGGCTGCGACATTCTGGAGCAGGGGATGTGGATCTAGCGGGGAGGGACACCGCATGCCTCATCTAAAAACTCAGGGGAGTGGGGCGACGGTATGGGAATCGCTGGATAACCTGAACTTCATTATCTAAGCTAGGACGAATGGGTAGACCGGCAGGGTTGGCGGCGGCCGCGAGCTAGGGTTCGAAGGGGGGAGGGGGCGGGTGTGGGACTATGGAGGGGGGTGGTGTTTGAGGATATGCCGCGGCTACTGAAAATTTTAGTAATGGTGGGTGGATATGGTGGTGGACGAGGGAGGGCGACGGTTCAAATGCCTCGGCTACTTCAATTTTACTATAAGGTCGGTGCTGGAGGAGTGTGGGCGACGGTTGAAGTACGGCGGCTACTAAAATATTGGTAAAGGAATTGATGCGGGGCGGGAGTGCCCAAGATCGCGCACGGTCCAATAACAATATGCGTGTATGATAATAAGGAAAAGTGGCGCGGATCCGCCGATTTTTGCAACGCTCAAGGCGGGTAGTTTGTTTTTTATATTTCTAGCTAGCTGGTCTATCGCACACGGTTCATCCTAATTTCCAAATAAACTTACCCGCCTTTAGCTTCCACAGGTGGTGGTTTTACAGCGCACTTGCATCGCACACGGTTAAGCCAGTACCTCCACCCTTTGCTCACGCTTGCACGGTCATGGTGATTTCAGCGCACTTGCATCGCACACGGTTGAGCCAGTACCTCCACCCTTTGCTCACGCTTGCGCGGTCATGGTGATTTCAGCGCACTTGCATCATACACGGTTGAGCCAGTACCTCCACCTTAATTTGCTCGCGCTTGCGCGGTCGTGGTGATTCACATCGCACTTGTATCGCACACGGTTAAGATATTATACCCCGTGTCCGTTGAGGGTCATCAGAGTCTTTGCAGCAAAAAATAACGTTAGGGAGGGTCAAAAGACAGCCACACCAGCATGTGGCCCAAATATATATGAGTGAAAAGGGTGGTATGTGATGTTCAAAATTCCAATGCACAACTTTGACCCCGCGGGCCCACGGTTGGGCGCGTCATTGAAGATCGATGAGAGGGGCCAGAAGTCAAGAACCACCTGGAAGTGGCCAAATATATGTATGAATATTGGGTATGTTTAAAACTTTAAATACACAATGCATAACTTTGGTGGCACCTGCCTCGCAAACCCGAAAGCACCCTAACAACCACCTAGCTAGGATATATATAATGACATAATGTCGTACCTAGCTAGGATGCTTGGCCCACCACCTCCCACTTCGTGTCAGCGGGGCGGATGCACGTAATGATCGATACTTTGGTCATACATGCATGTCGCCATGACCTACCATAAGACGGACCAATGAATCTTTCGTTTGGTCAAATGACAGTTGTTGTTGTCGATAAACCGCTTGGGCCAATAGATTGAACCATCATAAAAATCGCACGAGAGGGACCACAAAACCAGCACCTCTTGCATGCGGCCCAAAATGATGTACGTTGGGAAGGGGTGATGTGTGTTTTCAATATAGAATAATGTACAATTTAGATGTGGTGCCTACCTCTCGATACAGACAACAACCATGAAGGCAAGGTAGTTAAGGACGAGATACGTACGCAGGGTTTGATGTAGGTCGAACCCAGCAATCCGAGCATCTGGGAGGGAATCCTGACAACGCATGAGCTCGAGCTTTGGTTGACCGACATTTGACGGTGACCGGCCCTAACATGAACTAGGAGGAATCCATTCATGGCCAACACATACCCCTCATTATCGGTCAAAGGGATGATATATATACACTCGGGGAGCCCACAGATATCCGTGTCGTCACAAAAAACCGCACAAGGGAGACGTGGTCGATCAGAAGACCCCGTATACACTGCATGCGGCCCGAAAATATGTATGGGTACGATGGTGTATGATGTGTTTAAATCCCAAATGCACAACTTCGATGGGCCACGCCAAGTACATTACAAACCGAACACCGTACCCGACTCCAAGCCTGGTTCAATACCTATGATGTCAGTTTCCCAACTTCGAGGCGGCAGCGGGGGGGGGGGGGTCGTCCCACGCATGCGCTCAAACTTTATTTTGTCTAGCATGGGACACATCTATATATATCTATACATCTATACACCTATATAGTGTGCGAATAACTATGAAAGTTGCTCGTTGGATGAAGCCAATCCGACGGTACAGAGATGGCAAATCCGAGCACTACTGGCCGTTGGATATCATCTACATTCCACCAGATTCTGCCACATGTACAATCTAGAAGACTCCATGGTTGAACTTAAGCATAATGCACAAACCTCAAAACACAAGCACTTCTCCTTTGTTCTCTAGAATCTTCCATATCTTAATTGCCCAAACCTTTTTTTCTAAATGAATTGTCACTTTTTGTTTTTACCTTTACAATGCACAATTCCATGAATCTTAAAATAGTTTTTTATAAAACTAATTGATTTTGGATGAGATGAACTATAAGAATTAAATGAACATCTACATCATGCATATCTGGGAGAAGAGGCAGGAAACCGATAAGAGGAGTGGCGAGAAATGGTAGCCTGTTTTGAAGGAAAACCTAGTAGAGAAGGAAGCGTGAGCTACACGACGCATGCGCACAGTGCTTACCCATGTACTGCATGTGCTGTCGAAAGGGCTCAGGGTTGCCGTTCGATCTGGGAGCATCCAACGGTGCACACGTACGATCCGTGGGGTTTGGGTTCTGGCCAGTCAGAACGCAGGACTCAGATCGCGCGCGCAGCGGGGGGGGATATCATACGGAAACCAACATTCGGTGGAAACCGGTGAAAACCACGAGAAAAAGATGTTTTGAAGTTTCAAAAAAAAATGCGGGATGTTAAGAGGATGATGTTTTATTGGCACACAAAATTTCAAGTTGAAACACATTAAGAGATGTGAGCTATGAAAAAGACAAAATCAGTGTTGAATAGTGCCGAATAGTAATGTCACTATTCAGGGCGGAATTTGTCTTTTTCATAGCTCACATCTCGTAATGTTTTTCAACTTGAAATTTTGTGTCGCAATAAAACATCACCTTCTTAACATCCCACATTTTTTTCAGATTTTTATGAAACTTTAAAATATGGTTTCTACGAAGTTTTCATTGAATATCAGCTTTCGTAAGTGAACCGTGTGCTATTTGAAAACATTTCGTGAGAAGAATCTCGGTTTTTAAATCCCCGTAAATCCAAAACTAAGCTGAAAATCGTGAAACCTGCCATGGTGTCACGACATCGCACTTATATGTCGAGGAATTTTTTTCATCCATTGTGGCGCAAGTTTTATTACAAGCCTCTTACAAACCGGAGCTTCTCTCAAAGAAGCCTCGTGGTTCTGATAGGGAAACGTGTCCCCCTTGTGGGCGAAACGTAATCACTGCCTCTTTTCACCTTGTATTTTCTTCCACGGGCAACATGGAACGACAGGATATCCGTGCTGAAATTTAAACTTATTCAGGGTTCGTTTGGCCTTTTTATACACTAATTGAGTTTCCTAGGCATTTAATGTCCATAATTCAAATCTGAACTACAAATACATGCTCCAGTTCACCAAAATGGCTAGAAAAATTATACATGTGTCCTTGGGTGCATGTTTAGGTCCCATGCCAGGAATGGGAACGAATTACAACCGTACTGGTGTCATGGCTCGTACTCAAACATTTCGAATCTCGGTTTTTAAGTCCCCATAAATCCTAAACTCACCAGAAAGTCATCAAAGGTGGCATGGTGTCACGTCATGGCACATATATGTCGTGGTAAAAACATTGTCCAATTTGGGCCAAGCTTTATTACAAACCTCTTACAAAAACTGGAGCTTCTCTCAAAGAAGCCTCGTGGTTCTGATAGGGAAACGTGTTCCCCTTGTGGGCGAAACGTAATCACTGCCTCTTTTCGCCTTGTATTTTCTTCCACGGGCAACATGGAACGACAGGATATCCGTGCTGAAATTTAAACTTATTCAGGGTTCGTTTGGCCTTTTTATACACTAATTGAGTTTCCTAGGCATTTAATGTCCATAATTCAAATCTGAACTACAAATACATGCTCCAGTTCACCAAAATGGCTAGAAAAATTATACATGTGTCCTTGGGTGCATGTTTAGGTCTCATGCCAGGAATGGGAACGAATTACAACCGTACCGGTGTCCTGGCTCGTCCTCAAACATTTCGAATCTCGGTTTTTAAGTCCCCATAAATCCTAAACTCACCAGAAAGTCATCAAAGGTGGCATGGTGTCACGTCATGGCACATATATGTCGTGGTAAAAACATTGCCAATTTGGGCCAAGCTTTATTACAAACCTCTTACAAACCGGAGCCTGTCGCAAGAACCCTCGTGGTTTCGATAGGGAAACGTGTCCCCTTGTGGGCCAAACGATAATCACTCCCTCTTCTAGCCTCGTATTTTCTTCTACACGCGACACGGAACAACTGGAGATTCGCGCTGAACTTTGAAATTATTCAGGGTTCGTTTGACCTTTTTTATTCATTAATTGAGTTTTCTAGGCATTTAATGTCCATCATTCAAATCCGAACTACAAATACATGCTCCAGTGCACCAAAATGGCTAGAAAAAACGTACATGTTTCCTTGGGGTGCATGTTTAGGTCCCATGGAACGAATGGGAACGAATTCAACCGTCTCGCCGTCCTGGCCTGGCCACAAACATTGCGAATCTCGGTTTTTAAATGTCTGTAAATCCAAAACTCACCAGGAAATCATGAAACTTGGCATGGTGTCACTACATGGTATATATAATTGTCCAATTTGGGCGAAGCTATATTACAAGCCTTTTACAAACCGGAGCCTGTCGCAACCCTCGTGGTTCCGGTAGGGAAACATGCCCCTCTTGTGGGCGAAACGATAATCGATGCCTCTTCTCGCCTTGAACTTTGTTTTCTACAGGCAACATAGAATAACAGGAGTGTCGGGCTGAAATTTGAAACTGTTCAGGGTTCGTTTGGCCATTGTATATATATTACTAATTACTAAGTTTTCTATGCATTTAATGTAGTCCATAATTCAAATTTGAACTACAACCACATGCTCCAGTGAAGCAAAATGGGTGGGAAATCGTACATGTGTCATTGGGTGCATGTTTAGGTCTCGTTTAAGGAATGAGAATGAATTACAAACTTGTCGTCGTCCTGAAACAATGAGAATCTCGGTTTTTAAATCCCAGTAAATCAAAAAGTCACCCAAAAAACATGAAACTTGGCATGGTTTCATGACATGGCACATATATGCCGTGGTAAAAAAATCGTCCAGTTTGAGAAGAGGCGCACACATTAGTAGCCAACGAAGTCCTTTTTGAAACAAAAAGCTGACACGTTAATATCGCAAACGGTTGTATTATATTTACCGCGCCGAAATTTAACCATACTCGATGGTGTGCATGCAGCTATTTGATTAGACGGGACGAGCGCGAGAAGTCCGCCGTGCAGGCTCGACGTGACGCGTGCGAGCAGTCCGCCGCGCAGGCTCGACGGGACGCGTGCATCCTGTCCACCTCGCAGGCTCGACGGGACACGTGCGAGCAGCAAGGCCGCCCATGCTCACCGGGAAGCGAGCTCTTTGACCTCCATGCACCAGCCGCCGCCCGCCTCGCTCACAACTTCTCCATTAATGGGTTAATTAAAGCACCTGGACGGAGGGTGTTTGCTTGTGATCCCATGGCAGCATTTGCTTTGTTCGTGTTTTCAACTCGTATTCCGCCCTAATTTAAATTGCCACATAGGGCAACGGATAATACGACCACAAATAAAATGGCAACGGATAATACGACGACAAATTTACAATGGCGCAGATAATATTGTCTTACATATTCCGGATAATTTAAAATGCCACATGCGGCAAAGCCCGGAAGACACGGGGGCAAGAGAAGAAGGAAATTGCAAACAACGATCTGGGTCGCTACTGTCTCTACTCGTCGATGGATCGCCGGGCGGCGAAATCCTCCAGCTCCTTCTTCAATTCCTCACGACTTTGCTTGAAAGCAGCCACGGATTCCTCCACCTCCTGCTCGCGCTCGATCCGGAGCTTCCTCAAGCCACCCATCAGTTCCTCGACGACCGCTTTCAGCGTCATCTCCGAGGCACTGCTCTGCTCATGCAGCATCTTCCAGCCGGCGGCCTCCTCCTCCTTCTCGGCGACCAACTTGAGGAGCTTCGCATTGTCACCCATGAGTTGCTCGACGAGGCCGGTCACCTTGTCAACCGAGGCATCGCTGATCTTGAGCAGCTTCATCAAGCCGTCGACCAGCTCCTGCTGCGTAGTGACGCCAGCGAGAATGTCGTCGTCGCCGGTGAAGGACTTCAGGAACGCCGGCTCGTCGCGATGGCCGACACCGCGAATGCGCTTGTGAGAGCCCTTGCATACCCGTGAGAGCTCGTTCGAGGGCTCCGCGGTGCGCCGGGACATCTCTGCTGCGGCTGCGGCTTCGCGGCGGGACCTCTCTAGTGCTTCCGCGGCCTTGGTCTTTGCTGCCTGGTTATATGTCCACCCTAAACTCCTCCTACCGGTCATGGCGGAATGACTTGACAGAAAAAACCAGTTTCGTGGGTGACGAGGAGAGGAACTGTGAAGTAATTTTTGAGTGGGTAGTTTTTATAGCCTGGTGCTAAGTGTGAACACATATTAGGTTGATAGGTGTGAACGGATTTGGAATTACTCATTGCGTTGTAATCAGCAATGTGACGAGAAACAAGGTCAAAATTTATTGATGGTAGAAGGTTGACCACGTGGTTGCTCGCCGTTGAGGCGGCCGCGACGCGCTTCACTCTGGCATCCCTGCGCGCTCTGCTCGCCGTTGAGGCAAAGTTACAATGGCAACGGTTAATAATTCTTAATAATTGTCTTACATATTCAGGATAATTTAAAATGCCAAATGCGGCAAGGCCCAGAACACTCACGACCTACATATGCATACAATTATAATAAAATATAAGCTAAAAGGCTGAGTTGGCGGCCTTCCGACGATGGTCTTGTTAGACTCCATAATCAGCATAGCACCCTTGCGGCCGTTCACTGCGAGTGTCCCGACCCGCCTCCGCCTATGGAGCTGCTGGCGCTGGGAGGCTCTTGGGGCTGCTGGGCCTCTTCCAGAAGAGCTTGACAGCGTGCAATCGCGCGCATGACAACTCCGCGGAACCGCTCCATTTCCATGTCTCTGGCCTGGTAGCAAATTCCGTCGATCACCTGCATCCTCAAGATATCACGTTGGTGATGTTCTACTTCGTCGGGGACGTCAACTCCGCCAAGGATGCGCTCGAGCCTGGCCACCACATCATCGGGATCGAGGTTGACACGGCCGCCGCGGGCAATGATGAAGCCGCAGGCTGCCTTTGTCTTGACTGAATCACAGAGGTCCTCTGCCCATTCCTTGCGGGGCATCAGGCTCTCGATGAGCACTGGTGACGGCGGTTCTTCGGGTGGGTCGTCGATCATGCCGCCGAGCAGCTCTGGATCTTTTGCACGATGGATGGCAAACTGCTCATCACACCTCCTCTGCAATATGTCGATTGTGCTCCCAAGGACTGTGACGCCGATATCGCTGCCGATGGGCCATGGTGCCTGCACCGGCCGATGAAGCTCTTGCTCCCCGACCTGCTCCGGCTCGTTCTCCTCGCCGAAGATGTAACGCAGGTAGGCGTCGACGTCGAAGCTTTGGTCGTTGCCTGGCATGCTTGGAATAACTAATGGTAGATGGGTGAGGACTAGATCTTCGCAGAGTGTCGCGGCAGTGCGTTGCCGCCTGGGTTATATGCAGCAAGCCGTTAGCTGGTGGCGGGAAACCGGTGAGGGAATAGGCAGGGATTTTACAATTCACCCATGTGGAGCGCGGGAAGCATTCGCTCGAGCGCGGGAAGACTAAGTGGAGCACACACACAACACGAATACCGTATCCGGTGCCACGTGTTATTTATCACACAAGTGTTAACATAAGGAAATACATGTGTAACTTACTAATCATCGCACACGAGTACTCGTAGACGCATCGTGTGCGATACTCCTACCAACCGCAAGCAACTAGTTTGCAGTTTTTAAAGTTTTTTGTACACACAGAATTGCACACAAACTAACTGTATTAACCGTCTATGTTGTAAATTCTCATCGCAAACAGTTCATCCGAGTCGGCTGTCTGCCACGTATCACACACATCTTGTTAAGTTGAACCGTTTCTGTTGCGTTCGCTAATCAAAAACAGTTCGTCCGAGTGAACTGTATGCCCTATATCACACACACCTTGATCTGGCTAACCGTTTATGTTGCACTCCCTAGTAGCAAACGGTTCATCGGAGCGAACTGTATGCCGTATATCGCACACATATTGATATGGCTGCCCGTTTCTGTTGTTCTGCCTCATCGTAAACAGTTCGAACGGGTTAACCGTGTGCCCTACATCGCACATGCAACTAAAATCTGAACCGTGTTTGATGCGTCCTCCATCACAAATGTTTTGCACCTTTTTTGATGGTTTAACCGTGTGCCCTACATAGTTTCGTGAAAGGGTCTCTGATCATAGTGTCGCGTTAGCAGCATCCTGCAGTGGTGGAGGGCCGCACCTCAAGAGATCTCGTCGTTCCAGCCGAGGGAAACCTGAAGATCGTTGGTCAGAAAAGGATGCAGCACTCAGGAAATCGCGTGTATGAGGTACTTACTCGTCTTTGGCAATGTATTTCCTCTGCTTCAGCGGCCGGTGCGCGCCTCCATTGCAGCTTGGAGACACCTTCCTCTTGCGGAGTGCCCAAAAATTCAGGCGGAGTTGCCCAAAGCCCTGGGCGCGGCCACCGCCGCCTTGGGCAGTTGGCGGGGTTCCTGAGGGGGCGACCTCGGGAGCGCCCGCCTGCATCGGCCCCACAACCGACACCTCAGGATGACCTGCCTGAGCCTCGGGAGCCTTCACCCCAGGGGCCCCCGACCAGGTCGATCCTCCTGCTGCCGCTTCGAGAAGGCTCGCCCTAGCCTGAGGGACCTCGACTGGCGTTGCTTCCTCAGCGGCCACTTCGCTGGAGCTCGACGGTGCTTGCCCCCCTGCATCAGCATCTGGGGCGAGCGCTGAGGTGGCGGCAGGCAGGGGGGCACGAAGATGGGGCTTTCGCGCGGCCCTACAAGACCGACTGGGCGCAGCCCCCATTCGTCGAACGTAGGCATCTGCTTCATGAACTCCACCTTGTTCGAGCAGTAGTACAGAAGGCAGTCCTCCTTCAGCAGGTTGCCTGGCGTTGGGTCGCCCGTCAGGAGCTCGAGCACCGTGCGCCACGCCTCGGGAGGAAGAGTAGGTGCATGAAGCCCCATGCGGTCCCCATAGCCGGAGAAGGCCCACATCGGCTGAGAGTGGCGCTGAAGCGGAGCAATGCGGCACCAGATGAACTCCTTCACCACCATAGGGCCGTCACCCCAAGGTCCTTCAGGTTGGCCAGCCGGCACCAAACATGGGCGAGCCGCCGGTCGGCAAGCTTCGCGTGCCCCCAGCCGGGGCTTGGGGCAGCCGGAACCCGCGGGAGCAGCAGCAGGGGGGCACGCACGCCAACATCCACAAACACCCACCGTTTCCGAAAACCTCCGACGACCGGCAAGAGCTCGAAATTGATTCCCGAGCCGGCCGTCGCCGCAACGGCCTGAAGGGATACACACCCAAAGCACTGAAGAGCGTCCGTCAGATGCAGCGAGAAGAAGTGGCGAAGCAAGGCCACGGAAGGGGCAATGCCCACCATGGCATCGCAGACGAAGGCGAACACGGCAAGAAGGATGATGGATTGGGGATCGAGGTGCAGCGCATTGATCTGATAATGCTAAAGCACCGCATTGAAGAAATCGAAGAAGGGAGGAACCAGGACAGCCCAAAGGGCGTGAAGATGGATGGGGACCTCGGTGGTCGTCCTGTCAATCGTGGCGCGGGAAGCAGGCCAAGCCACCGTCACCCCCCACTCATTGGAATCGGCGGCGAGCGCTGAGCGTACCTTTTCCATCGCTTCCTGGTTGAGCACCACTGACCGCTCGATGGCGGGCTTGAAGACTGGCAGCATGGGGGCCGAGGTACGGGACTCCTTCTTCCCCTTCTTCTTCTTCCGGCTTGGCACCATGGCGGCGGGGAGAGTTGGTGTCAGGTCGGACCAGGAGGAGGGATCCGTTGTTTCCCGGAAGACGAGGGAGTTGCGGAGCGCGTTGCCTGTAATGGAGGCGGAGTTGTGTAGACAATGGTGGCCTCCTAGCCAGGCGGAAATCGGGGCTGCGTGGGGAAGTAGAAGCGCCCACGTACCACCCGTCGCCACGCGTTGATCAAGGCCGCTGGCTGTTGGGGGCCGCGACGCTCCGCCCTTGCCCTTTGGCTTCGCCTCGAAGCCAAGTCCGAGCACGCCTTGGGCCCGGGGGCTACTGTCGCCGTCCTGGGAACGGGGGTACCCAGACCTGCCTGCCTGCGGCCCACGACGCGGCTCCACCGACGGCCCGGTACAGCCCATCTTCAGCAGCAACCACTCAAGACCCTCGCGAGGGGCCAAGCCTCGCGAGGCGGACGACGCCAAGACCTCCTCAGGGGCAGCCTCGCTAGGCTGGCTCCTGAGATATCTATTGATAACCCACAAGTATAGGGGATCGCAACAGTTTTCGAGGGTAGAGTATTCAACCCAAATTTATTGATTCGACACAAGGGGAGCCAAAGAATATTCTCAAGTATTAGCAGTTGAGTTGTCAATTCAACCACACCTGGAGAACTTAATATCTGCAGCAAAGTATTTAGTAGCAAAGTAATATGATAGTAGTGGTAACGGTAACAAAAGTAACGGTAGCAAAAGTAATATTTTTGGGTCTTGTAGTGATTGTAACAGTAGCAATGGAAAAGTAAATAAATGAAGAACAATATAGGAAAAGCTCGTAGGCATTGGATCGGTGATGGAGAATTATGCCGGATGCGGTTCATCATGTAACAATCATAACATAGGGTGACACAGAACTAGCTCCAATTCATCAATGTAATGTAGGCATGTATTCCGAATATAGTCATACATGCTTATGGAAAAGAACTTGCATGACATCTTTTGTCCTACCCTCCCGTGGCAGCGGGGTCCTAATGGAAACTAAGGGATATTAAGGCCTCCTTTTAAAAGAGTACCGGAACAAAGCATTAGCACATAGTGTGTTGGAAATATGCCCTAGAGGCAATAATAAAATGGTTATTATTACATTTCCTTGTTCATGATAATTGTTTATTGTTCATGCTATAATTTTGTTATCCAGAAATCGTAATACATGTGTGAATACATAGACCACAACATGTCCCTAGTGAGCCTCTAGTTGACTAGCTCGTTGATCAACAGATAGTCATGGTTTCCTGACTATGGACATTGGATGTCATTGATAACGGGATCACATCATTAGGAGAATGATGTGATGGACAAGACCCAATCCTAAGCATAGCACAAAGATCGTGTAGTTCGTTTGCTAGAGCTTTTCCAATGTCAAGTATCATTTCCTTAGACCATGAGATCGTGCAACTCCCGGATGCCGTAGGAGTGCTTTGGGTGTACCAAACGTCACAACGTAACTGGGTGACTATAAAGGTGCACTACAGGTATCTCCGAAAGTGTCTGTTGGGTTGGCACGGATCGAGACTGGGATTTGTCACTCCGTATGACGGAGAGGTATCTCTGGGCCCACTCGGTAATGCATCATCATAATGAGCTCAATGTGACCAAGTGGTTGGTCACGGGATCATGCATTACGGTACGAGTAAAGTGACTTGCCGGTAACGAGATTGAACGAGGTATTGGGATACCGACGATCGAATCTCGGGCAAGTAACGTACCGATTGACAAAGGGAATTGTATACGGGATTGATTGAATCCTCGACATCGTGGTTCATCCGATGAGATCATCATGGAACATGTGGGAGCCAACATGGGTATCCAGATCCCGCTGTTGGTTATTGACCGGAGAGTCGTCTCGGTCATGTCTGCATGTCTCCCGAACCCGTAGGGTCTACACACTTAAGGTTCGGTGACGCTAGGGTTGTAGAGATATTAGTATGCGGAAACCCGAAAGTTGTTCGGAGTCCCGGATGAGATCCCGGACGTCACGAGGAGTTCCGGAATGGTCCGGATGTGAAGAATTATATATAGGAAGCCCAGTTTCGGCCACCGGGAAAGTTTCGGGGGTTATCGGTATTGTACCGGGACCACCGGAAGGGTCCTGGGGGTCCAACGGGTGGGGCCACCTGTCCCGGAGGGCCCCATGGGCTGAAGTGGGGAGGGGAACCAGCCACTGGTGGGCTGGTGCGCCCCCCTTGGGCCTCCCCTGCGCCTAGTGTTGGAAACCCTGGGGGTGGGGGCGCCCCACTTGGCTTGGGGGGCAAGCCACCCCCTTGGCCGCCCCCCCTCAGATGGGATCTCCAGGGGCCGGCGCCCCCCCAGGACCCCTATATATAGTGGGGGGAGGGAGGGCAGCAGTACCCTAGCCCCTGGCGCCTCCCTCTCCCTCCCGTGACACCTCTCCCTCCCGCTTGCGCTTGGCGAAGCCCTGCCGGGATCCCCGCTACTTCCACCACCACGCCGTCGTGCTGCTGGATCTCCATCAACCTCTCCTTTCCCCTTGCTGGATCAAGAAGGAGGAGACGTCGCTGCTCCGTATGTGTGTTGAACACGGAGGTGCCGTCCGTTCGGCGCTCGGTCATCGGTGATTTGGATCACGACGAGTACGACTCCATCAACCCCGTTCACTTGAATGCTTCCGCTCGCGATCTACAAGGGTATGTAGATGCACTCCTTCCTTCTCGTTGCTAGTAAACTCCATAGATGGATCTTGGCGATGCGTAGAAAATTTTAAATTTCTGCTACGATCCCCAACAGTGGTATCAGAGCCAGGTTTATGCGTAGTTTCTATGCATGAGTAGAACACAAAGTAGTTGTGGGCGTAGATGTTGTCAATTTTTCTTGCCACTACTAGTATTATCTTGTTTCGGCAGTATTGTGGGATGAAGCGGCCCGGACCGACCTTACACGTACGCTTACGTGAGACAGGTTCCACCGACTGACATGCACTAGTTGCATAAGGTGGCTAGCGGGTGTCTGTCTCTCCCACTTTAGTCGGAACGGATTCGATGAAAAGGGTCCTTATGAAGGGTAAATAGAAATTGGCATATCACGTTGTGGTTTTACGTAGGTAAGAAACGTTCTTGCTAGAAACCTATAGAAGCCACGTAAAAACTTGCAACAACAATTAGAGGACGTCTAACTTGTTTTTGCAGCATATGCCTTGTGATGTGATATGGCCAAAAGGATGTGATGAATGAATATATGTGATGTATGAGATTGATCATGTTCTTGTAATAGGAATCACGACTTGCATGTCGATGAGTATGACAACCGGCAGGAGCCATAGGAGTTGTCTTTATTTTTTGTATGACCTGCGTGTCATTGAATAACGCCATGTAAATTACTTTACTTTATTGCTAAACACGTTAGCCATAGAAGTAGAAGTAATCGTTGGCGTGACAACTTCATGAAGACACGATGATGATGGAGATCATGGTGTCATGCCGGTGACGAAGATGATCATGGCGCCCCGAAGATGGAGATCAAAGGAGCAAAATGATATTGGCCATATCATGTCACTATTTGATTGCATGTGATGTTTATCATGTTTTACATCTTATTTGCTTAGAACGACGGTAGTAAGTAAGATGATCCCTTATAATAATTTCAAGAAAGTGTTCCCCCTAACTGTGCACCGTTGCGAAGGTTCGTTGTTTCGAAGCACCACGTGATGATCGGGTGTGATAGATTCTAACGTTCGCATACAACGGGTGTTGACGAGCCTAGCATGTACAGACATGGCCTCGGAACACACGCAATACACTTAGGTTGACTTGACGAGCCTAGCATGTACAGACATGGCCTCGGAACACGGAAGACCGAAAGGTCGAGCATGAGTCGTATAGAAGATACGATCAACATGAAGATGTTCACCGATCTTGACTAGTCCGTCTCACGTGATGATCGGACACGGCCTAGTTAACTCGGATCATGTTTCACTTAGATGACTAGAGGGATGTCTATCTGAGTGGGAGTTCATTGAATAATTTGATTAGATGAACTTAATTATCATGAACTTAGTCTAAAATCTTTACAATATGTCTTGTAGATCAAATGGCCCACGTTGCCCTCAACTTCAACGCGTTCCTAGAGAAAACCAAGCTGAAAGATGATGGCAGCAACTATACGGACTGGGTCCGGAACCTGAGGATCATCCTCATAGCTGCCAAGAAAGATTATGTCCTAGAAGCACCGCTAGGTGAAGCACCCATCCCAGAGAACCAAGACGTTATGAACGCTTGGCAGTCACGTGCTGATGATTACTCCCTCGTTCAGTGCGGCATGCTTTACAGCTTAGAACCGGGGCTCCAAAAGCGTTTTGAGAAACACGGAGCATATGAGATGTTCGAAGAGCTGAAAATGGTTTTCCAAGCTCATGCCCGAGTCGAGAGATATGAAGTCTCCGACAAGTTCTTCAGTTGTAAAATGGAGGAAAATAGTTCTGTCAGTGAGCACATACTCAAAATGTCTGGGTTACACAACCGCTTGTCTCAGCTGGGAGTTAATCTCCCGGATGACGCGGTCATTGACAGAATCCTTCAGTCGCTTCCACCGAGCTACAAGAGCTTTGTGATGAACTTCAATATGCAGGGGATGGAAAAGACCATTCCTGAGGTATATTCAATGCTGAAATCAGCGGAGGTGGAGATCAAAAAGGAACATCAAGTGTTGATGGTGAATAAAACCACTAAGTTCAAGAAAGGCAAGGGTAAGAAGAACTTCAAGAAGGACGGCAAGGGAGTTGCCGCGCCCGGTAAGCCAGTTGCCGGGAAGAAGTCAAAGAATGGACCCAAGCCTGAGACTGAGTGCTTTTATTGCAAGGGAAGTGGTCACTGGAAGCGGAACTGCCCCAAATACTTAGCGGACAAGAAGGCCGGCAACACCAAAGGTATATGTGATATACATGTAATTGATGTGTACCTTACCAGTACTCGTAGTAGCTCCTGGGTATTTGATACCGGTGCGGTTGCTCATATTTGTAACTCAAAACAGGAGCTGCGGAATAAGCGGAGACTGGCGAAGGACGAGGTGACGATGCGCGTCGGGAATGGTTCCAAGGTCGATGTGATCGCCGTCGGCACGCTACCTCTACATTTACCTACGGGATTAGTTTTAAACCTCAATAATTGTTATTTAGTGCCAGC
Source organism: Triticum aestivum (assembly GCF_018294505.1). Lineage (NCBI taxonomy): Eukaryota > Viridiplantae > Streptophyta > Magnoliopsida > Poales > Poaceae > Triticum > Triticum aestivum. The sequence continues at coordinate 167,285,994 of NC_057808.1, read as the reverse complement.
TTTGAGCATGAACATTGTATCAGGATCTCGTTTAATTCGAGATGGCTACTCATTTAAATCCGAGAATAATGGTTGTTCTATTTATATGAGAGATATGTTTTATGGTCATGCCCCGCTGGTCAATGGTTTATTCTTAATGAATCTCGAACGTGATGTTACACATATTCATAGTGTGAATACCAAAAGATGTAAAGTTGATAACGATAGTCCCACATACTTGTGGCACTGCCGCCTTGGTCACATTGGTGTCAAACGCATGAAGAAGCTCCATGCAGATGGACTTTTGGAGTCTCTTGATTACGAATCATTTGACACGTGCGAACCATGCCTCATGGGTAAGATGACCAAGACTCCGTTCTCCGGAACAATGGAGCGAGCAACCAACTTATTGGAAATCATACATACTGATGTGTGCGGTCCAATGAGTGTTGAGGCTCGCGGTGGCTATCGTTATGTTCTCACTCTCACTGATGACTTAAGTAGATATGGGTATGTCTACCTAATGAAACACAAGTCTGAAACCTTTGAAAAGTTCAAGGAATTTCAGAGTGAGGTTGAGAATCAACGTGACAGGAAAATAAAGTTCTTACGATCAGATCGTGGGGGAGAATATTTAAGTCACGAATTTGGTACACACTTAAGGAAATGTGGAATCGTTTCACAACTCACGCCGCCTGGAACACCTCAGCGAAATGGTGTGTCCGAACGTCGTAATCGCACTCTATTGGATATGGTGCGATCTATGATGTCTCTTACCGATCTACCGCTCTCATTTTGGGGCTATGCTTTAGAGACTGCCGCATTCACTTTAAATAGGGCTCCGTCGAAATCCGTTGAGACGACACCGTATGAATTATGGTTTGGGAAGAAACCTAAGCTGTCGTTTCTAAAAGTTTGGGGATGCGATGCTTATGTCAAGAAACTTCAACCTGAAAAGCTCGAACCCAAGTCGGAAAAATGCGTCTTCATAGGATACCCTAAGGAAACCATTGGGTATACCTTCTACCTCAGATCCGAAGGCAAAATCTTTGTTGCCAAGAACGGGTCCTTTCTGGAGAAAGAGTTTCTCTCGAAAGAAGTGAGTGGGAGGAAAGTGGAACTTGATGAGGTGATAGTCACCCCTTCCGAACCGGAAAGTAGCGCAGCGCGGGAAGATGTTCCTGTGGTGCCTGCACCAACTGGGGAGGAAGTTAATGATGATGATCATGAAGCTTCAGATCAAGTTACTGCTGAACTTCGTAGGTCCACAAGGACACGTTCCGCACCAGAGTGGTACGGCAACCCTGTCATGGAAATCATGTTGTTAGACAACGGTGAACCTTCGAACTATGAAGAAGCGGTGGCAGGCCCGGATTCCGACAAATGGCTAGAAGCCATGAAATCCAAGATAGGATCCATGTATGAAAACGAAGTATGGACTTTGACTGACTTGCCCGATGATCGGCGAGCCATAGAAAATAAATGGATCTTTAAGAAGAAGACAGACGCGGATGGTAACGTGACCATCTATAAGGCTCGACTTGTCGCTAAGGGTTATCGACAAGTTCAAGGGGTTGACTACGATGAGACTTTCTCACCCGTAGCGAAGCTGAAGTCCGTCCGAATCATGCATGTTAGCAATTGCCGCATTCTATGATTATGAGATATGGCAAATGGACGTCAAAACGGCATTCCTTAACGGCTTTCTTAAGGAAGAATTGTATATGATGCAGCCGGAAGGTTTTGTCGATCCTAAGAATGCTAACAAGGTATGCAAGCTCCAGCGCTCCATCTATGGGCTGGTGCAAGCATCTCGGAGTTGGAACATTCGATTTGATGAGATGATCAAAGCGTTTGGGTTTACACAGACTTATGGAGAAGCCTGTGTTTACAAGAAAGTGAGTGGGAGCTCTGTAGCATTTCTCTTATTATATGTGGATGACATACTATTGATGGGAAATGATATAGAATTCTTGGAAAGTATAAAGGCCTATTTGAATAAGTGTTTTTCAATGAAGGACCTTGGAGAAGCTGCTTATATATTAGGCATCAAGATCTATAGAGATAGATCAAGACGCCTCATTGGTCTTTCACAGAGTACGTACCTTGACAAGATATTGAAGAAGTTCAATATGGATCAGTCCAAGAAGGGGTTCTTGCCAATATTGCAAGGTGTGCAATTGAGCACGGCTCAATGCCCGACCACGGCAGAAGATAGAGAAAAGATGAGTGTCATCCCCTATGCCTCGGCCATAGGGTCTATTATGTATGCCATGCTGTGTACCAGACCTGATGTAAACCTTGCCGTAAGTTTGGTAGGAAGGTACCAAAGTAATCCCGGCATGGAACACTGGACAGCGGTCAAGAATATCCTGAAGTACTTGAAGAGGACTAAGGATATGTTTCTCGTTTATGGAGGTGTCGAAGAGCTCGTCGTAAAGGGTTACGTCGACATTAGCTTCGACACAGATCTGGATGACTCGAAGTCACAAACCGGATACGTGTATATTTTGAATGGAGAGGCAGTAAGCTGGTGCAGTTGCAAGCAAAGCGTTGTGGCGGGATCTACATGTGAAGCAGAGTACATGGCGGCCTCAGAGGCAGCGCAAGAAGCAATCTGGATGAAGGAGTTCATTACCGACCTAGGGGTGATTCCCAATGCGTCGGGCCCGATGACTCTCTTCTGTGACAACACTGGAGCTATTGCCCTTGCCAAGGAGCCCGGGTTTCACAGGAAGACCAGACATATCAACCGTCGCTTCAACTCCATTCGTGAAAGTCTTCAAAATGGAGACATAGATATTTGTGAAGTACATACGGACCTGAATGTAGCAGATCCGTTGACTAAACCTCTCCCTAGAGCAAAACATGATCAACACCAGAACTCTATGGGTGTTCGATTCATCACAATGTAACTAGATTATTGACTCTAGTGCAAGTGGGAGACTATTGGAAATATGCCCTAGAGGCAATAATAAAATGGTTATTATTATATTTCCTTGTTCATGATAATTGTCTATTGTTCATGCTATAATTGTGTTATCCGAAAATCGTAATACATGTGTGAATACATAGACCACAACATGTCCCTAGTGAGCCTCTAGTTGACTAGCTCGTTGATCAACAGATAGTCATGGTTTCCTGACTATGGACATTGGATGTCATTGATAACGGGATCACATCATTAGGAGAATGATGTGATGGACAAGACCCAATCCTAAGCATAGCACAAAGATCGTGTAGTTCGTTTGCTAGAGCTTTTCCAATGTCAAGTATCATTTCCTTAGACCATGAGACCGTGTAACTCCCGGATGCCATAGGAGTGCTTTGAGTGTACCAAACGTCACAACGTAACTGGGTGACCATAAAGGTACACTACAGGTATCTCTGAAAGTGTCTGTTGGGTTGACACGGATCGAGACTGGGATTTGTCACTCCGTATGACGGAGAGGTATCTCTGGGCCCACTCGGTAATGCATCATCATAATGAGCTCAAAGTGACCAAGTGGTTGGTAACGGGATCATGCATTACGGTACGAGTAAAGTGACTTGCCGGTAACGAGATTGAACGAGGTATTGGGATACCGACGATCGAATCTCGGGCAAGTAACGTACCGATTGACAAAGGGAATTGTATACGGGATTGATTGAATCCTCGACATCGTGGTTCATCCGATGAGATCATCGTGGAACATGTGGGAGCCAACATGGGTATCTAGATCCCGCTGTTGTTTATTGACCGGAGAGTCGTCTTGGTCATGTCTGCATGTCTCCCGAATCCGTAGGGTCTACACACTTAAGGTTCAGTGACGCTAGGGTTGTAGAGATATTAGTATGCGGAAACCTGAAAGTTGTTCGGAGTCTGGGATGAGATCCCAGACGTCACGAGGAGTTCTCGAATGGTCCGGAGGTGAAGAATTATATATAGGAAATCCAGCTTCGGCCACCGGGAAAGTTTCGGGGGTTATCGGTATTGTACCGGGACCACCGGAAGGGTCCCGGGGGTCCACCCGGTGGAGCCACCTGTCCCGGAGGGACCCATGGGCTGAAGTGGGGAGGGGAACCAGCCACTGGTGGGCTGGTGCGCCCCCCTTGGGCCTCCCCTGCGCCTAGGGTTGGAAACCCTGGGGGTGGGGGGGCGCCCCACTTGGCTTGGGGGGCAAGCCACCCCCTTGGCCGCCCCCCCTCAGATGGGATCTCCAGGGGGCCGGCGCCCCCCCAGGACCCCTATATATAGTGGGGGGAGGGAGGGCAGCAGTACCCTAGCCCCTGGCGCCTCCCTCTCCCTCCCGTGACACCTCTCCCTCCCGCTTGCGCTTGGCGAAGCCCTGCCGGGATCCCCGCTACTTCCACCACCACGCCGTCGTGCTGCTGGATCTCCATCAACCTCTCCTTCCCCCTTGCTGGATCAAGAAGGAGGAGACGTCGCTGCTCCGTATGTGTGTTGAACACGGAGGTGCCGTCCGTTCGGCGCTCGGTCATCGGTGATTTGGATCACGACGAGTACGACTCCATCAACCCCATTCACTTGAACGCTTCCGCTCGCGATCTACTAGGGTATGTAGACGCACTCCATCCTTCTCGTTGCTAGTAAACTACATAGATGGATCTTGGTGATGCGTAGAAAATTTTAAATTTCTGCTACGATCCCCAACATAGTGAATACATGAACTCCTCAAACTATGGTCATCACCGGGAGTGGTCCCGATTATTGTCACTTCGGGGTTGCCGGATCATAACATAGTAGGTGACTATAGACTTGCAAGATAGGATCAAGAACTCACATATATTCATGAAAACATAATAGGTTCAGATCTGAAATAATGGCACTCGGGCCCTAGTGACAAGCATTAAGCATAGCAAAGTCATAGCAACATCAATCTCAGAACATAGTGGATACTAGGGATCAAACCCTAACAAAACTAACTCAATTACATGATAAATATCATCCAACCCGTCACCGTCCAGCAAGCCTATGATGGAATTACTCACGCATGGCGGTGAGCATCATGAAATTGGTGATGGAGGATGGTTGATGATGACGATGGCGACGAATCCCCCTCTCCGGAGCCCCGAACAGACTCCAGATCAGCCCTCCCGAGAGGTTTTAGGGCTTGGCAGCGGCTCCGTATCGTAAAATGCGATGAATTCTTCTCTCTGGTTTTTTTCTCCTCGGAAGCAAATATATAGAGTTGGAGTTGAGGTCGGAGGAGCTCCAGGGGGCCCACGAGGTAGGGGGGCGCGCCCCCCACCCTCGTGGACAAGGTGTGGGCCCCCTGGTCTTCATCTTTTGCAAGGATTTTTTATTATTTCCAAATAGACGTTCCGTGGAGTTTCAGGTCATTCCGAGAACTTTTGTTTTTGCACATAAATAACACCATGGAAAGTCTGCTGAAAACAGCGTCGGTCCGGGTTAGTTCCATTCAAATCGTGCAAGTTAGAGTCCAAAACAAGGGAAAAAGTGTTTGGAAAAGTAGATACGACGGAGACGTATCAACTCCCCCAAGCTTAAACCTTTGCTTGTCCTCAAGCAATTCAGTTGATAACCTGAAAGTGATAAAGAAAAACTTTTACAAACTCTGTTTGCTCTTGTTGTTGTAAATATGTAAAGCCAGCATTCAAGTTTTCAGCAAAGATTATGACTAACCACATTCACAATAACTCTCAGGTCTCATGTTTACTCATATGAATGGCATAATCAACTAGCGAGCGATAATAATAAATCTCGGATGACAATACTTTCTCAAAACAATCATAATATGATATAACAGGATGGTATCTCACTAGCCCTTTCTGAGACTGCAAAACATAAATGCAGAGCACCTTTAAAGATCAAGGACTGACTAGACATTGTAATTCATGGTAAAAGAGATCTAGTCATAGTCATACCCAATATAAATTAATAGTAATGAATGCAAATGACAGCTGCGCTCTCCAGCTAGTGTTTTTTAATAAGAGGGTGATTACTCAACATAAAAGTAAATAGATAGGCCCTTCGCAGAGGGAAGCAGGGATTTGTAGAGGTGCCAGAGCTCGGTTTTGAAATAGAGATAAATAATATTTTGAGCGGCATACTTTCATTGTCAACATAACAACCAAGAGATGGCGATATCTTCCATGCTACACACATTATAGGCGGTTCCCAAATAGAATGGTAAAGTTTACTCCCCCTCCACCAACAAGCATCAATCCATGACTTGCTCGAAACAACGAGTGTCTCCAACTAGCAACAGTCCCAGGGGGAGTTTTGTTTGCAATTATTTTTGATTTAGTTTGAATAAAGCATGGGACTGGGCATCCCGGTGACCAGCCATTTTCTCGTGAGTGAGGAGCGGAGTCCACTCCTCTTGAGAATAACCCGCCTAACATGGAAGATAAGGGCAGCCCTAGTTGATACATGAGCTATTCGAGCATACAAAACAGAATGTTTATTTGAAGGTTTAGAGTTTGGCACATACAAATTTACTTGGAACGGCAGGTAGATACCGCATATAGGAAGGTATGGTGGACTCATATGGAATAAATTTGGGGTTTAAGGGATTGGATGCACAAGCAGTATTCCCGCTTAGTACAAGTGAAGGCTAGCAAAAGACTAGGAAGCGACCAACTAGAGAGCGACAACAGTCATGAACATGCATTAAAATTAATAAACATTGGATGCAAGCATGAGTAGGATATAATCCACCATGAACATAAATATCGTGAAGGCTATGTTGATTTTGTTTCGACTACATGTGTGAACATGTGCCAAGTCAAGTCACTTAAATCTTTCAAAGGAGGATACCACCCCATCATACCACATCACAACCATTTTAATAGCATGTTGGCACGCAAGGTAAACCATTGTAACTCATAGCTAATCAAGCATGGTACGAGTAACTATGATCTCTAATTGTCATTGCAAACATGTTTATTCATAATAAGCTGAATCAGGAACGATGAACTCATTATATTTACAAAAACAAGAGAGGTCGAGTTCATACCAGCTTTTCTCATCTCAGTCAGTCCATCATATATCGTCATAATTGCCTTTCACTTGCACGACCGAATGATGTGAATAATAATAAGAGTGCACGTGCATTGGACTAAGCTGGAATCTGCGAGCATTCAATAAACAGGAGAAGACAAGGCAATATGGGCTCTTGGTTAAATCAACAATAATGCATATAGGACCAACTTCAACAATTTAATCATGGTCTTCTCCTATCAACCCCCAAAGAAAGAAAAGAAATAAAAGCTATTTACACGGGAAAGCTCCCAACAAGCAAAAGAAGAACGGGAAATTTTTTTGGGTTTTCTTTTTAATTATTACTACTACAGCAAGAAAAGTAAACTAACTAAAAGCTACACTAATTTGTTTTTGGTTTTTCTTAAAGTTTAACAAACACACAAGAAGAAAGCAAGAAAAAGGAAAATAAACTAGCATGGATATTATAGTGAAAAAGTTTGAGCGCCGACATCTAGCAATGAGTGTGTGAACATAAATGTAATGTCGGTGGGAAATACGTACTCCCCCAAGCTTAGGCTTTTGGCCTAAGTTGGTTCATTGCCACGGATGGCCTGGCGGATACCCGTATGTGTAGCTGGGGTCGTATTGAGATGCAGCGGTTATCGCCTCCTGAGCTGCAGCGTGGCGGCGAGCTGCCTCCGCCCTCCTCTCGTACTCATATGCCTCCTCTCTGGTAATAAAATGTCTTCCTTTTGCCTGATAATCAAAGAAGCCAGGAGCAAGGAGAGTAATACGGACAGCATGACGTCTGTCAAAGATTAAGCGATATCGGAGAGGTGATTCATTCCTCTCGACAAACTGGTGGTAGACCATAGAATTATAGTCTAAATAAGTATTAGGCAACTCAATATCATCCTCACGAACGTCCACACCAAGAAAATCAGCTAAGCGGGTTGCATAAATTCCTCCAAAGAAATCTCCATTAAATCTATTATTATGCAACCTACGTGCAACAATGGCTCCCAAATTATAAGATTTGTCTCCTAACACAGCACTCCTAAGAATACTAAGGTCAGGGACACACATATGACATGCTTCATCTTTACCATTTATGCACCTACCTATGAAGAGAGCAAAATAATGTATAGCAGGAAAATGGATGGTCCCTATGGTAGCTTGTGCTATATCTCTAGATTCCCCCACGGTTATACCAGCAAGAAAGTTTCTAAATTCAGATTTACGGGGTAAACTAACACTACCCCATTGTGGAAGTTTGCAGGCAGAAGTAAAATCCTCTAAGTCCATGGTCTAAGATTTTTCATAAAGATCAAACAGGATAGTTGGAGAATTACGTGAAGATGAAAATTCAAACCTCCTCACAAATGTACTAGTGAGATAGTGGTACTGGCGGCATTTGTCTGCCTCAAAGCTCACAAGATCGGCGTTACGCAAATATGCGTTAAATTCTTCCTTGATTCCCGCTCGATCCATAAAATTTTCTGAAGGCCATTCACAAGGCCGCACTGGAGCGTCCCTTGGTGGCTCCTCGTCAGCATCACGCATTGCAAGCCTGGGTCCTTGCTTCCTTGAAGAACCACCTTGGAACATTTTTCTAAGCATATTTCTTCCTTTGAAAAATTTCTGAAATTTTTAGTAACTTCATACAAAGGCGAACCAAACTCAATAAAATTGATAGCAACTACTCCTACAAGTGCCTAGAGACTATATCATGCATTAGAACTACTTGGAACCATATAAATTTGACATGCAAGCTCAAGAACATGGTCACCTAGGCAGCACAAATTTGCAATGAATAAAGCACTAGAACAAAAACTAATTGGACCAATGGAGGAGTCACATACCAAGGAACAATCTCCCCAAGCAGTTTTGTGAGAGGTGCTTTGAGCAAGGAGATCGAAAATCGCAGCAAAATGAGCTAGAACTCGTGCTTGAGCTGGATATTGGTGTTTGTGGGAGGAAGAAGGAGTGTATGGGTGCAGGAATAAGTGGAGGAGGGCCACCATGGGCCCACGAGGCAGGGGGCGCCTTGGGGGGTAGGGCGCGCCCTCCACCCTCGTGGTCAGGTGCTTGCCCCTCCTGCTGTGTTCTCAGTGCCAGATATTCTCAAAAAATCTAGAAAAAATCATATTCCATTTTCAAGGCATTTGGAGAACTTTTATTTTCGGGTTATTTTTATATTGCACGGATAAATCAGAAAACAGACATAAAAGTACTATTTTTACTTTATTTCAACTAAATAACAGAAAGTAGAAGGAGGGTACAGAAGGTTGTGCCTTCTAGTTTCATCCATCTCATGCTCATCAAAAGGAATCCACTAACAAGGTTGATCAAGTCTTGTTAATAAACTCATTCTGAATAACATGGAACCGGAGAATTTCGAATAACACTATGTTACCTCAACGGGGATATGCACATCCCCAATAATAAGAATATCATATTTCTTCTTGACAGTAGGAAGAGGAAATTCAAAACCTCCAAATATAATCGATGGAATTTTTCCAATAGAGTTGATAATGTGGACCTGAGGTTGTTTCCTCGGAAAGTGTACCGTATGCTCATTACCATTAACATGAAAAGTGACATTGCCTTTGTTGCAATCAATAACAGCCCCTGCAGTATTCAAAAAAAGGTCTTCCAAGAATATACACGTACTATCGTCCTCGGGAATATCAAGAATAACAAAGTCCGTTAAAATAGTAACGTTGGCAACCACAACAGGCACATCCTCACAAATACCGACAGGTATAGCAGTTGATTTATCAGCCATTTGCAAAGATATTTCAGTAGGTGTCAACTTATTTAAATCAAGTCTACGATATAAAGAAAGAGGCATAACACTAACACCGGCTCCAAGATCACATAAAGCAGTTTTAACATAGTTTCTTTTAATGGAGCATGGTATAGTGGGTACTCCTGGATCTCCAAGTTTCTTTGGTATTCCACCCTTAAAAGTATAATTAGCAAGCATGGTGGAAATCTCAGCTTCCGGTATCTTTCTTTTATTTGTAACAATATCTTTCATATACTTAGCATAAGGATTCATTTTGAGCATATCAGTTAATCGCATACGCAAAAAGATAGGTCTAATCATTTCAGCAAAGCGCTCAAAATCCTCGTCATCCTTTTTCTTAGATGGTTTGGGAGGAAAAGGCATGGGTTTCTGAACCCAAGGTTCCCTTTCTTTACCATGTTTCTTAGCAACGAAATCTCTCTTATCATAACATTGATTCTTTGATTGTGGGTTATCAAGATCAACAGCAGGTTCAATTTCTACATCATTGTCATTACTAGGTTGAGCATCATCATTAACATTTTCATTAGGTTCATGTTCATTACCAGATTGTGTTTCAGCATCAGAAATAGAGATATCATTTGGATTCTCAGGTGGTTCAGCAATAGGTTCACTAGAAGTATGCAAAGTCCTATCATTTCTCTTTTTCTTCCTTTTATAAGGACTAGGTGCATCAATATTATTCCTGTGAGAATCTTGCTCAATTCTCTTAGGGTGGCCTTCAGGATACAAAGGTTCCTGAGTCATTCTACCAGTTCTAGTAGCCACTCTAACAACATAATCATTTTTCTTACTATTCATTTTATTGAGCAAATCATTTTGAGCTATAAGTACTTGTTCTACTTGAGTGGTAACCATAGAAGCATTTGTACTAATGAGTTTAAGTTCACCTCTAACATTAGCCATGTAATTACTCAAGTGTTCAAGCTTATCGGAATTGTATTTCACTTGTCTACCAAAATAAGCATTGAAGTTTTCTTGTTTGACAATAAAATTATCAAACTCTTCTAAGCATTGTCTAGCAGACTTATAGTGAGGAATATCACCTTCATCAAATCTATAGAGAGAATTTACCTTTACTACATGTGTCGGGTTATCAAGACCATGAGTTTCTTCAATGGGTAATGGATTAAGATCATATGTTTCTTCAACAGGCGGTAAATTAAGACCATGTATTGCTTCAATAGGAGGTAAATTCTTAACACCTTCAGCTTTAATACCTTTTTCTTTCATAGATTTCTTTGCCTCTTGCATATCTTCAGGACTAAGAAATAGAACACCTCTCTTCTTCGGAGTTGGTTTAGGAATAGGCTCAGGAATTGGCTCAGGAAGTGTCCAATTATTTTCATTTGTCAACATATTATTCAATAAAATTTCAGCTTCATCCGGTGTTCTTTCCCTGAAAACAGAACTAGCACAACTATCCAGGTAATCTCTGGAGGCATCGGTTAGTCCATTATAAAAGATATCAAGTATTTCATTTTTCCTGAGAGGATGATTAGGAAAAGCATTAAGTAACTTGAGAAGCCTCCCCCAAGCTTGTGGGAGACTCTCTTCTTCAATTTGCACAAAGTTGTATATTTCCCTCAAAGCAGCTTGTTTCTTATGAGCGGGGAAACATTTAGCAGAGAAGTAATAAATCATATCATGGGGACTACGCACACAACCAGGATCAAGAGAACTAAACCATATCTTAGCATCACCCTTTAATGAGAACGGAAATATTTTAAGGATATAAAGGTAGCGAGATTTTTCATCATTAGTGAACAGGGTGGCTATATCATTTAATTTAGTAAGATGTGCCACAACAGTTTCATATTCATAGCCATGAAAAGGATCAGATTCAACCAAAGTAATTATATCAGGATCAATAGAGAATTCATAATCCTTATCGGTAACACGGATAGGTGAAGTTGCAAAAGCAGGGTAAGGTTTCATTCTAGCATTAAGAGATTGTTGGTTCCATTTAGCTAATAACCTCTTGAGTTCATATCTATCTTTGCAAGCTAAAATAGCTAAAGAAGCTTCTTTATCAAAAACATAACCCTCAGGAATAACAGGCAAGTCTTCATCATCACTTTCATCAATATAATCAGTTTCAATAATTTCTTTCTCTCTAGCCCTAGCAATTTGTTCATCAAGAAATTCACTAAGTGGCACAGTAGTATCAAGCGTAGAAGTAGTTTCATCATAAGTATCATGCATAGCAGAAGTGGCATCATCAATAACATGCGACATATCAGAAAGAATAGCAGAAGCAGGTTTAGGTGTCGCAAGCTTACTCAAAACAGAAGGTGAATCAAGTGCAGAGCTAGATGGCAGTTCCTTACCTCCCCTCGTAGTTGAGGGATAAATTGTTGTCTTAGCGTCTTTCATGTTCTTCATAGTGACCAGCAGATATAAATCCCAAGTGACTCAAAGAATAGAGCTATGCTCCCCGGCAACGGTGCCAAAAAATAGTCTTGATAACCCACAAGTATAGGGGATCGCAACAGTTTTCGAGGGTAGAGTATTCAACCCAAATTTATTGATTCGACACAAGGGGAGCCAAAGAATATTCTCAAGTATTAGCAGTTGAGTTGTCAATTCAACCACACCTGGATAACTTAATATCTGCAGCAAAATATTTAGTAGCAAAGTAATATGATAGTAGTGGTAACGGTAACAAAAGTAACGGTAGCAAAAGTAATATTTTGGGGGTTTGTAGTGATTGTAACATTAGCAACGGAAAAGTAAATAAACGAAGAACAATATAGGAAAAGCTCGTAGGCATTGGATCGGTGATGGAGAATTATGCCGGATGCGGTTCATCATGTAACAATCATAACATAGGGTGACACAGAACTAGCTCCAATTCATCAATGTAATGTAGGCATGTATTCCGAATATAGTCATACGTGCTTATGGAAAAGAACTTGCATGACATCTTTTGTCCTACCCTCCCGTGGCAGCGGGGTCCTAATGGAAACTAAGGGATATTAAGGCCTCCTTTTAATAGAGTACCGGAACAAAGCATTAGCACATAGTGAATACATGAACTCCTCAAACTATGGTCATCACCGGGAGTGGTCCCAATTATTGTCACTTCGGGGTTGCCGGATCATAACACATAGTAGGTGACTATAGACTTGCAAGATAGGATCAAGAACTCACATATATTCATGAAAACATAATAGGTTCAGATCTGAAATCATGGCACTCGGGCCCTAGTGACAAGCATTAAGCATAGCAAAGTCATAGCAACATCAATCTCAGAACATAGTGGATACTAGGGATCAAACCCTAACAAAACTAACTCGATTACATGATAAATCTCATCCAACCCATCACCGTCCAGCAAGCCTACGATGGAATTACTCACGCACGGCGGTGAGCATCATGAAATTGGTGATGGAGGATGGTTGATGATGACGATGACGATGAATCCCCCTCTCCGGAGCCCCGAACGGACTCCAGATCAGCCCTCCGGAGAGGTTTTAGGGCTTGGCGGCGGCTCCGTATCATAAAACGCGATGAATTCTTCTCTCTGGTTTTTTTCTCCCCGAAAGCAAATATATAGAGTTGGAGTTGAGGTCGGAGGAGCTCCAGGGGGCCCACGAGGTAGGGGGCGCGCCCTAGGGGGACGCGCTCCCCACCCTCGTGGACAGGGTGTGGGCCCCCTGGTCTTCATCTTTTGCAAGGATTTTTTTATAATTTCCAAATAGACGTTCCGTGGAGTTTTAGGTCATTCCGAGAATTTTTGTTTCTGCACATAAATAACACCATGGAAAGTCTGCTGAAAACAGCGTCAGTCCGGGTTAGTTCCATTCAAATCATGCAAGTTAGAGTCCAAAACAAGGGCAAAAGTGTTTGGAAAAGTAGATACGACGGAGACGTATCATCTATGCAAGGGGCACCTCGCGAGGTTCACGTGACGTGAGCCATGAGGATCAAGGCCATGCGAGCGCCAGCGGGCGTAGAGTGCCAGTCTCCTCTTTGGTGCTAAAGAGGCAGGCGCATGCGAGGAGTCCCGAGGCGTCAGGCAAAGGTTTCCATATCGGTGCAACGATACCACGACTAGCAGGACGGCAGGACGGAGGTCACCGCGGAGCCCACGGCAGCGTCACCACGAGAGCCTTTTGCAGGCGAAGACCACCTTTTGTCAGGATAGCTTGTACTAGTCGTGGTATATATAATTGTCCAATTTGGGCGAAGCTATATTACAATCCTTTTACAAACCAGAGCCTGTCACAACCCTCATGGTTCCGGTACGGAAACATGCCCCTCTTGTGGGCAAAACGATAATCGATGCCTCTTCTCGCCTTGAACTTTGTTTTCTACAAGCAACATAGAATAACAGGAGTGTCGGGCTAAAATTTGAAACTGTTCAGGGTTCGTTTGGCCATTGTATATATATTACTAATTACTAAGTTTTCCATGCATTTAATGTAGTCCATAATTCAAATTTGAACTCAAATGGGTGGGAAATTGTACATGTGTCATTGGGTGCATGTTTAGGTCTCGTTTAAGGAATGAGCATGAATTACAAACTTGTCGTCGTCCTGAAACAATGAGAATCTCTGTTTTAAATCCCAGTAAATAAAAAAGTCACCCAAAAAACATGAAACTTGGCATGGTTTCATGACATGGCACATATATGCCATGGTAAAAAAATCGTCCAGTTTGAGAAAAGGCGCACACATTAGTAGCCAACGAAGTCCTTTTTGAAACAAAAAGCTGACACGTTAATATCGCAAACGGTTGTATTATATTTACCGTGTTGAAATTTAACCATACTCGGTGGCATGCGTGTAGCTGTTTGATTAGACGGGACGAGCGCGAGAAGTCCACCGTGCAGGTTCGACGGGACGTGTGTGAGCAGTCCGCCGCGCAGGCTCGACGGGACGCGTGCATCCTGTCCACCTCACAGGCTCGACGAGACACGTGCGAGCAGCAAGGCCGCCCATGCTCACCGGGAAGAGAGCTCTTTGACCTACATGCACCAGCCGCCGCCCGCCTCGCTCACAACTTCTCCATTAATGGGTTAATTAAAGCACCTGGACGGAGGGTGTTTGCTTGTGATCCCATGGCAACATTTGCTTTGTTTGTGTTTTCAACTCGTATTCCGCCCTAATTTAAATTGCCACATAGGGCACGGATAATACGACCACAAATAAAATGGAAACGGATAATAAGTGTAACATCCCAAATTTTCAATTTGGAATGTTATACATTGGATCATCATGCATAACATGTTTTATTGCATTTTGTTTTGCGATCCTAGAAATTTCCACGCAACTCAAGGACCCACGGAGAGAGTTGGGGATTTCGTTATTTTCATATTTGGGTTTTCTCAAATTTTGAAAATAGGATCATTTGATTTTATTTATTTTATCTTCAATTATTTCAATAATAAAAATATAAGAGAGGGAATAAAATGACTTTCCCAAAATAAAGAAATATTGAGGATTTAATAATAAAATCAAATAAGGTTTTATTTCGGATTTTATCGCTATTTTATCTGAATTTCAAAATATGCGTTTTTCAAAATTTCATTTTAGGCCCAAATAAATGTTCATCTTGTTCTAAATATTTTATTTTAGACGGAAAAAATTTGTTTTGGCATTTTTAGATTTTTATTTATATTTCTAGGATTTATTTAAGTTTCGGCGGAATTGTTTTTTTTTACAAAAACCAAATATTTTTGCCCGCGGACCGAACTGGGCCGAAGGCCCAGCCGGCCCACCTGCCCGCGCCGCCTCGCCCGAGCGTGGCCGAGCCGGACTCCCGCCGCCCGGGGGTGCCCCCTCCCCCAAGTCGGACGCCCCCCGACGCCTTTAAGTACCCCGCCCGCCGCCACATCTTCCCCACCCCGAGCCAAGCCGCCCGCGCCACCGAACGCCGCCGCCCGCGCCGCAAACGCCGCCGCCGTTCCGCCGCCGCCCGCCCGCCCGCCCTCACCGCCGCCCCGCCTCCCGACGCCGACCCGCCGGAGCCCGCCGCCGGAGCCGCCACCGTCCCGCGCCTCGTCGGAATTCCGCCGGACCCGAGGTAGCCGCCGCCGCCGGTCTTTCCCGGAAAACCGATCGGCTTTTTTAAAATTCCGAGGTTGTTTTAAATAAATAGATCGGTTTAGTTTTTTCGGTTTACTTATTTTGCGGACGTTCGTCCGTATGTTCATCTTAACGAACGGTTTTCGTCGTTTAACCGCAGACAGCGAACATTCGTTCGTTAGCCTGTTCGTCCGTTTTTCTTTTTCTTGGATTTTTCGCGATTTTTTTCGATCGCGATTTCCGATCTGTTTTTCGTTTTAGTATAACTTTTCGCTCGTTTATCGGAATCAGGCGATTCAAGCGCCTAGAGTTTCATCTCGAAACCCTCTTTATGTTTAACAAACTTATACAGGTTTTTGCTACTGTAAGATTTGTTTTAGGTCCAGATTAGTAAACGAAGCTTGTTTCTTTCGCCGTTTGAGTTTCGTTGCTTCGTTCGATTCGATTCTTTTTGTAAACCAGAGTTCTTAAGTTGAACTTCTAGTTAGATCTCTTATTTTGAGCTTTACCCGTGCACCCTTGCTTGATTGCTTATGTATGTATTGTTTGTTTGCGATAGAGTACCCGGGGTGCGAAGCGTGCTACTACGAGTCTCTAGGTTTCATGGATCATCAGCAAGGCAAGTAACACTTTGATCATACCTCTTTACCACCCAGTTTTATTGCATTAGATCAACCCTCAAACTATTGCATGGTTAGGAACTGTTTAATATGTGGGTTTTGGGAAGTAGATGAGGTAGTACCTATTGCCCTGTTTATTATCAAACCTTTGGGAGTTACTTCTACGTTTGCTTATATTGCTATGCTATGCTCATAGACGTGGATTGGGTTTGAGTGAATTTTCCATGACAGATGTGAGATTGTTAATTAATGGTTCAACCTAAGGTGGCTACTTAAATAAACATCTAGGTGGATTGAGGCACCTGGAGAACCCAGTGTTGCCTGTATGTTTGGATATCCTGGAGTACCGTGTGATTATCCTATGGACCGCCACCCAGGCTCAAAGGGATCATGAGATTATTCATGCTAGAAACTTCCGTGTGCAGCCACAAGCTATTATGGGCTCTAGCATAGTTGAGTAGGTTACATGACCTCCTCAAGAGGTGGGCTAGAAGATGTAGGGGAAAGTAGGTGTAACTGTCCACCCGGAGTAAAGAGTTATTGTTTCTGAAAGACTGTGTCTCGGTCATCCGTTTCTCAAACACCATGTAGTGCGAGAAATCAAACGGAGGAGATCGAGTCTTGTGGGGAAAAGTGCACAAACCTCTGCAGAGTGTACAAACTAATCATGGTTAGCCGTGTCCCCGGTTATGGACATCTTGAGTATCTAGTTCTTGGATTATCATGTGAATCTCATCATCATGTTACTTAATTTAATTTGATTGGGTTAATTACGTTCTTAATTGGGATTGTGTTGGAGGTACCTTCTCAATGTTTAACAACCACCATGATAGTTAAATAAAATTTATTCCTTTGTTGTAGGAAAAATTGGCTTTTCGCAAAACTGTAACCATAGAGCTTTCCACCAGCCAAATATGCATGTAGGTGATAGCATTATTCTGTTCATTACTCTCTATGTGTTACTTTGCCAGCATATTCCATGTGCTGACCCGTTTTCGGGCTGCAACGTATCATGTTGCAGACTTTTCAGACGACGAGTAAGGTGCCATAGGTCGTGGTCTTATACTCAGTGATGCCGTTGGAGTTGATGGACTCACTTTATCTTCCAAGCCTTCCGCTGTTATCGTTTTAGATGGCCTTAAGCCATATTTATTGTAATAAGTTCTCTTTTGAGACATTCGATGTAATAAGTGTGTGATTGCTACTCTGTTATAAATCCTTCAAGTACTGTGCGTGTCAGCATTACCGATCCAGGGATGACACTGATGCATAGAGACTAGACTGTTTGAGGTCTGGTCGCTACAAAGATGGTATCAGAGCACACGCTGACTGTAGGACACGACCACTAAGCTAAAGCCCTAGATCACTACTCTCTTCTCATTTCTGACTCCTCTCCTTTGTTCCACTCTTTTAGGATGGCAGATGCAAGGAACAAGTTCGCGCAACCGGATGAGGATACACCTTTTGGACGACACTTGAAGGAAGTTTCTAGGTACCTGAACATCGGAATACCAAGCTTCACCGGGACCTACAACGCCACACTACTAGAAGAGGAGCGCTGGATGATTCAAGTTCAAGTTCCAGGAAGGACGTTCATGCCAGTCACTGAGCCCATAGAGTTTTCCTTTGATGCACCAACCTGGAGTCTAGGAAAGAGCATGGCAGCCCACATCACCATGGGACGCATTGGAGAAGTGTACCACAATGATCTTAAGGATACTATCTATCAGATTTGTGGGCGCCGAGACGAGCAATGGGAGATGATCAGCACCAGGAAGGATAGATCTATTGCAGCTTTCATCCAGTAGTTAAACCAGCACATTCGTCGCCAGGAGAACCAGATGTGCGCAGACATAAGACTAGGATCATGGAACTGGAGGAAGAACTCAAGGCTACACGCGAGGATTATATGAAGGAAATCATCGCACTAGTGGAGAAGAATGAAGACCTGACAAAGAAGATCGGAGTATTCATGGGAGACCCTGCGCCAGGAGAAGAAGATGACGATTCTACTTGCCCGGAGAACTACATCATCGTCGACGACACCGAATCGGATCCCAGCGATGATGACTATGTTGATGAAGCCGGAGCAGATATCATGGAGTCTTCGACCGATCAATTTTTCTAGTAGACCACCAAATTAGTAGTAGTATTCCACCATGTATATAGTATAGTCCAAGCACTTTGTAACGATAGTTAGATCGATTGTATGCCTTGTTTGAATTGATTGGAGTGATATGATTGTGTTTGTCTCATGTGCATATGGGTAGTGTTTCCCCTCTAGATCTCATTCTATCCTATTTTCTCATCTTTTCTAAACCCATCAGATGCCTCCGAGACGCGACACCGGATTTGTTTTCCCACCGGAGATCACTCAGTTGATTCAGCAGCAGAATACCCTGATGCAAGCGCTAGTTCAGAACCAAGGCAACAACAACAACCCACCACCACCACCACCTGTTGATCACTTAGCCCGTTTTCTTAGGCTGAATCCGCCGGTGTTTTCCAGCAGCACCGAGCCGATTGTTGCAGATGATTGGCTCCGCAAGGTTGGAAGGGAGCTGACCACTGCAGGATGAACAGATGCGGAGAGAGTGCGTTTTGCCGCACATCAGCTTGATGGACCCGCAGCATCATGGTGGGAGAATTACACAGCCACTCACCCCATTGACACTGTCACATGGGACCAGTTTCAGCAAGCTTTTCGTACTGCCCATGTTTCAGCAGGAGCTATGGCTATGAAGAAGCATGAGTTTCGCGACTTACGCCAAGGAGGACGTACCGTTGGCCAGTACGTGGAGGATTTTAGTAAGTTAGCACGTTATGCCCCAGATGACGTTGCTACGGATGCAGCTAAGCAGGAGAAGTTTCTGGAAGGACTGAATGATGAGCTGAGCATGCAGTTGATGGTGGCAACTTTTAACAACTACCAAGAGTTGGTAGATAGAGCTCTCATGATTGAAGGGAAGCAGCAGCAGATTGAGAGCCGTAAGAGTAAGTATGGACAAGGAAAGTACAGTACAGGAGCTCATCAGAAGCCTCGTTTTACCCCAAACTCGGGAGGACACCTTCAGCATAACCACGGAGGTCACAATCACAATGGAGGGAGCTCGCACAATCATAGTGGCCCCAAGAATGGCAATGGGAACGGAGGAAGCAACGGACAGAACCGTTCAAACCCATCAACCCCAGCCAAGAGGGATCTAAGCCACGTTACTTGTTTCAAGTGCCAGAAGACTGGACATTATGCCACTGATTGTCGGGAAGCAAAGAATGGAAATGGCAATGGAAGCTCGGGGAAGAAGCCGAACCCTTTCAACAGGGGACAGGTGAACCACGTTAACGTGGAGGAGGTAGAAGCCCAGCCTGATGCAGTAATAGGTAAGTTTTTTGTTAAGTCAATTACTGCAATCGTTCTTTTTGACACTGGTGCATCGCATTCATACATATCAAGGGGATTTGTGGATAAGTTTAAGTTGCCCACGAAAGTTCTTAGAACACATATGTTAGTAACCTCGCCAGGAGCAGAGTATATGGCAAGCCAAGGATGTTTTCAGATGCCATTGGCCATAGGTAGGCATGTTTTCCCCTCAGACCTAATAGTTTTGGAGTCCCAAGGTTTGGATGTGATTTTGGGAATGGATTGGCTATCGATGTATGGAGGAAACATCGATTGCGCCAGTAAGACGATCTTGCTTACTACCCCAGAAGGAAGAATGATTAAGTATGTATCCCGGCATGTGCCGAAGAGGACTCAAGTGAATTCCTTATCAGGAGTTGTACAGGAGGAAGTGCCAGTGGTGAAGGATTTCCCTGACGTATTTCTAGAGGAGTTGCCAGGCATGCCACCGGATAGAGACATTGAGTTTTTGATTGAGCTTTTGCCAGGCACAGGGCCAATATCTAAGAGACCGTACAGGATGCCCGCTAAGGATTTGGAAGAAATTAAGAAGCAGATTAAGGAGTTACTGGATAAAGGATATATTCGCCCAAGTTCGTCACCTTGGGGATCACCAGTACTTCTAGTGGAGAAGAAAGATGGATCGTTGAGGATGGTTGTTGATTATCGTGGATTGAATGAAGTAACAATCAAGAACAAGTACCCACTGCCGATGATCAATGATCTGTTTGACCGACTACAAGGAGCTAAAGTATTTTCCAAGATTGATTTGTGATCAGGATACCACCAGTTGAAGATTCGAGAGCAGGATATACCCAAGACAGCTTTTACCACAAGGTATGGGCTATATGAGTACACCGTTATGTCATTTGGCCTGACTAACGCACCTGCCTATTTCATGAACATGATGAACAAAGTGTTTATGGAGTTTTTGGATAAGTTCGTCATAGTGTTCATTGATGATATTCTGGTCTATTCGAAAAATGAAGAAGAGCATAAGGAGCATTTGCGTTTGGTACTTGGAAAGCTCAGAGAACATCAGTTATATGCCATGTTCAGCAAGTGCGAGTTTTGGTTAAAGGAAGTTGGATTCCTTGGACATGTTATATCCGGAGAAGGAATAGCAGTAGATCCCACCAAGGTTAACACTGTGACAAATTGGGAGTCACCCACGACAGTTGGAGAGATCCGGAGTTTTCTTGGACTCGCAGGATACTACTAGAGATTCATTGAGAATTTCTCGAAGATTACAAAGCCTATGACGGAATTGTTGAAGAAGGACACCAAGTTCAATTGGACGGAGGAATGTGAGGCTAGTTTCCAGGAGTTGAAGAAACGTTTAGTTACAGCGCCAGTGTTGATTCTGCCAGATCAACGCAAGGATTATGAAGTATATTGTGACGCTTCTCGTCGAGGACTTGGAGCAGTGCTAATGCAGGAGGGAAGAGTTGTGTCATATGCCTCACGACAGCTTAAACCCCATGAGTTGAATTATGCTACACATGATTTGGAGTTAGCAGCCGTAGTGCATGCGTTGAAGACATGGAGACATTTTCTCATCGGAAACCATTGTGAGGTGTACACGGATCACAAGAGTTTGAAGTACATTTTCACGCAGAAGGAGTTGAATCTCAGGCAAAGGAGATGGTTGGAGCTCATTAAGGATTATGATATGAGATTGCATTATCACCCAGGGAAGGCTAACGTAGTAGCTGATGCGTTGAGCCGCAAGAGGCATGTCAACACACTCATGACTGGAGAGTTACCCAAGGAGTTAGCAGAGGATCTTCGCGAACTAGGTTTGGAAATAGTTCCAAGAGGCTTTGTAGCAGCATTGGAGATTCAGTCTACTTTGATGGATAAGATCAGGGAAGCTCAGAAGACAGACAAGGAGATTGCCGAGATAAAGGAAAGGATGAGTAAAGGAAAAGCCAAGGGATTTCGTGAGGATGAGCACGATACCTTATGGTTTGAGGACCGCGTTTATGTGCCCAATGATCCGGAGATCAGGAAGTTGATTCTGCAAGAGGCCCATGATTCACCATATTCGATTCACCCAGGAAATACCAA
Source organism: Triticum aestivum (assembly GCF_018294505.1). Classification (NCBI taxonomy): domain Eukaryota; kingdom Viridiplantae; phylum Streptophyta; class Magnoliopsida; order Poales; family Poaceae; genus Triticum; species Triticum aestivum. Next base: position 167,264,132 of record NC_057808.1, on the reverse strand, counting down.
GATGTATCTGGATTTGAAGGATAGTTTCTGGTGGACCGGAATGAAGAAGGATATTGCGGAGTATGTAGCAGTTTGTGATGTATGTCAGAGAGTGAAGGCAGAGCATCAGAAGCCAGCAGGATTGCTACAACCATTGCCGATACCCGAATGGAAGTGGGATAAGCTAGGCATGGATTTTATTACGGGATTGCCCAGGACTCGTTCAGGCTATGACTCGATATGGGTTGTAGTCGATCGTTTGACGAAGGTAGCTCATTTCATCCCAGTAAAGACCACTTATACCAGTGCTAAGTTGGCAAAGATATACATGACCAGGATCGTATGTTTGCATGGAGTTCCGAGGACCATTGTATCAGATAGAGGAACCCAGTTTACTTCAAAGTTTTGGAATCAGTTGCATGAAACTTTGGGTACCAGGCCAGAGTTCAGTACAGCCTTTCATCCACAGACAGATGGATAGACTGAGAGAGTCAATCAGATTTTGGAGGACATGCTGAGAGCTTGTGCGCTAGATTATGGATCCAGTTGGGACGACAATTTACCTTATGCAGAGTTTTCTTACAACAATAGCTACCAATCCAGTTTGAAGATGGCCCCTTTCGAAGCTTTGTACGGAAGGAGATGCAGGACACCGTTGTTGTGGGACGAAGTTGGAGACCGCCAGTTGTTTGGACCAGATTTGATTAAAGAGTCTGAACAGAAGGTTAAGTTGATTCGCGATAGGCTCAAGGTAGCCCAGTCCAGGCAGAAGAGCTATGCAGATTCTAAACGCAAGGAAACAGTTTACGAAGTCGGAGACAGAGTTTATCTTCGAGTATCACCACTTCGAGGAATTAAGCGCTTTGGAGTTAAGGGAAAGTTAGCGCCACGTTTTGTAGGACCATACAAAGTTTTGGAACGTATGGGAGAAGTTGCTTACAAGTTAGAATTGCCCGAAGGATTGTCAGGAGTTCACGATGTGTTCCACGTATCCCAGCTGAAGAAGTGCCACGCGGAGATGGCTGAGATACCACTGAGAGATACAGTGCCACTGGAAGCGATTCAGTTGGATAGCAATCTGACCTACGAGGAGAAACCACTTAAGATTCTTGAGTTTGCCAGCAGAGTCACCCGCAGCAAGGTTATCAAGTTTTGCAAAGTTCAGTGGAGTCACCATACTGAGGATGAAGCCACCTGGGAGCGAGAGGAAGATCTACAGAAGGACCACCCTCACCTATTTTCTAGCCAACCCAAATCTCGAGGGCGAGATTCATCTTAAGGGGCTAGGTTTGTAACATCCCAAATTTTCAATTTGGAATGTTATACATTAGATCATCATGCATAACATGTTTTATTGCATTTTGTTTTGCGATCCTAGAAATTTCCACGCAACTCAAGGACCCACGGAGAGAGTTGGGGATTTCGTTATTTTCATATTTGGGTTTTCTCAAATTTTGAAAATAGGATCATTTGATTTTATTTATTTTATCTTCAATTATTTCAATAATAAAAATAAGAGAGAGGGAATAAAATGACTTTCCCAAAATAAAGAAATATTGAGGATTTAATAATAAAATCAAATAAGGTTTTATTTCGGATTTTATCGCTATTTTATTTGAATTTGAAAAATATGCGTTTTTCAAAATTTCATTTTAGGCCCAAATAAATGTTCATCTTGTTCTAAATATTTTATTTTAGACGGAAAAACTTTGTTTTGGCATTTTTAGATTTTTATTTATTTTTCTAGGATTTATTTAAGTTTCGGCGGAATTGTTTTTTTTAATATATATTTGCCCGCGGACCGAACTGGGCCGAAGGTCCAGCCGGCCCACCTGCCCGCGCCGCCTCGCCCGAGCGTGGCCGAGCCGGACTCCCGCCGGAATCCGGGTCAGCGCCGCCGCCGCCGCCCGGGGGTGCCCCCTCCCCCAAGTCGGACGCCCCCCCGACCCCTTTAAGTACCCCGCCCCGCCGCCACCTCTTCCCCACCCCGAGCCAAGCCGCCCGGGCCACCGAACGCCGCCGCTTGCGCCGCCAAACGCCGCCGCCGCAGGAAGGCGCCGCCGCCACTCGCCCTCACCGCCACCCGCCGCCCGCCGCCGTCCCGCGCCTCGCCGGAATCCCGCCGGACCCGAGGTAGCCGCCGCCGCCGGTCTTTCCCGGAAAACCGATCGGTTTTAAAAAAAAACCGCGGTTGTTTTAAATAAATAGATCGGTTTAGTTTTTTTTGGTTTACTTATTTTGTGGACGTTCGTCCGTACGTTCGTTTTAACGAATGGTTTTCCTCGTTTAACCGCAGACAGCGAACGTTTGTTCGTTAGCCTGTTCGTCCGTTTTTCTTTTTCTCGGATTTTTCACGATTATTTTCGATCGCGATTTCCTATCTGTTTTTTGTTTTAGTATAACTTTTCGCTCGTTTATCGGAATCAGGCGATTCAAGCGCCTAGAGTTTAATCTCGAAACCCTCTTTCTGTTTAACAAACTTATACAGGTTTTTGCTACTGTAAAAATTTGACTTAGGTCCAGATTAGTAAATGAAGCTTGTTTCTTTCGCCGTTTGAGTTTTGTTGCTTCGTTCGATTTGATTCTTTTTGCAAACCGGAGTTCTTAAGTTGAACTTTCTGGTTAGATCTCTTATTTTGAGCTTTACCCGTGCACCCTTGCTTGATTGCTTATGTATGTATTGTTTGTTTCTGATAGAGTACCCGGAGTGCGAAGCGTGCTACTACGAGTCTCTAGGTTTCACGGATCATCAGCAAGGCAAGTAACACTTTGATCATACCTCTTTACCACCCAGTTTTATTGCATTAGATCAACCCTCAAACTATTGCATGGTTAGGAACTGTTTAATATGTGGGTTTTGGGAAGTAGATGAGGTAGTACCTATTGCCCTGTTTATTATCAAACCTTTGGGAGTTACTTCTACGTTTGCTTATATTGTTATGCTATGCTCGTAGACGTGGATTGGGTTTGAGTGAATTTTCCATGATAGATGTGAGATTGTTAATTAATGGTTCAACCTAAGGTGGCTACTTAAATAAACATCTGGGTGGATTGAGGCACCTGGAGAACCCAGTGTTGCGTGTATTTTTGGATATCCCGGAGTACCCGTGTGATTATCCTATGGACCGCCACCCAGGCTCAAAGGGATCATGAGATTATTCATGCTAGAAACTTCCGTGTGCAGCCACAAGCTATTATGGGCTCTAGCATAGTTGAGTAGGTTACATGACCTCTTGAAGAGGTGGGCTAGCAGATGTAGGGGAAAGTAGGTGTAACTATCCACCCGGAGTAAAGAGTAATTGTTTCTGAAAGACTGTGTCTCGGTCATCCGTTTCTCAAACACCATGTAGTGCGAGAAATCAAACGGAGGAGATCGAGTATTGTGGGGAAAAGTGCACAAACCTCTGTAGAGTGTACAAACTAATCATGGTTAGCCGTGTCCCCGGTTATGGACATCTTGAGTATCTAGTTCTTGGATTATCATGTGAATCTCATCATCATGTTACTTAATTTAATTTGATTGGGTTAATCACGTTCTTAATTGGGATTGAGTTGGAGGTACCTTCTCAATGTTCAACAACCACCATGATAGTTAAATAAAGTTTATTCCTTTGTTGTAGGGAAAAATTGGCTTTTCGCAAAATTGTAACCATAGAGCTTTCCACCAGCCAAATATGCATGTAGTGATAGCATTATTCTGTTCATTACTCTCTATGTGTTAGTTTGCCAGCATATTCCATGTGCTGACCCGATTTCGGGCTGCAAAGTATCATGTTGCAGACTTTTTAGACGACAAGTAAGGTGCCATAGGTCGTGGTCTTATACTCAGTGATGCTGTTGGAGTTGATGGACTCACTTTATCTTCCGAGCCTTCCGCTGTTATCGTTTTAGATGGCCTTAAGCCATATTTATTGTAATAAGTTCTCTTTTGAGACATTCGATGTAATAAGTGTGTGATTGCTACTCTGTTATAAATCCTTCAAGTACTGTGCGTGTCAGCATTACCGATCCAGGGATGACACTGATGCACAGAGACTAGACTGTTTGAGGTCAGGTCGCTACAATACGACGACAAATTTACAATGGCGCAGATAATAATTGTCTTACATGTTCCGGATAATTTAAAATGCCACATGCGGCAAAGCCCGGAAGACACGGGGGCAAGAGAAGAAGGAAATTGCAGACAACGATCTGGGTCGCTATTGTCTCTACTCGTCGATGGATCGCCGGGCGGCGAAATCCTCCTACTCCTTCTTCAATTCCTCACGACTTTGCTTGAAAGCGGCCACGGATTCCTCCACCTCCTGCTCGCGCTCGATCCGAAGCTTCCTCAAGCCACCCATTAGTTCCTCGACGACCGCTTTCAGCGTCATCTCCGAGGCACTGCTCTGCTCATGCAGCATCTTCCAGCTGGCGGCCTCCTCCTCCTTCTTGGCGACCAACTTGAGGAACTTCGCATTGTCATCCATGAGTTGCTCGATGAGGTCGGTCGCCTTGTCAACCGAGGCATCGCTGATCTTGAGCAACTTCATCAAGCCATCGACCAGCTCTTGCTGCGTAGTGACGCCAGCGAGAATGTCGTCGTCGCCGGCGAAGGACTTCAAGAACGCCGGCTCATCGCGATGGCCGACACCATGAATGCGCTTGTGAGAGCCCTCGCGTGCCCGTGAGAGCTCGTTCGAGGGCTCCGCGGCGCGCCGAGACATCTCTGCTGCGGCTGCGGCTTCACGGTGGGAAGTCTCTAGTGCTTCCGTGGCCTTGGTCTTTGCTGCCTGGTTATATGTCCACCCTAAACTCCTCCTACCGGTCATGGCGGAACGACTTGACAGAAAAAACCAGTTTTGTGGGTGATGAGGAGAGGAACTGTGAAGTAATTTTCGAGTGGGTAGTTTGTATAGCCTGGTGCTAAGTGTGAACACATATTAGTTTGATAGGTGTGAACAGATTTGCAATTACTTATTGCATTGTAATCAGCAATGTGACGAGAAACAAGGTCAAAATTTATTGATGGCAGAAGGTTGACCACGTGGTTGCTCGCCGTTGAGGCAGCCGTGGCGCGCTCCGCTCTGGCGTCCATGCGCGCGCTCTGCTCGCCATTGAGGCAAAGTTACAATGGCAATGGTTCATAATTCTTAATAATTGTCTTACATATTCAGGATAATTTAAAATGCCAAATGCGGCAAGGCCCAGAACATCACGACCTACATATGCACACAATTATAATAAAATATAAGCTAAAAGGCTGAGCTGGCGGCCTTCCGACGATGGTCTTCTCGGACTCCATGATCAGCATAGCACCCTTGCGTCCGTTCACTCCGAGTGTCCTGACCCGCCTCCGCCTACAGAGCTGCTGGCGCTGGGAGGCTCTTGGGGCTGCTGGGCCTCTTCCAGAAGAGCTTGACAATGTGCAATCGCGCGCATGACAACTCCGCGGACCCGCTCCATTTCCATGTCTCTGGCCTGGTAGCAAATTCCGTCGATCACCTGCATCCTCAAGATATCACATTGGTGATGTTCTGCTTCGTCGGGGACGTCAACTCCGTCAAGGATGCGCTCGAGCCTGGCCACCACATCATCGGGATCGAGGTTGACACGGCCGCCGCGGGCAATGATGAAGCTGCAGGCTGCCTTTGTCTTGACTGAATCACAGAGGTCCTCTGCCCATTCCTTAGGGGGCATCAGGCTCTCGATGAGCATTGGTGACGGCGGTTCTTCGGGTGGGTCATCGATCATGGCACCGAGCAGCTCTGGATCTTTTGCATGATGGATGGCAAACTGCTCATCACACCTCCTCTCCAATATGTCAGTTGTGCTCCCAAGGACTGTGACGCCGATATCGCTGCCGATGGGCCATGGTGCCTGCACCGGCCGATGAAGCTCTTGCTCCCCGACCTGCTCCGGCTCGTTCTCCTCGCCGAAGATGTAACGCAGGTAGGCGTCGACGTCGAAGCTTTGGTCGTTGCCTGGCATGCTTGGAATAACTAATGGTAGATGGGTGAGTACTAGATCTTCACAGAGTGTCGCGGCGGTGCGTTGCCGCCTGGGTTATATGCAACAAGCCGTTACCTGGTGGCGGGAAACCGGTGAGGGAATAGGCATGGATTTTACAATTCAGCCATGTGGAGCGCGGGAAGCATTCGCTCGAGCGCGGGAAGACTAAGTGGAGCACACACACAACACGAATACCGTATCCGGTGCCACGTGTTATTTATCACACAAGTGTTAACATAAGGAAATGCATGTGTAACTTACTAATCATCGCACACGAGTACTCGCAGACGCATCGTGTGCGATACTCCTATCAACCGCAAGCAACTAGTTTGCATTTTTTAAAGTTTTTTGTACACACAGAATCGCACACGAACTAACTGTATTAACCGTCTATGTTGTAAATTCTCATCGCAAACAGTTCATCCGAGTCGGCTGTTTGCCATGTATCACACACATCTTGTTAAGTTGAACCGTTTCTGTTGCGTTCGCTAATCGAAAACAGTTCGTCCGAGTGAACTGTGTGCCCTATATCACACACACCTTGATCTGGCTAACCGTCTATGTTGCACTCCCTAATAGCAAACGGTTCATCGGAGCGAACTGTATGCCGCATATCGCACATTGATATGGTTGCCCGTTTCTGTTGTTCTGCCTCATCGCAAACAGTTCGAACGGGTTAACCGTGTGCCCTACATCGCACATGCAACTAAAATCTGAACCGTGTTTGATGCGTCCTCCATCACAAACGTTTTGCACCTTTTTTATAGGTTTTTTACATCCCCATTTGTGATTAATGCATCGCACACAGTTTCGTGAAAAGGTCTCTGATCGTAGTGTCGCGTTAGCAGCATCCTGTAGTAGTGGAGGGCCGCACCTCAAGAGATCTTGCCGTTCCAGCCAAGGGAAACCTGAAGATCGTTGGTCAGAAAAGGATGCAGCACTCAGGAAATCACGCGTACGTGGTACTTACTCGTCTTTGGCAATGCATTTCTCTACTTCAGCGGCCGGTGCGCGCCTCCATTGCAGCTTGGAGACACCTTCCTCTTGCGGGGTGCCCCAAAATTCAGGCGGAGTTGCCCAAAGCCCTGGGTGCGGCCACCGCCGCCTTGGGCAGTTGACGGGGTTCCTGAGGGGGCGACGCCTGGAGCGCCCGCTTACGTCGGCCCCACGATCGCCACCTCAGGATGACCTGCCTGAGCCTCGGGAGCCTTCACCCCAGGGGGGCCCGACCCCGTCGATCCTCCTGCTGCCGCTTCGGGAAGGCTCGCCCTAGCCTCAGGGACTTCGACTGGCGTCGCTTCCTCAGCGGCCACTTCCGACGGTGCTTGCCCCCTGCATCAGTTTCTGGGGCGAGCACTGAGGTGGTGGCAGGCGGGGGGGCACGAAGACAGGGCTTCCGCGTGGCTTTACAAGACTGACTGGGCGCAACCCCCATTCGTCGAAGGGAGGCATCGGCTTCACGAACTCCACCTTGTTCGAGCAGCAGTATAGAAGGCAGCCCTCCTCCGGCAGGTTGGCTAGCGTTGGGTCACCCGTCAGAAGCTTGAGCACTGTGCGCCGCGCCTCGGGAGGAAGAGCAGACGCATGTAGCCCCATGCGGTCCCCGTAGCCGGAGAAGGCCCACATCGGCCGAGAGTGGCACTGAAGCAGAGCAATGCGGCACTGGATGAACTCCTTCACCACCATAGGCACCATCACCCCAAGGTCCTTCAGCTTGGCCAGCCGGCACCAAACATGGGCGAGCCACCGGTCGGCAAGCTTCGCGTGCGCCCAGCCTGGGCTTGGGGCAGCCGGAACCCGCGGGAGCAGCAGCAGGGGGCTACGCACGCCAACATCCACAAACACCCACCGCTTCCGAAAACCTCCAACGACCGGCGAGAGCTCGAAATTGATTCCCGAGCCGGCCGTCGCCGCAACGGCCTGAAGGGATACACACCCCGAGCGCTGGAGAGCGTCCGTCAGATGCAGCGAGAAGAAGTGGCGAAGCAAGGCCACGGAAGTGGCAATGCCCACCATGGCTTCGCAGACAAAGGCGAAGACGGCAAGAAGGATGATGGATTGGCGATCGAGGTGCAGCGCATTTATCTGATAATGCGAAAGCACCGCGTTGAAGAAATCGGAGAAGGGAGGAACCAGGCCAACCCAGAGGGCGTGAATATGGATGGGGACCTCGGTGGCCGTCCTGTCAATCGTCGCGCGGGAAGCAGGCCAAGCCACCGTCGCCCCCCACTCATTGGAATAGGTGGCGAGCGGTGGGCGTACCTTGTCCATCACTTCCTGGTTGAGCACCACTGGCCGCTCGATGGCGGGCTCGAAGACTGGCAGCATGGGGGGCGAGGTACGGGACTTCTTCTTCCCCTTCTTCTTCCGGCTTGGTGCCATGGCGGCGGGGAGAGTTGGTGTCAGATTGGACCAGGAGGAGGGATCCGTTGTCTCCCGGAAGACGAGGGAGCTGCGGAGCGCGTTGCCTGTAATGGAGGCGGAGCTGTGTAGACAATGGTGGCCGCCTAGCCAGGCAGAAATCAAGGTTGCGTGGGGAAGTGGAGGCGCCCACGTACCACCCGTCGCCACGCGTTGATCAAGGTTGTAGGTTGTTGGGGCCCGCGGCGCTCCGCACTTGCCCTTTGGCTTCACCTCGAAGCCAAGTCCGAGCGTGCCTTGGGCCCGGGGGCTACTGTCAGCATCCTGGGAACGGGGGTACCCAGACCTGCCTACCTGCGGCCCACGACGCGGCTCCACCGACGGCCCGGTATGGCCCATCTTCAGGAGCAACCACTCAGGACCCTCGCGAGGGGCCAAGCCTCGCGAGGCGAACGGCACCAAGACCTCCTCAGGGGCAGCCTCGCTAGGCTAGCTCCCGAGGAGCGGAGATATCTATGCAAGGGGCACCTCGCGAGGTTCACGTGACGTGAGCCATGACGATCAAGGCCAGGCGATTGCCAGCGGGTGCAGAGTGCCAGTTTCCTCTTTGGTGCTAAAGAGGCAGGCGCAGGCGAGGAGTCCTGAGGCGTCAGGCAAAGGTTTCCATATCGGTGAAACGAGACCACGACTAGTAGGACGGCAGGACGAAGGTCACCGCGGAGCCCACGGCGGCGTCACCACCAGAGCCTTTGGCAGGCGAAGACCACCTTTTGTCAGGATAGCTTGTACTAGTTGTCTCCCTTCAAAATTGGCTGTTGTGGGATCCCTTCCCGCCTAACATTTGGGAAGAGGACCAAGGCCCCTATAGATAGGACTAGCCACCACCATAGGAGGCAACTCATCTTGGATCGGATCCATTCCGCCAAGGCCATCCCACCAGCTTACCAAGCCCAAGAACACCTCTCCTAAGGAGGCTGTTCTTACCTTGTACTTGTTCATCCACAGCCTACAAGGCAATCCACCACACCACACTGGAGTAGGGTATTACACCGCAACGGTGGCCCGAACCAGTATAAACTCCCGAGTCTCTTGTTCCTTGGGTTCGTCGAGCTAGGCCTTGAGATCGTTGTGCGAGCGAGCTAGGGAGAGAGAGTTCTTCGTGCGCACCCCAGTGTTCGAACCTCCAGGGTTTGCCAGAACCCATGATCCGACAGTAGTCTGTAGGATCATATTCTTGTGCGTTTCTATTGCTGCTAACCATGGGAGGATCACAAGCCGACGAGATTGACTGGGAGAACATGACGAAGAAGGAGCTTCATGATAAATTTCAGCAAATGTTGGGTTAACATGTGGAAGATGTGATGGCCAGCTTTGGGAAGGCACTGGAGAGGATTGATGACATTGAGAAGACAATTGACACCAAGTTGGATGCCAAGTTCGATCAAGTACTCGCTCGTCTACCACAACCACCACCCGCATCTGCTGCACCATTGCAACAACATCAACAACAACCTCCACATCACGATCCAGCAGGGCGAGCGCAACGTGTTCCTCTTGAGCCAGGACAAACTTCTGGTGCCACTGCTACTATTGTTGATGCTTATGTAGCTCTCGCTGCTACTGCAGAATAGGAGGACAATTACGAGGGTGAGGTTGATCAAAATCAGAACTATGTGCAACCGCCAACACCACCACCACCAGGTCGTCCTCATGCATATATTCGCAATGACCATCTTCCTAAACTAAAATTGAATATTCCACCATTTGAGGGTACATATGTTTCTGATATATATCTTACTTCAGAGTTAGAAACTGAACAACGTTTTACATGTTTACAATATCCCGAGGAGAGATGTGTTCTGTTTGTGCTTTCACTAGTTTTGCATGTGTTTGGCGGTCTGAACATTGTAGATTATATCCTATTCCAGCTACTTGGGCTGCTTTGAAATCTGCAATGCGTACTCGTTGGGTTCCACCATATTATCAACGTGAATTACTTCAAAAATTGCAGCGCTTAAGACAAGGAAAAAATATGTAGAAGAATATTATCAGGAATTACAAACTGGCATGATCAGATGTGGTATTGTTGAGGATAATAAGGCTATGCTTGCATGTTTTATGGGTGGATTAAATAGAGAGATTTAGACCATTCTAGTGTATAAGGAGTATAATAATATCACTCGTTTATTCCATCTTGCTTGCAAAGCTGAACGTGAAGTGCAGGATCGACGAGCATTGGCGCGAACTAATTTTTCTGCAGGACGATCTTCCTCATGGACGCCACGTACATCTTCTCCTTCCACACATCCTGTAGCAACACCACCTACTTCATCCGCCAACTCCATCCGAGATACAAGAAAACATGCACCACCACCACCATCTACCAAGAGCACACCATCTGGTCCTGGACAGAGCTCTTCATCCATGGCATCAACAGGGCAAACACATGATATTATTTGTAGTCGTTGCAAGGGTGGAGGTCATTATGCGAGATAATGCCCATCTAAGCGTGTGATGATTGCTCTGAGGATGGTGGGTATGAGTCCGCTAGTGACTATGATGAGGAGAATTTGGCTCTTATTACAAGTGAAGAACACGGTGAAGATGATTCTGAACATGAGACGCAATACATGGCTGAGCAAACTCAGAGGCATAATTTGTTCCACACAAAGGGAGTTGTGAAGGAATGTTCTGTCCGTGTCATCATTGATGGAGGGAGTTGCAACAACTTGTCTAGCATGGAGATGGTGGAAAAGTTGTCTCTCACCACAAGACCCCATCCACATCCTTACTACATCCAATGGTTCAACAACAGCGGCAAGGTTAAGGTAACACGTACTGTTCGTGTGCATTTTAGTATCACTACATATGCTGATTATGTTGATTCTGATGTGGTACCCATGCAAGCATGTTCCTTATTACTTGGTAGACCATGGCAATTTGATAATAAAAATTGTACACCATGGTAGCAACAATCAGTATACTCTTGTTCATAAGGATAAACATATTACTTTACTTCCTATGACTCGTGATTCCATTTTGAAAGATGATATTAATCGAGCTAGTAAAGCAAAACAAGAGAAAAATAAGAGTGAAAATCAGATTGTGGCAAAAGGATTTGAGCAACAAATGAAGCCTAATAATAAACCATCTAGCGTTGCTTCTGAAATTAAATTGAAAAGTGGATGTTTACTTGCCACCAAATCTGATATTGATGATCTTGATTTTCAGCAAATTTGTTTGCTATGCTTTTGTGTGCAAAGAGGCATTATTTTCATTCGAGGATGTGCCTTCCTCTTTGCCTCCTGCTGTCACTAACATTTTGCAGGAGTTCGCTGACGTCTTTCCACAAGACGTGCCACCGGGATTACCTCCTATTCGAGGGATTGAGCATCAAATTGACTTAATTCCTAGTGCTTTGCTGCCAAATCATGCGCCATACCGTACCAATCTAGAGGAGACGAAGGAGATTATGCGTCAAACACAGGAGCTGCTCGACAAAGGTTATATACGCGAATATCTAGTCCTTATGTTGTTCCTATTATACTAGTGCCAAAAAAGGATGGTACATCGCGTATGTGTGTTGATTGTAGAGGCATTAATAACATCACTATTCGTTATCGTCATCCTATTCCTAGGCTAGATGATATGCTTGATGAATTGAGTAGCTCTACAATATTCTCCAAAATGTATTTGCATAGTGGATACCATCAAATTCATACGAAATTGGGAGATGAATGGAAAACAACATTTAAAAGTAAGTATGGATTATATGAGTGGTTAGTCATGCCTTTTGGGTTAACTAATGCACCTAGTACTTTCATGAGATTAATGAACGAAGTTTTACGTTCTATCATTGGACGATTTGTGGTAGTTTACTTTGATGATATACTGGTTTATAGCAGATCTTTGGAGGAACATTTGGAACATTTACGTGCTATTTTTATTGCCCTACGTGATGCACATTTGTTTGGTAACCTTTGGAAGTGCACCTTTTGCATCGACCGAGTATCTTTTCTTGGCTATGTTATTACTCCATAGGGAATTGAAGTTGATAAAACCAAGATTGAAGCTATTGAGAGTTGGCCGCAGCCCAAAACGGTCACACAAGTGCGGAGTTTTCTTGGCCTTGCTGGTTTCTATAGGCGTTTTGTGAGAGATTTCAGCACCATTGCTGCAACTCTTAATGAGCTTACGAAGAAGGTTGTGTCTTTTGTTTGGGGTACCGCACAGGAAGAAGCCTTCATGGTATTGAAAGATAAGTTGACACATGCTCGTTTACTCCAACTCCCTGATTTTAATAAGACTTTTGAGCTTGTATGTGATGCTAGTGGAATTGGATTAGGAGGTGTGTTATTAGAAGATGGCAAACCTGTTGCATACTTTTCTAAAAAATTGAGTGGGCCTAGTCTCAACTATTCTACCTATGATAAAGAATTATATGCTCTCACTCGGACCTTAGAAACATGGCAACATTATTTATGGCCCAAAGAATTTGTACATTCTAATCATGAATCTTTGAAACACATTAAAAGTCAAGAAAAACTGAACCGTAGACATGCTAAATGGGTTGAATTCATTGAGCCTTTCCCTTATGTCATTAAACACAAGAAGGGTAAAGAAAATGTTATTGCTGATGCATTGTCTCGTCGTTATACTATGATTTCACAACTTGACTTCGAAATATTTGGTCTGTAGACCATCAAAGATCAATATGTGCATGCTGTTGAATTTAAAGATGTATTGCAGAATAGTAAAGAGGGGAGAACATGGAACAAGTTCGTCGTTAACATGGATTTGTGTTTCGTGCTAACAAGCTATGCATTCCAGCTAGCTCCGTTCGTCTTTTGTTGTTGCAGGAGGTGCATGGAGGAGGATTAATGGGACACTTTGGCGTAAAGAAGACGGAGGACATACTTGCTACACATTTCTTTTGGTCAAAGATGAGACGGGATGTTGAGCATTTTGTTGCTCGCTGCACTACATGTCAAAAAGCTAAGTCATGACTCAGTCCTCATGGTTTATATATGCGTTTGCATGTACCTAGTGTTCCATGGGAGGATATATCTATGGACTTTGTTTTAGGTTTACCTCGAACAAAGAAGGGGAGGGATAGCATATTTGTTGTCGTGGACAGATTTTAAAAAATGGCACACTTTATACCATGTCATAAAAAGCAATGATGTTGCTAATGTTGCTGATTTGTTCTTTCGTGAAATTATTCGCTTGCATGGTGTGCCAAATACAATTGTGTCATATCGTGATACTAAGTTTCTTAGCCACTTTTGGAGATGTTTATGAGCTAAGTTGGGGACTAAACTGCTTTTTAGTACTACATGTCATCGCCAAACTGATGGACAAACTGAAGTAGTCAATAGAACATTGTCTACTATGCTTAGGGCAGTTTCGAAGAATAACAAGAAAATGTGGGAAGAATGCTTGCCTCATATTGAATTTGTTTATAATCGTTTGTTGCATTCTATTACTAAGATGTGCCCTTTTGAGATTGTGTATGGTTTGCTACCTCATGCACCTATAGATTTGTTGCCTCTTCCATCTTCGGAGAAGGTTAATTTTGATGCTAAACAACATGCTGAATTGATCTTAAAAATGCATGAGTTAACTAAGGTGAACATTGAGCGTATAAATGCTAAATATAAACTTGCTGGAGATAAGGGTAGAAAACATGTTGTGTTTGCACCTGGAGATCTTGTTTGGTTATTGATACGTCTCCAACGTATTTATGATTTTTTCTTGTTCCATGCTGTTATATTATCATTCTTGGATGTTTTACAATCATTTTATAGCAACTTTATATCATTTTTTTGGGACTAACATGTTGACATAGTGCCCAGTGCCAATTGTTTTTTGCTTGTTTTTTACTTCACAGAAAATCAATACCAAACGGAGTCCAAACGCAGCGAAACCTTTTGGAGATTTTTTTGGACCAGAAGGAACAACTTGGGCCGAAGAAGTACCAGAGGGGTGCCCACCTCGGTGGCCTCCCGCACCGCCTCTTTGCTCTATAAATAGCCCGAAAATCCAAAAACCATAGGGGTCGACGAAACACAATTCCAGTCGCCGCAAGTTCCAGAACCACCAGATCCAATCTACACACCATCACGGAGGGGTTCATCATCCTCATTGGTGCCTCTCCGATGATGTGTGAGTAGTTCATTGTAGACCTATGGGTCCGTAGGCAGTAGCTAGATGGCTTCCTCTCTCTCTTTTGATTCTCAATACAATGGCCTCTTGGAGATCTATTTGATGTAACTCTTTTTGCGGTGTGTTTGTTGGGATCCGATGAACTTTGAGTTTATGATCAGATCTATTTTATCCATGAAAGTTATTTGAGTTTTGATCTCTTATATGCATGATTACTTATAGCCTCATATTTCTTCTTTGAATCTTTGGTTTAGTTAGGCCAACTAGATCAATTTTTCTTGCCATGGGAAGAGGTGCTTTGTGATGGGTTCGGTCGTGCGGTGTTCTTTTTTAGTGACAGAAGGGGCAGCAAGACACGTATTGATCGTTGCTATTAAGGATAACAAGATGGGGTATATTCCTACATGAATAGATCTTGTCTACATCATGTCATCGTTCTTATTGCATTACACTATTTTTCCATGAACTTAATACACTAGATGCATGCAGGATAGCGGTCGATGTGTGGAGTAATAGTAGTAGATGCAGGCAGGAGTCGGTCTACTAATCTTGGACGTGATGCCTATATAATGATCATTGCCTGGATATCGTCATAATTATTTGAAGTTCTATCAATTGCCCAAGAGTAATTTGTTTACCCGTCGTATGCTATTTTTCTCGAGAGAAGCCACTAGTGAAATCTACGGCCCCGGGTCTCTTCTTTATCATATTTGCTTTCCGATCTATTATTTGCCTCTTTTATTTTCAAATCTATTAATCCAAAAACCCAAAAATACCTTGCTGCAATTTTTTGTTATTTATTTTATCTCACGTTCCCGTGAGATCTATTTATCCAATCTACTACAATTTTATCTATCTTTTACCCAGGAGGGATTGACAACCCCTCTTACGCATTGGGTTGCAAGTATTTGTTCTTTGTGTGCAGGTACCATTTACATAGTGTTGCGTGGTTGTCCTACTGGTTCGATAACCTTGGTCTTATCACTGAGGGAAATACCTACCGTAGTTGTGCTACACCATCCCTTCCTCTTCGGGGAAAATACTGACGCGGACACGAGCCATCAGTTACATTTGCGTAAGGATAGATTTTCTGATTTGTGCAAATCAAAGCTAATGCCACCTGTTTATGGTCCTTTTAAGGTGTTAGAGAAAATAAATGATAATGCATATAAATTTGAGTTGCCTGCAGATTCCGGGGTTAGTCCCACTTTTAACGGAGAAGATGAGCTTCCGTCGAGGACGACTCCATTTCAAGAAGGGGAGGATGATGAAGACATCAATACCATTGTTACACCCACAACCTCTGCTGCTATACATACTGGACCAATCACTAGAGCTCCCGCGCGCCAATTGAATTACCAGGTACTTTTGTTTCTTGGTAACAATTCTAACGTTCATGAGAATATGATGCTGCCTAAATTGAATACATTTAATGAAGGGGCAAGCATGGACAAGAGGGATGAACACTGGAGCAGAAATAAGCATGGAGATGAAGGCGCACGCGAAGGGAACCAGAACGGCGTTTCTAGTGCAGATTTCAGTACTTTGAAGCCTCCTTGATGACATACAAGGGCATGGATGAAATATACAAGATGCTCTTTCATAAATTTCGTACATAGCTTATAATAGGTGCCACGCCACCTTATTTTTGGGCCAGGCCCATGTAATTTTGAAATACTTGAGTATAGGATGTTTTTAGAGTTTGTGTGTGTGGGGAAACAAGAGTTAGGGTTGGTTTCAGACCCCTCCTCCAAGGGTCACAAAATTCCCCCCTCTTCCTCCATATATACAACCCTTAGGGCGTCGTTTAGACTTTGGATTTTGTTTAGATTAAAAGTTTGCCATAGCTGCAACTTCGCGTACTTCGTTTGTGTTCAACAACCAGACCAAGACGTCACAGAACCCCACTTTCATCAATAAATCATTCCTCTTATATTCGCAATATCCAGATTGCAATCTCAGTTTCTTGCTTGTTCGTCGTTTGCTCGCAGGAAATAGACCCCCGTGGTAAGGTTGATCGTGCTCCGGCATGGTCAATAACCCCTTGAAAGTTGGTTTAGTGATTGCTAAGGCACGACGTCTTCGCACGTTCGTAGTCGGATCATCAAAGTCGACTCCCACAGAAAACGATAGCTATCTCATCTAAACATCGGGACACCTTCGCCTCTATCAGAAGGCCTCTCGGGCCAATCTGTTCATAGGCAGGGTCCGGATGTGATAGAGGCGAGGGTGTCCCGATCTTTCGATGAGATGATAACTATCGATTTGGTGGAGCCGACTTTGACGATCCACCTACAAACGTGCATGACGTTGCGCCTGAGCAATCGCTAAACCAATCTCCCGAGGTTACTGACGATGCTGGAAACACAATCATCCTGACCACGAAGGTCTATTCCTGCACGCAATCAAAGAACAAGCAAGAATATGATAATGCAATCTGAATATTGCGAATATTGATGAAGTATTGATAAAGGTGGGGATCCGGAAGCGGTCTTGGTATGGTCATTGGACACAAACGAAGTACACGAAGTTGCAATGGCTAACTAAACAAATCCCCAAGGAAAAAGCTACTAGATGGATCTACTTATATAGGAGCAAGGGGTGGCGGCCAAGGAGGTGGAAAGACGTCCCAAGGGAGCCTAAGACTAACCCTAGGTTGTACAAGGCTCATGGGCCCAAGTGGAGGTGATGCAACACCTTTGGACTTGTAGTTTGACTCGGATTCTGCTGCAGCGTCAGATTGTTTTGTCGATATCTCAATGCTCCGGATGAATTTGAAGGTGAATCCATTTGGGTTGGAAAGAGCACGAAATCTACTTTCCAAAAAAAAGAATCACCCAATTCGGAGTCCGTATGAAAAAGTTGTTGGCGTTTTGAGTCAGGTATGTCTGTGCAGTCCAAATTTGAATCCAGAATGTGAGAGACTTGGACTCTATCTTCTCTTGGCCCAAAAGTGACGTGAGAGGACTTTTTGAACAGAACCTAAACTTCGCCTTTTCCCTTATCTTCATATGTGGATTGTACAAATGTCCCATACACCTGCAATTAGACAAAACACAAAAGTGTGTGAAGTATTTTTGTTCTGGATAACATAAATAAATTATTGAATAGTTTGCACTAGAAATCACCTGACAAATATGCATGTATGCAATATTTTTGGTCGTATCCAAGGTAGTTATGTCCTTATCATCCTCCCCTTCTTGAAACAAAGCCGTCCTCGGCGTTGCTTAATCTGAAATGTGGCTAACAAAAGAGACAAGGTGTACACGTTGTATATGTATATGTCATTCATTTTTACTTCCCTTGGTTTTTGCAGATATGACACATGTATACATGAGTAACTTTCATAGATCATAAAATATAAAGCCAAAATATTATCATAAGTGGAAGGCATGAGAATATTGCAACTCAGTTTGCACATATAAGTGAAGCTCTTATTCATATCAAAAGATTGACAATATTCATCATTAAACCATCCCAACATTTGTGAATAAACCTTACGTGCATCAAATTTACATGATACACCATGCTTAAATAAGAAAACATGCAATAAGTCATTTGACACAGAATGATCACCAAGATTAGAGGTCATATCAAAATGATTAAACATTGGCACAATTATTTTAAAATGTATTTGATCCAAATCTGATTTATTTCCTGATTCACATGGTTCTTTGACATCAACAGTTAATTCAATGGGCGCACTCAAAATTGTTGGTATTTTAGTTATTTGATCACATGATGCATTCATGACAGTAACATGATTCTCTAAAATAGGTGGCGTGCTCAAATCAACAGGTAACTCAACACATGATGTATTTTAAGTTAATTAGGCATGCATCATTCTCATGTGAAGTCATATCATCAATACCTTTACTGTTACCTTGTCGCAAAGACGTAGCTGATGTAGGTATGGACAATGACAATGTACCATACACTTGATATGATGTCGCACTCACAATCTGAGGTGTGGCTGCTCTAGTAGGTGCAACGGTGGAGGAATCAACCGATAGTAGTGAGCATGAATTGGAATAGTAGTTGTTGTAGTCACCCAATGCATCCTCCTGTAACTGTATCTCAAAGGTACAAGTACGAACATACATACCAGTAATGCAACGAGGAATATACTGAAATCTTGCCTGAATATCATGGTTCAAACCATCAAAAAATCTATTCATTGTATCATCCTAGATTTTTCTATGTCCCAATGATGCATATAAGATTTGAACTCTTGATAGTAAGCATGAACAGTGTTGTTGCCTTGTTTAAATTGTTTAAATTTGCGAAGCAATTCACGACGATAGTAAGGAGGGAAAAATTGTTGTCTCATTACATCTTTCAAATCTTTCCAAGTTGTGGGTTGGTTATCAATGTTTTTCTTAGAATGCACACTCCACCAAACAGAAGCAAAACCAGTAAATGCTCTAGTGGCAGCTCGTACTCGCTCTCAAGTTCAGAAAAGTCATGGTGACTAAAAACTTGTTCTACTTCAAGCTCCCAAGCTAGATAAATAGCAGGATTAAATCTACCCTCAAATGACAGTAAACAGATAACATGACCATGTGCTTGTATGTGTTGTCCCAACTCTCGTGATGGTGAAGATGTGTCTGTCGTCCAAGAACTTCTATCTCCGAAACCTGTCATGATTAGTAAAAACAAGAAACAAAATTCAAGAATAATGTTCCTATGAACTATTAGGATGTGGTTGTAAAGTGCTCGCAGTAAACCAAATATCAATATCTTACAAGTTCTTACCATGCGGCAGGTGGTGACAGGCAACCAGCGGTGTCAAATAACTTCGAAGATTGTGTAAAGCGATTGCCAGGGGAATGTACGTATACACAGTGTAGAAATATGTGGAGCTGGGTTGGCTATATATGGTAGCAAAAGATTAGCAATAATCAATTCATAGATGCAATGTTGAATAAACGCTCAACGACGGTACTGTGCTGGTCCTATGCTAGACCGGACAAGAGACGCGAGCCTAGAACACTAATAAGGTCACGGCGTAGCACAACTAGCATCAATGAAGGATACTAAGTAGCTTTGGACAACAAGATATAAGTGAAGATCACAACGACAGTAAAGACAATGATGAAAAACAACTGCCAAGCAGGATATATCAACAACTTTCTCTCCAACTTTTCTCTAGAAAAGTTTGTGCTAATTTTCTAATAATTTTTCTCAAAAATGGCACTGACTCAAGTTTTCAAACGCAAAAAGAATCACTCAATTCTGAGTTGATATGAGGAGTCAAAAAATTCTAAAACTGGCTTGAAAAAATGGAATAAACTGTGTTCGCGAACTTCAGAGGGCAAAAAGACCTATTTAGAAGCCGATTTTGAGGTGCCAAATATTGAACTATCCTTTGCAACTATTCAGATGCGGCTCGTCGCTAGCTTTAATTTGAGTACTTGTGGAGCCAAAACGGACTTCGTATGAAAAATACATACCTGTTTTACTGAACACTACGTAAAACAGATTCCAATCCGAATTCAGGCACGAGATTGATTCTAGATAGATCCGAAATTTCTTTTTTTCTTCTCTTTTTTCTCACTTTTTTCTTTTTCTTTCTCACTTTTTTTCTCTGACTTTTTTTTACTTTTTTTTCTCTCTGCCTTTTTTCTCTCCCACTTTCCAAGACAAACTAGATAAGATGCAGATTGGATCAAGCGAAGATGTGAACGACCTCAACTATGATTGTGACAACGAACTATGGGTAGCATGTGGTGGAAATTGATGGATGGTGTGGTGGACAGTGGAAGGGATAACGATGCAGCGGCGACGTGACTAATGTGAACAGAACTCGAAACTCTAAACGAACTAGACACTAAGACCAGCAACTCGACATGATGATGCAACCGATAATTCAATAATGAAAACAATAAAAAGAAAATTATAAAGGCTCAGACTGGCTAGGACAAAGGATGAATAGATCTAACTTTTTTGTGTAGCTTTTTCTTGGACAGTAGGTAAGAAAATAAATCTAATTTAGGGATAACTGGAAATTCTCACCGAGCAACCTGAAAATTGATACCACTTGATAGAGGCGAGGGTGTCCCGATCTTTCGATGAGATGATAACTATAGATTTGGTGGAGCCAACTTTGACGATCCGACTACAAACGTGCACGACATTGCGCCTTGCAATCGCTAAACCAATCTCCCGAGGTTACTGACGATGCTGGAAGCACAATCAGCCTGACCACGAAGGTCTATTCCTGCACGCAATCGAAGAACAAGCAAGAATATGGTAATGCAATCTGAATATTGTGAATATAGATGAAGTATTGATAAAGGCGGGGATTCGGAAGCGGTCTTAGTCTGGTCGTTGGACACAAACGAAGTACACGAAGTTGCAATGGCTAACTTTTAACTAAACAAATCCCCAAGGAAAAAGCTACTAGATGGATCTACTTATATAGGAGCAAGGGGTGGCGGCCAAGGAGGTGGAAGGACGTCCCAAGGCAGCCTAAAACTAACCCTAGGTCGTACAAGGCTCATGTGCCCAATTGGAGGTGATGCAACACCTTTGGACTTGTAGTTTGACTCAGATTCTGCTGCAGCGTCAAATTGTTTCGTCGATATCTCAACGCTCCAGATGAATTTGAAGGTGAATCCAGTTGGATTGGAAAGAGCACAAAATCTACTTTCCAACAAAAAAAATCACCCAATTCGGAGTCCGTATGAAAAAGTTGTTTTCGTTTTGAGTCAGGTATGTTTGTGTAGTCTGAATCTGAATCCAGAACGTGAGAGACTTGGACTCTATATTCTCTTGGCCCAAAAGTGACTTGAGAGGACTTTTTGAACAGAACCTAAACTTCTCCTTTTCCCTTATCTTCATATGTGGATTGTACAAATGTCCCATACACCTGCAATTAGACAAAACACAAAAGTGTGTGAAGTATTTTTGTTCTGGATAACATAAATAAATTATTGAATAGTTTGCACTAGAAATCACCTGAAAAATATGCATGTATGCAATATTTTTGGTCGTATCCAAGGTAGTCATGTCCTCATCAGGATGTCTGACCGTTGAAGGGTCGGGTGTCCGGGTTCGCTCCAGGGGTTGTCTTCCACATGTGAGTGCTCTAGGGACCGGCATCCAAAGAGCAGGCCAGGCGTTAGGCTTGAGCAAAAACCTTCTGTTGGTTAGCCGAATTTCTAGGCTATAGGCCAGACATCCGGCTGGCTGGCCAATCGTTTTCTGGCAACTTATCATACATTATTTTCCAAGTAAATTGCATCTATATTCCCCGAACTCACCGGTTACGTCTACAATGGTCCTCAAACTTGCAAAGTGCATCGCTATGGTCTTCATATTCATGAATATGGTCCATATTAAGTATGAAACAACAAAATCGACGGAGATCATGCGGTTTGGTAAGTCTCAAGAGATCAAACTTGGTATGTACATATGTTTTGTAACACAAGTTTCGGAGGACAAAAAATAAACTTAAAGCTTAAGATAACATAACTTAAAAAAGATCTACAAGGCTAGGAGTAAGAATAAAATCAAATGAAAGACCATTAAGGTTGGAAGAATGAAATCATAGTGGTATCTGTAATGATATTTTTAGAACGACAAATATGTCCAAGATGACATAATGTGTCGTAACACAATGAGGACAAATAATGAGTTGATGATTTTGCAATGCGAAAAAGCATGCCATGAATTTGAAATAGGCTAATTGAATGGACATAAAACAAATTAAGAAAGAAGACGGTCAAATGAGTGAAAGGAAGAACACAAATCATGTGAAAAAAGAAGACTAGTGAAAGTTGACACTAAAGTAGATGCACCCAGGAAAAAGGTAAATAGTAACAATGGTGGAAAATACGATTGAAAACAATAACCGGTTGCAGACTAAGGCATAACCTAGTTGTGGGGAGGGGTTGATGGCTTCCCACCCACCCAGATTCAAGGCATGGCACTTGCAATTTGGGTATGTTGCACCAATTATACTGTAGGGGTTCCCTTACAGTCTTTCTATAAAAAAACAATAACCGCTTGAATAATAAAGTGTTGGGGAACGTAGCAGAAATTCAAAATTTTCTACGCATCACCAAGATCAATCTATGGAGTAATCTAGCAATGAGGGGAAGGGGAGTGAATCTACATACCCTTGTAGATCGCGATGCGGAAGCGTTGCAAGAACGCGGATGAGGGAGTCGTACTCGTAGCGATTCAGATCGCGGTTGATTCCGATCTAAGCACCGAAAGAACGGTGCCTCCGCGTTCAACACACGTGCAGCCCGGTGACGTCTCCCACGCCTTGATCCAGCAAGGAGAGAGGGAGAGGTTGGGGAAGACTCCATCCAGCAGCAACACGACGGCATGGTGGTGGTGGAGGAGCGTGGCAATCCCGCAGGGCTTCGCCAAGCACCGTGGGAGAGGAGGAGGAGGGAGAGGGGTAGGGCAGCACCAAAAGGAGACTTTCTCGTGTGTGTATGGCAGCCCAAACCTCAAGTATATATAGGGGGGAAGGGGGCTGCGCCCCCCTTAGGGTTTCCACCCCCAAGAGGAGGCAGCCAGCCCTAGATCCCATCAAGGGGGCGGCCAAGGGGAGGAGAGGGGGAGGCGCCCCACTAGATGGGCCCTAAGGCCCATCTGGACCTAGGGTTTGCCCCCTCCCACTCTCCCATGCGCCTTGGGCCTTGGTGGGGGGGCGCACCAGCCCACCTGGGGCTGGTCCCCTCCCACACTTGGCCCACGCAGCCTTCTGGGGCTGGTGGCCCCACTTGGTGGACCCCCGGGACCCTCCCGGTGGTCCCGGTACATTACCGATTTCACCCGAAACTTTTCCGGTGACCAAAACAGGACTTCCCATATATAAATCTTTACCTCCGGACCATTCCGGAACTCCTCGTGACGTCCGGGATCTCATCCGGGACTCCGAACAACATTCGGTAACCACGTACATGCTTTCCCTATAACCCTAGCGTCATCGAACCTTAAGCGTGTAGACCCTACGGGTTCGGGAACCATGCAGACATGACCGAGACGTTCTCCGGTCAATAACCAACAGCGGGATCTGGATACCCATGTTGGCTCCCACATGTTCCACGATGATCTCATCGGATGAACCACGATGTCGGGGATTCAATCAATCCCGTATTCAATTCCCTTTGTCTAACGGTATGTTACTTGCCCGAGATTCGATCGTCGGTATCCCTATACCTTGTTCAATCTCGTTACCGGCAAGTCTCTTTACTCGTTCCGTAACTCACATCATCCCGTGAACAACTCCTTGGTCACATTGTGCACATAATGATGATGTCCTACCGAGTGGGCCCAGAGATACCTCTCCGTTTACACGGAGTGACAAATCCCAGTCTCGATTCGTGCCAACCCAACAGACACTTTCGGAGATACCCGTAGTGCACCTTTATAGCCACCCAGTTACGTTGTGACGTTTGGCACACCCAAAGCATTCCTACGGTATCCGGGAGTTGCACAATCTCATGGTCTAAGGAAGTGATACTTGACATTAGAAAAGCTCTGAGCAAACGAACTACACGATCTTGTGCTAGGCTTAGGATTGGGTCTTGTCCATCACATCATTCTCCTAATGATGTGATCCCGTTATCAACGACATCCAATGTCCATGGTCAGGAAACCGTAACCATCTATTGATCAACGAGCTAGTCAACTAGAGGCTTACTAGGGACATGGTGTTGTCTATGTATCCACACATGTATCTGAGTTTCCTATCAATACAATTCTAGCATGGATAATAAACGATTATCATGAACAAGGAAATATAATAATAACCTATTTATTATTGCCTCTAGGGCATATTTCCAACAGTCTCCCACTTGCACTAGAGTCAATAATCTAGTTCACATCACCATGTGATTAACACTGACAGGTCACATCACCATGTGACCAAACACCCAAGAGTTTACTAGAGTCAACAATCTAGTTCACATCTCTATGTGATTAACACTCAATGAGTTCTGGTTTGATCATGTTATGCTTGTGAGAGAGGTTATTAGTCAACGGGTCTGAACCTTTCAGATCCGTGTGTGCTTTATGAATATCTATATCATCTTGTGGATGCTACCACGCGCTATTTGGAGCCATTTCAAATAATTGTTCTACTATACGAATCCGGTTTACTACTCAGA
Organism: Triticum aestivum; assembly: GCF_018294505.1. Taxonomy (NCBI): domain Eukaryota; kingdom Viridiplantae; phylum Streptophyta; class Magnoliopsida; order Poales; family Poaceae; genus Triticum; species Triticum aestivum. The sequence continues at coordinate 167,239,506 of NC_057808.1, read as the reverse complement.
GCCATCCGGATTAGTGTCAAAGTTCGCATCGACGTAACCCTTTACGACGAACTCCCTTTCACCTCCATAATCGAGAAAATTCCTTAGTCCAGTAGATACTAAGGATAAGTTCGACCGCTGTCATGTGATCCATTCCCGGATCACTATTGTACCCCTTGACCAACTCATGGCAAGGCACACTTCATGTGCGGTACACAGCATAGCATACTGTAGAGCCTACGTCTGAAGCATAGGGGACGACCTTCGTCCTTTCTCTTTCTTCTGCTGTGGTCAGGTCTTGAGTCTTACTCAATACTCACACCTTGTAACACAGCCAAGAACTCCTTCTTTGCTGATCTATTTGAACTCTTTCAAAATCATGTCAAGGTGTGCGTTCTTTGAAAGTATCATCAAGCGTCTTGATCTATCTCTATAGATCTTGATGCCCAATGTGTAAGCAGCTTTATCCAGGTCTTCCTTTGAAAAACTCCTTTCAAACAACCCTTTATGCTTTCCAGAAATTTTACATCATTTCGGATCAACAATATGTCATTCACATATACTTATCAGAAATGTTGTAGCGCTCCCACTCACTTTATTGTAAATACAAGTTTCTAATAAACTTTGTATAAATCCAAAATCTTTGATCATCTCATCAAAGTGTACATTCCAACTCCGAGATGCTTACTCCAGTCCTTGGAAGGATCGCTGGAGCTAGCATACCTTTTAGCATCCTTAGGATCGACAAAACCTTTCTGATTGTATCACATACAACCTTTCCTTACGAAAAACTGGTAAGGAAACTTGTTTTGACATCTATCTGCCAGATTTCATAAATGTAGCTAATGCTAACATGATTCCGACAGACTTAAGCATCGCTACGGATGAGAAAATCTCATCGTAGTCAACTCCTTGAACTTGTGGAAATACTCTTTGCCACAAGTCGAGCTTCATAGACGGTAACATTACCGTCCAAGTCCGTCTTCTTCTCAAAGTTCCATTTATCTCGGATTTCATGGTTTCTAACCATTTGTCGGAATATGGGCCCACCATCGCTTCTCCATAGCTCGTAGGTTCAGTATTGTCCAACAACATGATATCTCAGACAGGATCACGTACCACTCTGAAGTAGTGCGCATCCTCGTCGTCCTACGAGGTTTGGTAGTGACTTGATCCGAAGTTTCATGATCACTATCATAAGCTTCCACTTCAATTGGTGTAGGTGCCATAGGAACAACTTCCTGTGCCCTGCTACACACTAGTTGAAGCGACGGTTCAATAACCTTATCAAGTCTCCACCATCCTCCCACTCAATTCTTTCGAGAGAAACTTTTCCTCAAGAAAGGACTCATTTCTAGAAGCAATTACTTTTGCTTCCAGATCTGAAATAGGAGGTATACCCAACTGTTTTGGGTTTTCTATGAAGATGCATTTATCCGCTTTGGGTTCGAGCTTATCAGCCTGAAACTTTTTCTCATAAGCATCGCAGCCCCAAACTTTTAAGAAACGACAACTTAGGTTTCTATAAACGGTGTCGTCTCAACGGAATTGCGTGGTGCCCCTTTTAAAGTGAATGTGGTTGTCTCTAATGCCTAACCCATAAACGATAGTGGTAATTTGATAAGAAACATCATGGTATGCACCATATCCAATAGGGTGCAGTTATGATGTTCGGACACACCATCACACTATGGTGTTCCAGGCGGTATTAATTGTGAAACACTTTCCACAATGTCTCAATTGTGTGCCAAACTCGTATCTCAGATACTCATCTCTATGATCATATCACAGACATTTTATCCTCTTGTTACGACGATCTTCAACTTCACTCTGAAATTACTTGAACCTTTCAATAATTCAGACTAGTGTTTCATCAAGTAAATACACTCAGCATCTACTCAAATTATCTGTGAAGTAAGAACATAACGATATCCACTGCATGCCTCAGCACTCATTGGACTGCGTACATCAAAATGTATTACTTCCAATAAGTTGCTCTCTTGTTCCATCTTACTGAAAACGAGGACTTTCAGTCATCTTGCCCATGTGGTATGATTTGCATGTCTCAAGTGATTCATAATCAAGTGAGTCTAAACGATCCATCTGCATGGAGTTTCTTCATGCATATATACCAATAGACATGGTTCGCATGTCTCAATCTTTTCAAAAATGAGTGAGTCCAAAGATCCATCCACATGGAGCTTCCTCATGCGTTCTATACCAATATGACTCAAGTGGCAGTGCCACAAGTATGTGGTACTATCATTACTATCATATACCTTTTTGGCATGAACATGTGTATCACTACGATCGAGATTCATTTTAGGTGCAAGACCATTGAAGGTATTATTCAAATAAACAGAGTAACCATTATTCTCCTTAAATGAATAACCGTATTGCGATAAACATAATCCAATCATGCTCAACGCAAACACCAAATCTCGATAGTAGAGGGAGCATGCGATGCTTGATCACATCAACCTTGGAAACACTTCCAACACATATCGTCATCTCACCTTTAGCTAGTCTCCGTTTATTCCGCAGCTTTTATTTCGAGTTACTAACACTTAGCAACCGAACCGGTATCTAATACCCTGGTGCTGCTGGGAGTACTAGTAAAGTACACATTCATATGACGTATATCCAATATACTTCTGTCGACCTTGCCTGTCTTCTCATCTACCAAGTATCTAGGGTAGTACTGCTTCAGTGACCGTTCCTCTTATTACAGAAGCACTTAGTCTCGGGTTTGGGTTCAACCTTGGGATTCTTCACTAGAGCAGCAAACGACTTGCTGTTTCATGAAGTATCCCTTTTGCCCTTGCCCTTCTTAAACTAGTGGTTCTACTAACCATCAACAATTGATGCTCCTTCTTGATTTCTACTCTCGCGGTGTCAAACATCGCGAATAGCTCAAGGATCATCATAACTATCCTTGATATGTTATAGTTCATCACGAAGCTCTACTAGCTTGGTGGCAGTGACTATGGAGAACTATCACTATCTCATCTGGGAGAATAACTCCCACTCGATTCAAGCGATTGTGGCACTCAGACAATCTGAGCACACGCTCAACGATTGAGCTTTTCTCCCTTAGTTTGCAGGCTTAGGAAACTTGTCAGAGGTCTCATACCTCTTGACGTGGGCACTAGTCTGAAATCCCAATTTCAGTCTTCGGAACATCTCACATGTTCTGCGACGTTTCAAAAACGTCTTGGGTGCCACAATTCTAAACCGCACTGAACTATCACGTAGTTATCAAAACGTGTATGTCAGATGTTTCGTAACATCTACAGACGACGCTGAGGTTCAGCACACCGAGCGGTGCATTAAGGACATAAGCCTTCTGTGTAGTAATGAGGACAATCCTCAGTTTACGGACCCAGTCCGCATAATTGCTACTACCAACTTTCAACTAAATTTTCTCTAGGAACATATCTAAACCAGTAGAACTTAAAGCGCAAGACATAATTCGCAAAGACCTTTTGACTATGTTCATGATAATGAAGTTCGTCTGATTAATGAACTCCCACTCAGATAGACATCCCTCTAGTCATCTAAGTGATACATGATCCGAGTCAAACTAGGCCGTGTCCGATCATCACGTGAGACGGACTAGTCATCATCGGTGAACATCTCCATGTTGATCGTATCTGCTATACGACTCATGTTCGACCTTTCGGTCTCTTGTGTTCCGAGGCCATGTCTGTACATGCTAGGCTCGTCAAGTCAACCTAAGTGTATTGCGTGTGTGCCGAGGCCATGTCTGTACATGCTAGGCTCGTCAACACCCGTTGTATTCGAACGTAAGAATCTATCACACCCGATCATCACGTGGTGCTTCGAAACGACGAACCTTCGCAACGGTGCACAGTTAGGGTGAACACTTTCTTGAAATTATTATAAGGGATCATCCTACTTGCTACCGTCGTTCTAAGCAAATAAGATGCAAAAACATGATAAACATCACATGCAATCAAATAGTGACGTGATATGGCCAATATCATTATGCTCCTTTGATCTCCATCTTCGGGGCACCATGATCATCTTTGTCACCGGCATGACACCATGATCTCCATCATCATGATCTCCATCATTGTGTCTTCTTGAAGTTGTCACGCCAATGGTTACTTCTACTTCTATGGCTAACGCGCTTAGCAATAAAGTAAAGTAACTTACATGGCGTTATTCAATGACACGCAGGTCATACAAAATAATAAAGACAACTCCTATGGCTCCTGCCGGTTGTCATAATCATCGACATGCAAGTCGTGATTCCTATTACAATAATATGATCAATCTCATACATCACATATATCATTCATCACATCTTCTGGCCATATCACATCACATAGAACTTGCTGCAAAAACAAGTTAGACGTCCTCTAATTGTTGTTGCAAGTTTTTACGTGGTTTGTAGGTTTCTAGCAAGAACGTTTCTTACCTACGTATGACCACAACGTGATTTGCCAATTTCTATTTACCCTTCATAAGGACCCTCTTCATCGAATCCGTTCCGACTAAAGTGGGAGAGACAGACACCCGCTAGCCACCTTATGCAACTAGTGCATGTCAGTCGGTGGAACCTGTCTCACGTAAGCGTACGTGTAAGGTCGGTCCGGGCCGCTTCATCCCACAATGCCGCCGAAACAAGATAAGACTAGTAGCGGCAAGAAGAATTGACAACATCGACGCCCACAACTTCTTTGTGTTCTACTCGTGCATAGAAACTACGCATAGACCTAGCTCTGATACCACTGTTGGGGAACGCAGCAGAAATTCAAAATTTTCTACGCATCACCAAGATCAATCTATGGAGTAATCTAGCAACGAGGGGAAGGGGAGTGAATCTACATACCCTTGTAGATCGCGATGCGGAAGCGTTGCAAGAACGCGGATGAGGGAGTCGTACTCGTAGCGATTCAGATCGCGGTTGATTCCGATCTAAGCACCGAAAGAACGGTGCCTCCGCGTTCAACACACGTGCAGCCCGGTGACGTCTCCCACGCCTTGATCCAGCAAGGAGAGAGGGAGAGGTTGGGGAAGACTCCATCCAGCAGCAACACGACGGCATGGTGGTGGTGGAGGAGCGTGGCAATCCCGCAGGGCTTCGCCAAGCACCGTGGGAGAGGAGGAGGAGGGAGAGGGGTAGGGCAGCACCAAAAGGAGACTTTCTCGTGTGTGTATGGCAGCCCAAACCTCAAGTATATATAGGGGGGAAGGGGGCTGCGCCCCCCTTAGGGTTTCCACCCCCAAGAGGAGGCAGCCAGCCCTAGATCCCATCAAGGGGGCGGCCAAGGGGAGGAGAGGGGGAGGCGCCCCACTAGATGGGCCCTAAGGCCCATCTGGACCTAGGGTTTGCCCCCTCCCACTCTCCCATGCGCCTTGGGCCTTGGTGGGGGGGCGCACCAGCCCACCTGGGGCTGGTCCCCTCCCACACTTGGCCCACGCAGCCTTCTGGGGCTGGTGGCCCCACTTGGTGGACCCCCGGGACCCTCCCGGTGGTCCCGGTACATTACCGATTTCACCCGAAACTTTTCCGGTGACCAAAACAGGACTTCCCATATATAAATCTTTACCTCCGGACCATTCCGGAACTCCTCGTGACGTCCGGGATCTCATCCGGGACTCCGAACAACATTCGGTAACCACGTACATGCTTTCCCTATAACCCTAGCGTCATCGAACCTTAAGCGTGTAGACCCTACGGGTTCGGGAACCATGCAGACATGACCGAGACGTTCTCCGGTCAATAACCAACAGCGGGATCTGGATACCCATGTTGGCTCCCACATGTTCCACGATGATCTCATCGGATGAACCACGATGTCGGGGATTCAATCAATCCCGTATTCAATTCCCTTTGTCTAACGGTATGTTACTTGCCCGAGATTCGATCGTCGGTATCCCTATACCTTGTTCAATCTCGTTACCGGCAAGTCTCTTTACTCGTTCCGTAACTCACATCATCCCGTGATCAACTCCTTGGTCACATTGTGCACATAATGATGATGTCCTACCGAGTGGGCCCAGAGATACCTCTCCGTTTACACGGAGTGACAAATCCCAGTCTCGATTCGTGCCAACCCAACAGACACTTTCGGAGATACCCGTAGTGCACCTTTATAGCCACCCAGTTACGTTGTGACGTTTGGCACACCCAAAGCATTCCTACGGTATCCGGGAGTTGCACAATCTCATGGTCTAAGGAAGTGATACTTGACATTAGAAAAGCTCTGAGCAAACGAACTACACGATCTTGTGCTAGGCTTAGGATTGGGTCTTGTCCATCACATCATTCTCCTAATGATGTGATCCCGTTATCAACGACATCCAATGTCCATGGTCAGGAAACCGTAACCATCTATTGATCAACGAGCTAGTCAACTAGAGGCTTACTAGGGACATGGTGTTGTCTATGTATCCACACATGTATCTGAGTTTCCTATCAATACAATTCTAGCATGGATAATAAACGATTATCATGAACAAGGAAATATAATAATAACCTATTTATTATTGCCTCTAGGGCATATTTCCAACATAAAGAATGAATTGAAATATGATGAAAAGATGAAGAGAATGTACATGAACAATGACATGGAGAAAGCGGTTGGACTAAGTATAAGCACAAAATGAACAGGTACATTGTGTTTCAAATAAAACATGTATATTGTGTTGTATTGACGGGTTCAGATTTTTTATCTCTTTTTCACATAATTTATTCCAAAAGAAATTTTTGGATCACAACACAGATGGACACGGTTATATGCGGATACGCACATGCCTGCACCTGCGAATTTCAGGACTTATTTAATGTGGAACGTGTTTTTTAAATTTTTATAAAAGTACGAACCACCTGTGAATAAGAAGGATAGTGGTATTTCTAGCCACTAGGGTTCATGTCCTAAACTTGCCATTGGTGATAGTGGCGGAGCTTGACAAAGCTAGATGGGGGAGGAGGGGGCAAAACACAAAATCTGAATTTTGTGGGGCGCAAAACACAGAACTATCACTAATGTGTGCTCTCTTTTGATATTTTTCGTCACAAATGTGCAAAATTTGGAGGGGCCACGTGTTGGAAATATGCCCTAGAGGCAATAATAAAATGGTTATTATTGTATTTCCTTGTTCATGATAATTGTCTATTGTTCATGCTATAATTGTATTAACTGGAAACCGTAATACATGTGTGAATACATAGACCACAACATGTCCCTAGTAAGCCTCTAGTTGACTAGCTCGTTGATCAATAGATGGTTATGGTTTCCTGACCATGGACATTGGATGTCATTGATAACGGGATCACATCATTAGGAGAATGATGTGATGGACAAGACCCAATCCTAAGCATAGCACAAAGATCGTGTAGTTCGTTTGCTAAGAGCTTTTCTAATGTAAAGTATCATTTCCTTAGACCATGAGATTGTGCAACTCCCGGATACCGTAGGAATGCTTTGGGTGTACCAAACGTCACAACGTAACTGGGTGGCTATAAAGGTACACTACAGGTATCTCCGAAAGTGTCTGTTGGGTTGGTACGAAACGAGACTGGGATTTGTCACTCCGTATGACGGAGAGGTATCTCTGGGCCCACTCGGTAATGCATCATCATAATGAGCTCAATGTGACTAAGTAGTTAGTCACGAGATCATGCATTACGGAACGAGTAAAGTGACTTGCCGGTAACGAGATTGAACGAGGTATTGGGATACCGACGATCGAATCTCAGGCAAGTAACATGCCGATAGACAAAGGGAATTGTATACGGGATTGATTGAATCCTCGACATCGTGGTTCATCCGATGAGATCATCGTGGAACATGTGGGAGCCAATATGGGTATCCATATCCCGCTATTGGTTATTGGCCGGAGAGGTGTCTCGGTCATGTCTGCATGGTTCCCAAACCCGTAGGGTCTACACACTTAAGGTTCGGTGACGCTAGAGTTGTTATGGGAAATAGTATGTGGTTACCGAAGGTTGTTCGGAGTCCCGGATGAGATCCCCGGACGTCACGAGGAGTTCCGGAATGGTCCGGAGGTAAAGATTTATATATGGGAAGTCACCATACGGTCACCGGAAATATTCGGGGGTATACCGGTATTGTACCGGGACCACCGGAGGGGTTCCGGGGGTCCACCGGGAGGGTCCACCTGCCCCGGAGGGCCTTATGGGCTGTAGGTGGAAGGGAACCAGCCCTTAGTGGGCTGGGCGCCAAACCCCCTAGGGCCCATGCGCCTAGGGTTTGGGGGAAACCCTAAAGGGGGGCGCCCCCCTTGCTTTGGGGGCAAGCCACCTCTCCCTGGCCGCCGCCCCTCCCACCGATGGGATCTGAGGGGGCCGGCCCCCCTCTCCCTTGCCCCTATATATAGTGGAGGGGTGGGAGGGCAGCCGCACCTCTTCCCTGGCGCAGCCCTCCCTCCTCCTCCTCCGTAGTGCTTAGCGAAACTCTGCCGGAGAACCACGAGCTCCATTGCCACCACGCCGTCGTGCTGTTGGAGTTCTCCCTCAACTTCTCCTTTCCCCTTGCTGGATCAAGAAGGAGGAGGCGTCCCCGGGCTGTACGTGTGTTGAACGCGGAGGCGCCGTCCGTTCGGCCCTAGATCGGATCTTCTGCGATTTGAATCGCCGCGAGTACGACTCCATCAACCGCGTTCTTGTAACGCTTCCGCTTAGCGATCTTCAAGGGTATGAAGATGCACCCCCTCTCTCTCGTTGCTAGCATCTCCTAGATTGATCTTGGTGACACGTAGGAAAATTTTGAATTATTGCTACGTTTCCCAACACCACGACCACTATGCTCCGACCGTGATTAGTGCTCGCATTTTTTAGATTTATTTTAGTCCTTTCGGCGATGTGATTCAGTGGAAGGAGACGTTTCCGTCAACTACAAAGCTGTCTGTGATGATTTTGTCAATTTTAAGATGATGTATCGATTGAGTCTTTTTAAGGTGCTAGTAGGCATGCGTTGCGTGCATATGAGCGGCTGCGTAAAAAAGAATTCACAGAAGTTAAATTAACGCATGCAAGAGCAATACTGGCCTGGTTGGAGAGGAAGCCGAGGCACCACTTTTCAACGGTGAACCCCCCTACAGCTCATTCTGCATAGCCAACCCAACAAACCAAGCAACACAAATCCGATTCATTCCCCTCCCAAGCTCCAATCCCGCGAATTCTCAAGCGTGGTCGTCATCATCATCACCCAGCATGGTACGGATCGTTCTCGCGTTCCACTCCGCCGGGTTTCCTCTCCGGGATCTGACATTCTTCCGTCCGATCTTTGCTCGCCTATTTGCAGATCCGTTTCATCCTGTTGCAGAATCGGCAGGGGAAGACGCGGCTGGCCAAGTACTACGTCCCGCTCGAGGACTCAGAGAAGCACAAGGTTGAGTATGAGGTGAGCGGAGCCAGGGCCAGCCCATTTAGCCGTAGAGAAAGATTCTATCTGATTAGGGTGTTGTTGATCTGGGTTGTTCCTCTGTATCCCAGGTGCATCGGCTGGTCGTCAACAGGGACCCCAAGTTCACTAACTTCGTTGAGGTGATTGAATTCTTGATCCTGATTTGAGGCCAAACAGCTGTATATGCGCAAGCGAAATTAGCTTAGATATCGTTGTTTTTTTGCTTTGGTCTGAAGCAATTTAGACCAGGGGTCCGAGTTCTTGATCTGATCAAAAGGTAGAATAAGTTCAGTCGCTGTAGAATTGTGGATACTGTTGTACAATGTACATTCAATCGCGGTTAGAAAAGGTTGTGCCTTGTTGAATGCAGTAGTTCTTTGGTTAGATGCAACTACACAAGCATCTGCAGGTTGAATGCAGTAGTTGTAGAGAAGACACTGAATGCTATACTGCTGGGTTCATAGTTCATACTACATCTGTTGTTGTTTGCACATTTTGCTGGGTTTGCTAAAAGCGTAATTTTTATCATTATAGTTGGTACATAGTTTGTGAATGGTTCCTGATATATGCTATTGCTAGATGTCAAGCTAATGGGTTCTTGATACTTGCTTACTGTAAATTTTCCTTTAGTGAATCCATTCTAATTCCTTTGCTGCCATGCGTGCATCGGTGAGTAGCAGGATAACTGTAGGATCCAAATTGAGATGGCATGTCCAGTTTCCAAATTTACATACGCAGAAGATCTTTCAGGAGCATCAATTGTGTTGTCTTATACTGATAGATATGTGAATATCCAATGAAAACAGTTGTATATTGTATCCGTGTACAACCTCTGTTCTGGATCACAAAGACGGGGCTTTTACCTTTATACTGCATGCGTGTTTTTCATTTGTTGTTATGATCCCCTTGGCTGCTCGTCCTTAATCCGTTCATATCCCACTTATAACTACAAAGTCAGTAGTATGGTAAGCTTGGAAAGGAAACCCCTAAAAACAGGGTGAAGAGATAGATAGGTTTGGTTCTGAAATTTTGGAAGATCAAGAGTCATCTGCTAACTGGTTTCAAACAGTCAAAGAATCCAAGTAATAAAATACCATAAATGCCTTGGACATTGTCTTGAATGATAATTTGTTCATTTCTTTGACGATTCTCAGTTACCACTAGGTACGTTTACTTAATGAGGTAGTGTTTGGTTTCGACAATGAGTAACATTCTGAATATGCAAGTTAATAATAATACTGTTAGATGACTAAGCTAGAAATTCTAAGCCTCTTAAACACCACACTGTATATGCTCCTAGTGAATTAACCTATTTCAATCTATGGACATATCTGTAAGAAACTGCTATCGAGTGGGGAGCAGGCAAAATCTAATTTGGATGTTTTTTCATGCAGTTCCGTACGCACAAAGTTATCTACAGGAGATATGCAGGACTATTTTTCTCAATATGTGTAGATATCACGGATAATGAGTTGGTATACTTGGAATGTATCCACTTATTTGTGGAGATATTGGACCATTTCTTCAGCAACGTGTGTGAACTTGATTTAGTATTTAACTTCCACAAGGTAACATCGGAATAGCTACTTCAAAACTGTTTATCTTACCTCACTCCTCGTGTTGAAAAAAAAAGATGGAAGTTACTCAGCTGGTAGTGTATTTGTTTAAATATTCATTTGCTGGGCAAGTTTTGCCATGAAACATAGCTTCTTTTTTTTTTTTTTGCCGGAAGCCATGAAACATAACTTGACAAGGGTAGGCAGCTATTCTATATTTGGATACAGATTTGTCCTTCTGCTGGCATGATTTCAAATTCCTTCCTGTCAGCCATATAGTTTACACTCGACCCTTGGTAAATTTGGTCAAGATTCAAACTGTATTTGCATTAGACAGCAATCCATTCTAAAGTCTAAACTGGATCTGGAAAGAGGAAACATTTTTAAGTTGATTTTAGGTGTAATCTGAACCAAGTTTGACCGATTATACTTCTAATTTCTTTATCTTTTTAAATCAAAGTAACATATTTGAAGATCTTCTTAATTTTGAATAAATTGTTCTTGTGGCTAGGAATCATTTATAATTTTGAATCCATTATTTATCATGTTTTCTCTAGGTTTACTTGATATTGGATGAGTTTATTCTCGCTGGAGAGCTGCAAGAAACAAGCAAAAAGGTACCTCATCTATCATCTCTATCTCTACTCTCTACTCTTATAAAAAGCTGAGTTGGTGATGATGGTGTGCCTGCCATCCTTCATTTACAACCGTTCGATTTACATCCAATGCATCTGAGACAAACTATGTCAGTTTTACAAAAAGGCCCCCGCAGTCCACTACTTGTTTGTAGATAACCCCCTGCCTCTCACCTCATCTAGCCATCTCATGACAAAATAAGAAGAATCTGGAGAGGTCGCTGCTCTTGGTGTCGTCTGCCCCCAACGCCTCTCATGCCTTCACTTGGGCCGCATTGCCGACCACCACCACGACCCCTCCTCCTCGCCATCTCCTCTGCCCCCTTCCAAGTCATCCTGAATTACATTCATAGTTGTCTAGAAAAAATAAACAAAATCGATACTTAAAAAATATTTTTTGAAGGTCATTTTTTGCAAAGCACAATAAGTGTTATTTCTTCATGAAGTTTTGGATGCAGGTTGAACACTTGAACGCTTTTGTTTGCAGCAGCAACAACAACAACAACAACAACAAAGCCTTTAGTCCCAAACAAGTTGGGGTAGGCTAGAGGTGAAACCCATAAGATCTCGCAACCAACTCATGGCTCTGGCACATGGATAGCAAGCTTCCACGCACCCCTGTCCATAGCTGGCTCTTTGGTGATACTCCAATCCTTCAGGTCTCTCTTAACGGACTCCTCCCATGTCAAATTCGGTCTACCCCGCCCTCTCTTGACATTCTCCGCACGCTTTAACCGTCCGCTATGCACTAGAGCTTCTGGAGGCCTGCGCTGAATATGCCCAAACCATCTCAGACGATGTTGGACAAGCTTCTCCTCAATTGGTGCTACCCCAACTCTGTCTCGTATATCATCATTCCAGACTCGATCCTTCCTCGTGTGGCCACACATCCATCTCAACATATGCATCTCCGCCACACCTAACTGTTGAACATGTCGCCTTTTAGTCGGCCAACACTCCGCGCCATACAACATTGCGGGTCGAACCGCCGTCCTGTAGAACTTGCCTTTTAGCTTTTGTGGCACTCTCTTGTCACAGAGAATGTCAGAAGCTTGGCGCCACTTCATCCATCCGGCTTTGATTCGATGGTTCACATCTTCATCAATACCCCCATCCTCCTGCAACATTGACCCCAAATACCGAAAGGTGTCCTTCCAAGGTACCACCCGGCCATCAATGCTAACCTCCTCCTCCTCACACCTAGTAGTACTGAAACCGCACATCATGTACTCGGTTTTAGTTCTACTAAGCCTAAACCCTTTCGATTCCAAGGTTTGTCTCCATAACTCTAACTTCCTATTTACCCCCGTCCGACTATCGTCAACTAGCACCACATCATCTGCAAAGAGCATACACCATGGGATATCTCCTTGTATATCCCTTGTGACCTCATCCATCACCAATGCAAAAAGATAAGGGCTCAAAGCTGACCCCTGATGTAGTCCTATCTTAATCGGGAAGTCATCGGTGTCGACATCACTTGTTCGAACACTTGTCACAACATTATCGTACATGTCCTTGATGAGGGTAATGTACTTTGCTGGGACTTTGTGTTTCTCCAAGGCCCATCACATGACATTCCGCGGTATCTTATCATAGGCCTTCTCCAAGTCAATGAACACCATATGCAAGTCCTTCTTTTGCTCCCTATATCTCTCCATAAGTTGTCGTACCAAGAAAATGGCTTCCATGGTCGACCTCCCAGGCATGAAACCAAACTGATTTTTGGTCACGCTTGTCATTCTTCTTAAGCGGTGCTCAATGACTCTCTCCCATAGCTTCATTGTATGGCTCATCAGCTTAATTCCACGGTAATTAGTACAACTCTGAACATCCCCCTTGTTCTTGAAGATTGGTACTAATATACTCCGTCTCCATTCTTCTGGCATCTTGTTTGCCCGAAAAATGAGGTTGAAAAGCTTGGTTAGCCATACTATCGCTATGTCCCCGAGACCTTTCCACACCTCAATGGGGATACAATCAGGGCCCATCGCCTTGCCTCCTTTCATCCTTTTTAAAGCCTCCTTCACCTCAGACTCTTGGATTCGCCGCACAAAACGCATGCTGGTCTCATCAAAGGAGTCGTCCAGTTCAATGGTAGAACTCTCATTCTCCCCATTGAACAGCTTGTCGAAGTACTCCCGCCATCTATGCTTAATCTCCTAGTCCTTCACCAAGAGTTGGCCTGCTCCGTCCTTGATGCATTTGACTTGGCCAATATCCCTCGTCTTCCTCTCTCGGATCTTGGCCATCTTATAGATGTCCCTTTCACCTTCTTTCGTGCCTAACCGTTGGTAGAGGTCCTCATATGCCCGACCCCTTGCTTCACCAACAGCTCGCTTTGCGGCCTTCTTCGCCATCTTGTACTTCTCTATGTTGTCTGCACTCCTATCCAGGTATAGGCGTCTGAAGCAATCTTTCTTCTCTTTAATCGCCTTCTGGACATCATCATTCCACCACCAGGTATCCTTATCTTCGCTTCTCCTTCCCCTGGACACTCCAAACTCCTCCGAGGCCACCTTATGAATGCAAGTCGCCATCTTCATCCGCACATTGTCCGCATCCCCTCCTTCCTCCCAAGGGCCCTCCTTAATGACCCTCTCCTTGAACACCTGAGCTACCTCCCCCTTGAGCTTCCACCACTTCGTTCTAGCAACTTTGGCACGCTTATCCCGCTGGACACGAATCCGAAAGCGGAAGTCAGCAACCACCAGCTTATGCTGGGGTACAACACTCTCTTCAGGTATCACCTTACAGTCTAGGCACGCACGCCTATCTTCTCTTCTCGAGAGGATGAAATCAATCTGGCTAGAGTGTTGGCCACTACTAAAAGTCACCAGATGTGATTCTCTCTTTCTAAAGAGGGTGTTAGCTACAATCATGTTGTAGGCTAGAGCAAAGCTTAAGACATCTTCTCCTTCTTGATTCCTGATGCCATAGCCAAAGCCCCCATGCGCCCCTTCAAAACCTGTGTTAGATGTACCCACGTGGCCATTGAGGTCTCCTTCTATAAAGAGCTTCTCACCAATCGGTACACTCCTAACCATGCCTTCCAGGCCTTCCCAGAACTCCCTCTTGGTGTTCTCATTGTGGCCTACTTGCGGGGCATACGCGCTGATAACATTGAGAACCAAGTCCTCAACTACCAGCTTAACCAGGATAATCCGGTCCCCACGTCTCTTGATGTCTACCACTCCATACTTGAGGCTCTTGTTGATCAAGATGCCTACGTCATTTACAAGATGCCTACCACTCCATACTTGAGGCTTTTGTTTGCAAAAGATATTTTTTAATCTATTTTCTTACATTTACTATTCACCCGTATGCTTGTGAGCTCTAGAGAAGAATGAATATCCGAAGAAACCTATCGATATTTGTTAAACATGAGATGACCCGGATCAATTCATTTCGGTGTTGCGTGTAACGCACGGGCATCTTACTAGTAATATTATATATTTGGTGATGGAAATCAACTAGCAATTTTTTCACATTTGGGAAATGTCAAATGTATTTTGTTCATGTGCGGTATATATATATGACTGGCAAATGTATTTCTTTTGCGTCACTATTACATTTGGATAACTTCAAATGTGTTTATCCCATTCTGTAGTTGGCCTGGTAGAGCACCTTTATTCTTGTACTACACACATTTTTAGTGGCTTACATCCCTAGCTATCTTGTTAGCACCGACAACGATTTTTAGAATGTTTTGTTACGCTGCATTTTGTGCTGAGTCGACATACTCTGATACTAAATCCCCCTATTTGTAAGATGCATGTTAAAGTACACTAACACTACAGTTGCATCTGTATTATATCATCACAGAATGAACAATAAGCAAAAGTACGGTTTGAAAATAGTGATCTATATGCTCTTATATTTCTTTACGGAGGAAGTATCTATGTAGCCTCACATAGAGGCTTTCTTGTTTACACCTTGTCTTCTGAAAGCTTGTGGGACGCCAAACTTGACATGGAAAATGATAAGATACTCTTTTTCTCTGTACGGAGAACTCAGATGCTGCTTGACATCGCTTGTGTTTTCTTCAGGCGATTATAGAGAGAATGGGTGAACTTGAGAAGCTGGATTAAGAAGAAACTGTGTTGCCAGCGTGCATCGGGAGATAACTAAACGCAAGAGCAATACCTATTCCTTCTGCCATGTCGAAGAATTTTCTCCGTTTGTACAATTCTGTTGTACTCCCTCCGTCCGAAAATACTTGTCATCAAAATGGATAAAAAGGGATGTATTTAGACGTATTTTAGTTCTAGATACATCCTTTTTTGTTCATTTTGATGACAAGTATTTTCGGACGGAGGGAGTAGCTGTTATTATGATTACCCCTGGTTCACCAACTTTCTTTATGGCTGCTTCCTAGAAATGGCTGCTTTCTAGAAAAAACATTATGATGGTTGCTTGGTGGGGTTCGTTGTGGATCGTTCTGTAACTAGGTGCCATGGAATTCCTTGCCATCTTTGCGCATTTCATTAACAATCATGATGGCAGTCTTTTTTCCAATCATAAGAGCATGCATGTCTAGAGCACCCACGATGTTTGAAGCAATCTGTTGCACTATTCCTTGGGCTAAAGATCGCAATGATGTAGTTTCACCACTTAGGAATAGTATCACAGATCGTCAAAACACCTTATCTTACTTGTCTTATTAGATGGTTCAGAGCGTCTCAAGCTGTAAACATACATATACATCGTGCAATAGAACAAAGATGCCAAACAAAGATTCCTTTTCGTCAACCTGGACTTTTGTTGTACCACGCACATCATGTCAGGGTGAAGAAGACACGTCAGAATTGTCCAGGCGTGGAAGGAGATAACGGCTGTGTTGAGTATTATGATTATTAGGAAGTATAGGATAAACTATGATCTGGTCCTGTTTTGTCTTGTACTTCAAATTGATCATTGTATTCCTATATATATGCCCATGAGGTTCAAGCAATAACATTGATTACACCAATCTCCCTCTATTCTCTTTTAACACGGTATCAGCCTAATCGATCCAAACCCTAGCCACTGCTGTCGCTTCCGCTTCGTGCCGCCCCTGGGGCGGCCGATCTCCATGATCATCACCGAGGGCCACGCAATCCGTATCCAGGGTTCGTCCATCGACCGCATTGATTGACTGCCCTAGAGAGTATTTTTTCCGATCTGTTGATTGGGGTTTTGTCTCTTGCCGATCGATTGATCTGTATTCTTTTTTGGCTTTTTTTATCTGTAGATCGGTTTGTGCCGTCCGCCGTCGTACATTGTCTACAACACTTGGGTACTTCATCGACATCTTCATGGTCTCGTGCTAAAAAGTTCCCCGGGCTCCATGCATGTCGCGTGAGCGCCCTGGTATGGCAGCCGCGCGCAGACGTGTGGTTACTGCTCGGGCGCCCATCATCTGCCCAGATCAGCTGCATCACGGCGTCCCCGGCTGTTCGTCATCGCATCAGCTACGGCGCCCGCTCGCACCGTCATGTGCGCCTCGTGGTTGTGTTGCTAGCACATCAAGTTGTGCATGATGACTCCGTCATGGCCTGGACAACCAAACGCGTTGCATCGTGTGCTGGTGTGCGTTGCATGCCTGTATGTGTCCATGCACGATGCGTACGTGTTTCCGTTCGGCCGGACGAGTCCGTGAAGATCGTTCCCGAGTACACGCGTCTCTACACTGATCGAGCAACAAGCTGTAGACGCGTCGTCCCTTTGACCGCATTGTCGTCGCCCCATGGTTCTCCCACGGCTGCATCGACCCTCGTGCTCATTGTACTCCTATATATACGCCCATGAGGCTCAAGCAATAACATCGATTCCACCAATTTCTCTCTATTCCCTTCTAACAGGCTGGAGAGAATTGTTAGAGGGACCGGTTTGATGATGATGGAGCATATGAATGCTTTTTACATGGGATTCACTACTTCTTTCATGCTTGGCCATTGCCTCGATGGTCTGTCTTGTTGTATGAAAGCAAAGTCGAACTATGTTGATTGCAAAATTGATGTAGTTAGAGACCTAAAGCAGCACAAGTTTTCGAGGAGCAACTCCACCCTGTTGCTATAAAGTGTACAACACTAGAGTTAAAGGAACTACTTCAACGTGTTGCGCTAGATATCACTCTAGAGGTTGGATGTAGGCTAATATGGCAACATGAGTTTAATCCAGAACTCCTAGAGCACAAGATCTACTCCAAGATCTTAGATAAGAACACCAAGTTCTATTATACGCAGTGGGAGTATATAGTCTGGTTACAAACTAGAGGTGAGGACCTCTATTTATATTAGGGAAAGCCTTCACATACTTTTACTTATGGCTAGAACACTCCAGAAAACATTACTTAAGATTCACCATTCTACTCATAGCTAGAAGACTCTCGAAAACTGTAGCCAGGGTTGAGAAAAGAAAAGAAATACTAGAATACAATAGAAGTATCTAGAAGTAGCCAAACAGTTTTGACATATGATTATATTTTTATTTTCC
Organism: Triticum aestivum; assembly: GCF_018294505.1. NCBI lineage: Eukaryota > Viridiplantae > Streptophyta > Magnoliopsida > Poales > Poaceae > Triticum > Triticum aestivum. The sequence goes on along the minus strand of NC_057808.1, from coordinate 167,221,458 downwards.
TCATCATTCTCCCCTGATTGTTTGGAACTCGCCCTCGAGTTATCTTCATAGAGCGCTTTTTCTAGATGGTAGAGGGTCAAGTCTGCAACATTGAAAGTGTCGGATATACCCATGTCGCTTGGAAAATCTATCACATAATCATTATCATTTATCTTCCTCATGATAGAGAAGGGCCCATACTTTCGCTGCCTAAGCTTCCCTTTAACACCTAAAGGTAGTCTCTTTTTTCGGAGGTAGACCATCACCTTATCACCAACTTGGAATGATTTCGACCTCTTTTTGCAGTCAGCAAGTTGTTTATATTTCTGATTTTGTGCTTCCAAAACACCACGAATCTCTTCAAATAACTCAATGTAATTATCATCAAAGGACAATGCTGATTTTGGGTTTCCCTTTGATGGTAGCTTCACCAGGTCCACCACATGTGTTGGAACTTTAGTGTAGACAATGGAAAAGGACTCCTTCATGTGGATCTATGCTTGGAGTTAGTGTAGGAGAACTTTGCAAGAGATAAAGCCAAATCCCATTGCCCCTTTCTTTCTCCACATATGCAGCGGATTAGAATACTGATGTCCACTACACAACTTATTCTTGTACACTCGTGTTGGGCCTCCAAGCGCAGAGTTTTTTAGGACAGTAGCAATTTTTCCTCAAGTGGATGACCTAAGGTTTATCAATTTGTGAGAGGCGTAGGATGAAGATGGTCTCTTTGAAACAACCCTGTAATCAAATACAAGAAATCTCTTGTGTCCTCAACACACCAAATACAATGGTAAATTGTATAGGTGCACTAGTTCGGCGAAGAGATGGTGATACAAGTGTAGTATGGATAGTACATATAGGTTTTTGTAATCTAAAAATAAAAAACAGCAAGGTAGCAAGTGATAAAACGAAGCACAAACGATATTGCAATGCTTGAAAACAAGGCCTAGGGTTCATACTTTCACTAGTGTAATCTCTCAACAGTGCTAACATAATTGAACCATATAACAATCCCTCAACGTGCGACAAAGAATCACTCCAAAGTTCTTATTAGCGGAGAAGATAAGACGAATTTTTTTATAGGGTACGAAACCACCTCAAAGTTATCCTTTCCGCTCAATCTATTGAGCTATTCCTATAAGCACAGAAGGCGGGGTGCAACCGCCTTATTGTTAACTCTGATAATACGGAAGTGATTGACACGATGAAGAATGGAGGACAATCGGCGGGAGTGGCGACGACAGTGTTCGATGATTGCTATTTTATGGCCTGCGAATTTACTATTACTAGATTTGAACATTGTAATAGGGAAGCAAATAAAGTTGCTCATGAAATTGCTAGGCTAGCGAAATTCTCTGTGACTAGGGATTGGTTTGAGGAGCCCATGGTTGATATTGTATCTCTCCTTATTGATGATGTAACTGTTATTTCTAATTAATAAAGCTTAATGTTTTCAAAAAAAAACCTAGAGTTCGTACTAAAATAACACCATACGATACACATCAACCAACTCTAATGTCACCCAGATACTCCAATGTCACCACAAGTATTCCTGAGTTGATTATTTGATATGCATGAAACAACTTGATTCATAATATTCAATCCAACATAAAGAACTTCAAAGAGTGCCCCAAGATTTCTATCGGAGAAAGTAGGACAAAAACGTGCATCAACCCCAATGTCACCTCGGGAAACCGCGAGTTGAGTGCCAAAACATACATCAAGTGAATCAATAGAATACCCCATTGTCACCATGAGTATCCACATGCAAGACATATATCAAGTGTTCTCAAATCCAAAATATTCAATCCGATAATAGTGAAACCTCAAAGGTAAAAACTCTTCATCGCAACAAGATAGAGAGGGAGAAACACCATATGATCCAACTATATTAACAAAGCTCGCGGTATATCAAGATCGTGCCAAATCAAGAACACGAGAGAGAGAGAGAGATCAAACACATAGCTACCGGTATATACCCTCAACACTGAGTGTGAACTACTCCCTCCTCATCATGGAGACCACCGGGATGATGAAGATGGCCTCCGGTGATGATTTCCCCCTTCGGCAGGATGCCGGAATAGGGCTCCAAATGGGATCTCTTTGGTACGGAGGCTTGCGGCGGTGAAGTCGAAGTTCTAGGGTTATTTCTGGGGGTTTCCCTATTTATAAGAATTTTCAGAGTTGGAATCATGCAAAAAGGAGCTGAGATGGGCCCACAAGCCATCAGGCCACGGCCACCCCCTCGGGCGCACCCTGGTGGCTTGTGGGGGCCTCGTGGCTCTTCTGGTCCTCCCACGATGCTTCGGGGGTCTCTTTTGTTGCAAAAAATCATCAAAAAGTTTCGCTGCATTTGGACTTCATTTGATATGGATTTTCTGGAAAACCAAAAACAAGCAGAAAACATCAACTGGCATTGGGCACCAGGTCAATATGTTACTCCATGAAAATCATATAAAAGCCATATAAAAGTGTACCAAAATCATACAAAATTATAATAAACATGGCATGAATACTTCATAAATTATAGACACGTTGGAGACGTATCAAATACCCAAAAACTTGTTCACCACTTTGATTTGTCCATCTGTTTGTGGATGAACAGTGCTAGAAAATTTTAATTCCATGTTGAATTGGTCCCACAAAGTCAGCCAAAATGCAGCAAGAAACTTTCTATCATAGTCTGAGACAATGGACCTTGGAACTCCATGCAGTCATACTAAAAGTTCTAGTTATCGACTAGAGGCGGGGTGAATAGGCGATTTTTATGGTTATCTTCAATACAGGCAATGTCTTCGAGGACACGAAAGAAAAATAGTAACTGAACATGATAGACCGGAAGATAAACTACACTAGACATGTTGTCATATCAACACAGATGAAATGAGAAGTGAAGATAGACAAAAATCAAGGTAGCACAGACTGGATTAAGTAGTTAGTGTGATCACAAAGATGAAGATAGTCTCCACACAATGTCTTCACACCTAATGATCAGGTAAAGGCTTCACGAAACTAAACAGTAAGTAAAGGAGTGATGTGATAGAACTAGTTGCTCGGAGAAGACACGTGATTTGTTGACCAGTTCCAGCTGCTGTGACAGCTGTATGTTTGGTTAGGGAGGTGAAAGACAAGTGCTCCCTGGGTGATTTTGGTAATTAATGTCAACATATCTTTTGTTGGACTAATGTTGGGGAACGTAGTAATTCAAAAAATTTCCTACGGTCACGCAAGATCTATCTAGGAGAAGCATAGCAACGATACGGGAGAGTGTGTCCACGTACCCTCGTAGACCGAAAGCGGAAGCGTTATGTTAACGCGGTTGATGTAGTCGAATGTCTTCACGATCCAACCGATCCAAGTACCGAACGTACGACACCTCCGTGTTCAGCACACGTTCAGCTCGATGACGTCCCTCGAGCTCTTGATCCAGTAGAGGGTCGAGGGAGAGTTCCGTCAACACGACGGCGTGGCGACAGTGTTGGTGATGTCATCCGCGCAGGGCTTCGCCTAAGCACTACAACACTATGACCGGAGGAGTAAACTGTGGAGGGGGGCACCACACACGGCTAAGAAACAACTGTTGTGCCTTTGGGGTGCCCCCTACCCACGTATATAAAGGAGGGGGGAGGGGGAGGCCGGCCCAAGGGGGGCGCGCCAAAGGGGGGGGAGTCCTACTAGGACTCCGTTCCTAGTAGGATTCGGCCCCCCTTTCCTTCCAACGGAGAGGGGAAAAGGGGAAAGGAGAGAGAGGAAGAAGGAAAGAGGGAGGCCGCGCCCCCTCCCCTTGTCCAATTTGGATTGGGCAAGGGGGGGGGGTGCGGGCCACCTCCCGTGGCCTGCCTCCTCTCCTCCACTACGGCCCAATAGACCCATTAACTTTCTCGGAGGTTCCGGTAGCCTCCCAGTACTCCGATAAATCCCCGAACCTTATCGGAACCATTCCGGTGTCCGCATAGAACCTTCCAATATATGAATCTTTACCTCTCGACCAATTCGAGACTCCTCGTCATGTCCGTGATCTCATCCGGGACTCCGTAAAAACTTCGGTCACCAAAACACATAACTCATAATACAAATCGTCATTGAACATTAAGCGTGCGGACCCTACGGGTTCAGAACTATGTAGACATGACCGAGACACATCTCCGGTCAATAACCAATAGTGGAACCTGGATGCTCATATTGGCTCCTACATATTCTACGAAGATCTTTATCGGTCAAACCGCATAACAACATACGTTATTCCCTTTGTCATCGGTATGTTACTTGCCCGAGATTCGATCGTCGGTATCCTCATACCTAGTTCGATCTCGTTACCGGCAAGTCTCTTTACTTGTTCTGTAATGCATCATCCCGTAACTAACTCATTAGTCACACTGCTTGCAAGGCTTATAGTGATGTGCATTACCGAGAGGGCCCAGAGATACCTCTCTGATGCGCGGAGTGACAAATCCTAATCTCAATCTATGCCAACTCAACAAACACCTTCGGAGACACCTGTATAGCATCTTTATAATCACCCAGTTACGTTGTGACGTTTGATAGCACACAAAGTGTTCCTCGGTATTTGGGAGTTGCATAATCTCATAGTCAGAGGAATATGTATAAGTCATGAAGAAAGCAATAGCAATAAAATTAAACGATCATTATGCTAAGCTAACAGATGGGTCTTGTCCATCACATCATTCTCTAATGATGTGATCCCGTTGATCAAATGACAACACATGTCTATGGTCAGGAAACTTAACCATCTTTGATTAACGAGCTAGTCAAGTAGAGGCATACTAGGGACACACTCTGTTTGTCTATGTATTCACACATGTACTAAGTTTTCGGTTAATACAATTCTAGTATGAATAATAAACATTTATCATGATATAAGGAAATATAAATAACAACTTTATTATTGCCTCTAGGGCATATTTCCTTCAGCCTCCCACTTGCACTAGAGTTAATAATCTAGATTACATAGTAATGATTCTAACACCCATGGAGTCTTGGTGCTGATCATGTTTTGCTTGTGGAAGAGGCTTAGTCAATGGGTCTGCAACATTCGGATCCGTATGTATTTTGCAAATCTCTATGTCTCCCTCCTTGACTTGATCGCGGATGGAACTGAAGCGTCTCTTGATGTGTGTGGTTCTCTTGTGAAATCTGGATTCCTTCGCCAAGGCTATTGCTCCAGTATTGTCACAAAATATTTTCATTGGACCCGATGCACTTGGTATTACACCCAGATCGGGTATGAACTCCTTCATCCAGACTCCTTCATTTGTTGCTTCTGAAGCAGCTATGTACTCCGCTTCACACGTAGATCCCGCCACGACGCTCTGTTTGGAACTGCACCAACTTACAGCTCCACCATTCAATATAAATACGTATCTGGTTTGCGACTTAGAGTCATCCAGATCAGTGTCAAAGCTTGCATCGACGTAACCATTTACGACAAGCTCTTTGTCACCTCCATAAACGAGAAACATGTCCTTAGTCCTTTTCAGGTATTTCAGGATGTTCTTGACCGCTGTCCAGTGATCCACTCCTGGATTACTTTGGTACCTCCTTGCTAAACTTATAGCAAGGCACACATCAGGTCTGGTACATAGCATTGCATACATGATAGAACCTATGGCTGAAGCATAGGGAATGACTTTCATTTTCTCTCTATCTTCTAAAGTGGTCGGGCATTGAGTCTGACTCAACTTCACACCTTGTAACACATGCAAGAACCCTTTCTTTGACTGATCCATTTTGAACTTCTTCAAAACTTTATCAAGGTATGTGCTTTGTGATAGTCCAATTAAGCGTCCTGATCTATCTCTATAGATCTTCATGCCCAATATATAAGCAGCTTCACCGAGGTCTTTCATTGAAAAATTCTTATTCAAGTATCCTTTTATGCTATCCAGAAATTCTGTATTATTTCCAATCAACAATATGTCATCCACATATAATATTAGAAATGCTACTGAGCTCCCACTCACTTTCTTGTAAATACAGGCTTCTCCAAAAGTATGTATAAAACCATATGCTTTGATCACACTATCAAAGCGTATATTCCAACCCCGAGAGGCTTGCACCAGTCCATAAATGGATCGCTGGAGCTTGCACACTTTGTTAGGACCTTTAGGATCGACAAAACCTTCTGGTTGCATCATATACAACTCTTCTTTAAGATATTCATTAAGGAATGCAGTTTTGACATCCATTTGCCAAATTTCATAATCATAAAATGCGGCAATTGCTAACATGATTCAGACAGACTTAAGCATCGCTACGGGTGAGAAGGTCTCATCGTAGTCAACTCCTTGAACTTGTCAAAAACCTTTCGCAACAAGTCGAGCTTTGTAGACAGTAACATTACCGTCAGCGTCAGTCTTCTTCTTGAGGATCCATTTATTCTCTATGGCTTGCCGATCATCGGGCAACTCAACCAAAGTCCACACTTTGTTCTCATACATGGATCCCATCTCAGATTTCATGGTCTCAAGCCATTTCGCGGAATCTGGGCTCATCATCGCTTCCTCATAGTTCGTAAGTTCACCATGGTCAAGTAGCATGACCTCCAGAACAGGATTACCGTACCACTGTGGCGCGGATCGTACTCTGGCTAACCTACGAGGTTTGGTAGTAACTTGATCTGAAGTTTCATGATCATCATCATTAACTTCCTCACTAATTGGTGTAGGCAACTGGAACTGATTTCTGTGATGAACTACTTTCCAATTCGGGAGAAGGTACAATTACCTCATCAAGTTCTACTTTCCTCCCACTCACTTCTTTCGGGAGAAACTCATTCTCTAGAAAGGATCCATTCTTAGCAACGAATATCTTGCCTTCGGATCTGTGATAGAAGGTGTACCCAATAGTCTCCTTTGGGTATCCTATGAAGACATATTTCTTTGATCTGGGTTCGAGCTTATCAGGTTGAAGCTTTTTCACATAAGCATCGCAACTCCAAACTTTAAGAAACGACAGCTTAGGTTTCTTGCTAAACCACAGTTCATATGGTGTCGTCTCAATGGATTTAGATGGTGCCCTATTTAACGTGAATGCAGCCGTCTCTAAAGCATAACCCCAAAACAATAGCGGTAAATTGGTAAGAGACATCATAGATCGCACCATATCTAATAAAGTACGTTTACGACGTTCGGACACACCATTACGCTGTGGTGTTCCAGGTGGCATGAGTTGTGAAACTATTCCACATTGGTTCAAATGAAGACCAAACTCATTACTCAAAAATTCACCTCCACGATCAGATCATAGAAACTTTATTTTCTTGTTACGATGATTTTCTACTTCACTATGAAATTCTTTGAACTTCTCAAATGTTTCAGACTTATGTTTCATTAAGTAGATATACCCATATATGCTCAAATCATCTGTGAAGGTCAAAAAATAACGATACCCGCCGCGAGCCTCAACACTCATCGGAGCGCATACATCAGTATGTATTGTTTTCAATAAGTTAGTTGCTCGCTCCATTGTTCTGGAGAACGGAGTCTTAGTCATCTTGCCCATAAGGCATGGTTCGCAAGCATCAAGTGATTCATAATCAAGTGATTCCAAAAGCCCATCAGCATGGAGTTTCTTCATGCGCTTTACACCAATATGACCCAAACGGCAGTGCCACAAATAAGTTGCACTATCATTATTAACTTTGCATTTTTTGGCTTCAATATTATGAATATGTGTATCACTACAATCGAGATTCAACAAAAATAGACCACTCTTCAAGGGTGCATGACCATAAAAGATATTACTCATATAAATAGAACAACCATTATTCTCTGATTTAAATGAATAACCGTCTCGCATCAAACACGATCCAAATATAATGTTCATGCTCAACTCTGGCACCAAATAACAATTATTCAGGTCTAAAACTAATCCCGACGGTAGATGTAGAGGTAGCGTGCCGACGGCGATCACATCGACTTTGGAACCATTTCCCACGCGCATCGTCACCTCGTCCTTAGCCAATCTTCATTTAATCTGTAGCCCCTGTTTCGAGTTGCAAATATGAGCAACAGAACCAGTATCAAATACCCAGGCGCTACTACGAGCATTAGTAAGGTACACATCAATAACATGTATATCAAATATACCTTTCACTTTGTCATCCTTCTTATCCGTCAAATACTTGGGGTAGTTCCGCTTCCAGTGACCAGTCCCTTTGCAGTAGAAGCACTCAGTTTCAGGCTTATGTCCAGACTTGGGCTTCTTCCCTTGAGCAGCAATTTGGTTGACGTTCTTCTTGAAGTTCCCCTTCTTCCCTTTGTCTTTTTTCTTGAAACTAGTGGTCTTGTTAACCATCAACACTTGATGCTCCTTCTTGATTTCTACTTCCGCAGCCTTTAGCATTGTGAAGAGCTCGAGAATTGTCTTTTCCGTCCCTTGCATATTATAGTTTATCACGAAGCCTTTATAGCTTGGTGGCAGTGATTGAAGAACTCTGTCAATGACACTATCATCAGGAAGATTAACTCCCAGCCGAGTCAAGTGGTTATGATACCCAGACATTTTGAGTATATGTTCACTGACAGAACTATTCTCCTCCATTTTGCAGCTATGAACTTGTTGGAGACTTCATATCTCTCAATTCGGGCATTTGCTTGAAATATTAACTTCAACTCCTAGAACATCTCATATGCTCCATGACGTTCATGTTGGGGAACGTAGTAATTTCAAAAAATTTCCTACACACACGCAAGATCATGGTGATGCATAGCAACGAGAGGGGAGAGTGTTGTCCACGTACCCTCGTAGACCGACAGCGGAAGCGTTATCACAACGCGGTTGATGTAGTCGAACGTCTTCACGATCCGACCGATCAAGTACCGAACGCACGGCACCTCCGAGTTCTACACACGTTCAGCTCGATGACGTCCCTCGAAATCTGATCCAGCCGAGTGTTGAGGGAGAGTTTCGTCAGCACGACGGCGTGGTGACGATGATGATGTTCCACCGATGCAGGGCTTCGCCTAAGCTCCGCAACGGTATTATTGAGGTGTAATATGGTGGAGGGGGGCACCGCACACGGCTAAGAGATCTCAAGGATCAATTGTTGTCTCTGGGGTGCCCCCCTGCCCCCGTATATAAAGGAGCAAGGGGGAGGCAGCCGGCCAAGGGGAGAGGCGCGCCATAGGGGGGAGTCCTACTCCCACCGGGAGTAGGACTCCTCCTTTCCTTGTGGGAGTAGGAGAAGGGAAGGGGAAAGGAGAAAGAAGGAAGGGTGCGCCCCCCTTCCCTAGTCCAATTCGGACCAGACCATGGGGAGGGGTGCGGCCACCTTTTGAGGCCTTTCTCTCCTTTCCCGTATGGCCCATTAAGGCCCAATACGAATTCCCGTAACTCTTCGGTACTCCGAAAAATACCCGAATCACTCGGAACCTTTCCGAAGTCCGAATATAGTCGTACAATATATCGATCTTTACGTCTCGACCATTTCGAGACTCTTCGTCATATCCCCGATCTCATCCGGGACTCCGAACTCCTTCGGTACATCAAAACTCAATAAAACTGTCATCGTAATGTTAAACGTGCGGACCCTACGGGTTCGAGAACTATGTAGACATGACCGAGACACGTCTCCGGTCAATAACCAATAGCGGGACCTGGATGCCCATATTGGCTCCCACATATTCTACGAAGATCTTTATCGGTTAGACCGCATAACAACATACGTTGTTCCCTTTGTCACCGGTATGTTACTTGCCCGAGATTTGATCGTCGGTATCTCGATACCTAGTTCAATCTCGTTACCGGCAAGTCTCTTTACTCGTTCCGTAACACATCATCCCGCAACTAACTCATTAGTCAGAATGCTTGCAAGGCTTATAGTGATGTGCATTACCGAGTGGGCCCAGAGATACCTCTCCGACAATTGGAGTGACAAATCCTAATCTCGAAATACGCCAACCCAACAAGTACCTTTGGAGACACCTGTAGAGCACCTTTATAATCATCCATTTACGTTGTGACGTTTGGTAGCACACAAAGTGTTCCTCCGGTAAACGGGAGTTGCATAATCTCATAGTCATAGGAACATGTATAAGTCATGAAGAAAGCAATAGCAACATACTAAGCGATCGAGTGCTAAGCTAACGGAATGGGTCAAGTCAATCACGTCATTCTCCTAATGAGGTGATCCCGTTAATCAAATGAAAACTCATGTCTATGGCTAGGAAACATATCCATCTTTGATTAACGAGCTAGTCAAGTAGAGGCATACTAGTGACACTCTGTTTGTCTATGTATTCACACATGTATTATGTTTCCGGTTAATACAATTCTAGCATGAATAATAAACATTTATCATGATATAAGGAAATATATAATACTTTATTATTGCCTCTAGGGCATATTTCCTTCAGTCTCCCACTTGCACTAGAGTCAATAATCTAGTTCACATCGCCATGTGATTTAACATCAATAATTCACATCACCATGTGATTAACACCCATAGTTCACATCTCTATGTGACCAACACTCAAAGGGTTTACTAGAGTCAATAATCTAGTTCACATTGCTATGTGATTAACACCCAAAGAGTACTAAGGTGTGATCATGTTTTGATTGTGAGATAATTTTAGTCAACGGGTCTGTCACATTCAGATCCGTAAGTATATTTGCAAATCTCTATGTCTGCAATGCTCTGCACGGAGCTACTCTAGCTAATTGCTCCCACTTTCAATATGTATCTAAACCGAGACTTAGAGTCATCTAGATTTACTGTCAAAACTTGCATCGACGTAACCCTTTACGACGAACCTTTTGTCACTTCCATAATCGAGAAACATTTCCTTATTCCACTAAGGATAATTTTGACCGATGTCCAGTGATCTACTCCTAGATCACTATTGTACTCCCTTGCCAAAATCAGTGTAGGGTATACAATAGATCTGGTACACAGCATGACATACTTTATAGAACCTATGGCCAATGCATAGGGAATGACTTTCATTCTCTTTCTATCTTCTGCCGTGGTCGGGCTTTGAGTCTTTACTCAATTTCACACCTTGTAACACAGGCAAGAACTCTTTCTTTGACTGTTCTATTTTGAACTACTTCAAAATCTTGTTAAGGTATGTACTCATTGAAAAACTTATTAAGCGTCTTCATCTATCTCTATAGATCTTGATGCTCAATATGTAAGCAGCTTCACCGAGGTCTTTCTTTTGATAAACTCCTTTCAAACACTCCTTTATGCTTTGCAGAATAATTCTACATTATTTCCGATCAATAATATGTCATTCACATATACTTATCAGAAATGCTGTAGTGCTCCCACTCACTTTCTTGTAAATACAGGCTTCACCGCAAGTCTGTATAACACTATATCCTTTGATCAACTTATCAAAGTGTATATTCCAACTCCGAGATGCTTGCACCAGTCCATAGATGGATCGCTGGAGCTTGCATATTTTGTTAGCACCTTTTAGGATTGACAAAACCTTCTGGTTGCATCATATACAACTCTTCTTTAATAAATCCATTAAGGAATGTAGTTTTGTTTATCCATTTGCCAGATTTCATAAAATGCGGCAATTGCTAACATGATTCAGACAGACTTAAGCATCGCTACGGGTGAGAAGGTCTCATCGTAGTCAATCCCTTGAACTTGTCGAAAACCTTTCGCAACAAGTCGAGCTTTATAGATAGTAACATTACCATCAGCGTCAGTCTTCTTCTTGAAGATCCATTTATTTTCAATGGCTTGCCGATCATTGGGAGGTCAACCAAAGTCCATACTTTGTTCTCATACATGGATCCCATCTCAGATTTCATGGCCTCAAGCCATTTTGCGGAATCTGGGCTCACCATCGCTTCTTCATAGTTCGTAGGTTCATCATGGTCTAGTAACATAACTTCCAGAACAGGATTACCGTACCACTCTGGTGCGGATCTTACTCTGGTTGATCTACGAGGTTCAGTAATAACTTGATCTGAAGTTTCATGATCATCATCATTAACTTCCTCACTAATTGGTGTAGGTGTCTCAGAAACTGGTTTCTGTGATGAACTACTTTCCAATAAAGGAGCAGGTATAGTTACCTCATCAAGTTCTACTTTCCTCCCACTCATTTCTTTCGAGAGAAACTCCTTCTCTAAAGGATCCATACTAAGCAACGAATGTCTTGCCTTCGGATCTGTGATAGAAGGTGTACCCAACTGTCTCCTTTGGGTATCCTATGAAGACACATTTCTCCGATTTGGGTTTGAGCTTATCAGGATGAAACTTTTTCACATAAGCATCGCAACCCCAAACTTTAAGAAACGACAACTTTGGTTTCTTGCCAAACCACAGTTCATAAGGCGTCGTCTCAACGGATTTTGATGGTGCCCTATTTAACGTGAATGTAGCTGTCTCTAATGCATAACCCCAAAACGATAGTGGTAGATCGGTAAGAGACATCATATATCGCACCATATCTAATAAAGTACAGTTACGATGTTCGGACACACCATTACACTGTGGTGTTCCAGGTGGCGTGAATTTGTGAAACTATTCCACATTGTTTTAACTGAAGACCAAACTCGTAACTCAAATATTTGTCTCCGCGATCAGATCGTAGAAACCTTATTTTCTTGTCACGATGATTTTCCACTTCACTCTGAAATTCTTTGATCTTTTCAAATGCTTCAGACTTATGTTTCATCAAGTAGATATACCCATATCTGCTCAAATCATCTGTGAAGGTCAGAAAATAATGATACCTGCTACGAGCCTCAATATTCATCGGACCACATACATCTGTATGTATGATTTCCAACAAATCTGTTGCTCTCTCCATAGTTCCGGAGAACGGCGTTTTAGTCATCTTGCCCATGAGGCACGGTTTGCAAGCATCAAGTGATTCATAATCAAGTGATTCCAAAATCCCATCAGTATGGAGTTTCTTCATGCGCTTTACACCAATATGACCTAAACGGTAGTGCCACAAATAATTTGCACTATCATTATTAACTTTGCATCTTTTGGCTTCAATATTATAAATATGTGTATTACTACGATCGAGATCCAACAAACTATTTTATTGGGTGTATGACCATAGAAGGTTTTATTCATGTAAAAAGAATAACCATTATTCTCTAATTTAAATGAATAACCGTATTGCAACAAACATGATCAAATCATTAAATGCTCAACGCAAACACCAAATAACACTTATTTAGTTTCAACACTAATCCCAAAAGTATAGGGAGTGTGCGATGATGATCATATCAATCTTGGAACTACTTCCAACACACATCGTCACCTCGCCTTTTACTAGTCTCTGTTTATTCTGCAACTCTCGTTTTGAGTTACTACTCTTAGCAACTGAACCAGTATCAAATACCGAGGGGTTGCTATAAACACTAGTAAAGTACACATCAATAACATGTATATCCAATATACCTTTGTTCACTTTGCCATCCTTCTTATCCACCAAATAGTTGGGTTAGTTCCGCTTCCAGTGAGCAGTCCCTTTGCAGTAGAAGCACTTACTCTCAGGCTTAGGACCAGACTTAGGCTTCTTCACTTGAGCAGCAACTTGCTTGCCGTTCTTCTTGAAGTTCCCCTTCTTCCCTTTGCCATTTTCTTGAAACTAGTGGTCACGTCAACTCAACACTTGATGTTTTTCTTGATTTCTACCTTCGTCGATTTCAGCATCACGAAGAGCTCGGGAACTACTTTCGTCATCCCTTGCATACTGTAGTTCATCACGAAGTTGTACTAACTTGGTGATGGTGACTAGAGAATTCTGTCAATCACTATTTTATCTGGAAGATTAACTCCCACTTGATTCAAGCGATTGTAGTACCCAGACAATCTGAGCACATGCTCAATACTTGAGCGATTCTCCTTCATCTTTTAGCTATAGAACTTGTTGGAGACTTCATATCTCTCAACTCGGGTATTTTTCTTGAAATATTAACTTCAACTCCTGGAACATCTCATATGGTCCATGACGTTCAAAACGTCTTTGAAGTCCCGATTCTAAGCCGTTAAGCATGGTGCACTAAACTATCAAGTGGTCATCATATTGAGCTAGCCAAACGTTCATAACATCTGCATCTGCTCCTACAATAGGTCTGTCACCTAGCGGTGCATCAAGGACATAATTCTTCTGTGCAGCAATGAGGACAATCCTCAGATCACGGATCCAATCCGCATCTTTGCTACTAACATCTTTCAACATAATTTTTCTCTAGGAACATATCAAAAATAAACACAGGGAAGCAACAACGCGAGCTATTGATCTACAACATAATTTGCAAAATACTATCAGGACTAAGTTCATGATAAATTTAAGTTCAATTAATCATATTACTTAAGAACTCCCACTTAGATAGACATCCCTCTAATCCTCTAAGTGATCACGTGATCCATATCAACTAAACCATGTCCGATCATCACGTGAGATGGAGTAGTTTCAATGGTGAACATCACTATGTTGATCATATCTACTATATGATTCACGCTCGACCTTTCGGTCTCCGTGTTCCGAGGCCATATCTGTTATATGCTAGGCTCGTCAAGTTTAACCTGAGTATTCCGCGTGTGCAACTGTTTTGCACCCGTTGTATTTGAACGTAGAGCCTATCACACCCGATCATCACGTGGTGTCTCAGCACGAACAACTTTCGCAACGGTGCATACTCAGGGAGAACACTTATACTTTGATAATTTAGTGAAGGATCATCTTATAATGCTACCGTCAAACAAAGCAAGATAAGATGCATAAAGGATTAACATCACATGCAATCAATATAAGTGATATGATATGGCCATCATCATCTTGTGCTTGTGATCTCCATCTCCGAAGCACCGTGCTTGTGATCTCCATCTCCGAAGCACCGTCATGATCACCATCGTCACCGGCGCGACATCTTGATCTCCATCGTAGTATCGTTGTCGTCTCGCCAACTTATTGCTTTTACGACTATCGCTACCGCTTAGTGATAAAGTAAAACTATTACATGGCGATTGCATTTCATACAATAAAGCGACAACCATATGGCTCCTGCCAGTTGCCGATAACTCGGTTACAAAACATGATCATCTCATACAACACATTATATCACATCATGTCTTGACCATATCACATCACAATATGCCCTACAAAAACAAGTTAGACATCCTCTACTTTGTTGTTGCATGTTTTACGTGGTTGCTACGGGCTTAGCAAGAACCGTTCTTACCTACGCATCAAAACCACAACGATAGTTTGTCAAGTTGGTGCTGTTTTAACCTTCGCAAGGACCGGGCGTAGCCACACTCGGTTCAACTAAAGTGAGAGAGACAGACACCCGCCGGTCACCTTTAAGCAACGAGTGCTCGCAACGGTGAAACCAGTCTCGCGTAAGCGTACGCGTAATGTCGGTCCGGGCCGCTTCATCTCACAATACCGCTGAACCAAAGTATGACATGCTGGTAAGCAGTATGACTTATATCGCCCACAACTCACTTGTGTTCTACTCGTGCATAGCATCAACGCATAAAAGCAGGCTCGGATGCCACTCTTGGGGAACGTAGTAATTTCAAAAAATTTCCTACGCACACGCAAGATCATGGTGATGCATAGCAACAAGAGGGGAGAGTGTTGTCCACGTACCCTCGTAGACCGACAGCGGAAGCGTTATCACAACGCGGTTGATGTAGTCGAACGTCTTCACGATCCGACCGATCAAGTACCGAACGCACGGCACCTCCGAGTTCTACACACGTTCAGCTGAATGACGTCCCTTGAACTCCGATCTAGCCGAGTGTTGAGGGAGAGTTTCGTCAGCACGACGGCGTGGTGACGATGATGATGTTCCACCGACGCAGGGCTTCGCCTAAGCTCCGCAACGGTATTATCGAGGTGTAATATGGTGGAGGGGGGCACCGCACACGGCTAAGAGATCTCAAGGATCAATTGTTGTCTCTGGGGTGCCCCCTGCCCCCGTATATAAAGGAGCAAGGGGGAGGCAGCCGGCCAAGGGGAGAGGCGCCATAGGGGGGGAGTCCTACTCCCACCGGGAGTAGGACTCCTCCTTTCCTTGTGGGAGTAGGAGAAGGAAAGGGGAAAGGAGAAAGAAGAAAGGGTGCGCCCCCCTTCCCTAGTCCAATTCGGACCAGACCATGGGGAGGGGTGCGGCCACCTTTTGAGGCCTTTCTCTCCTTTCCCGTATGGCCCATTAAGGCCCAATACGAATTCCCGTAACTCTCCGGTACTCCGAAAAAATACCCGAATCACTCGGAACCTTTCCGAAGTCCGAATATAGTCGTCCAATATATCGATCTTTACGTCTCGACCATTTCGAGACTCCTCGTCATATCCCCGATCTCATCCGGGACTCCGAACTCCTTCGGTACATCGAAACTCAATAAAACTGTCATCGTAACGTTAAGCGTGCGGACCCTACGGGTTCGAGAACTATGTAGGCATGACCGAGACACGTCTCCGGTCAATAACCAATAGCGGGACCTGGATGCCCATATTGGCTCTCACATATTCTACGAAGATCTTTATCGGTTAGACCGCATAACAACATATGTTGTTCCCTTTGTCACCGGTATGTTACTTGCCCGAGATTTGATCGTCGGTATCTCGATACCTAGTTCAATCTCGTTACCGGCAAGTCTCTTTACTCGTTCCGTAACACATCATCCCACAACTAACTCATTAGTCACAATGCTTGCAAGGCTTATAGTGATGTGCATTACTGAGTGGGCCCAGAGATACCTCTCCGACAATTGAAGTGACAAATCCTAATCTCGAAATACGCCAACCCAACAAGTACCTTTGGAGACACCTGTAGAGCACCTTTATAATCACCCATTTACGTTGTGACGTTTGGTAGCACACAAAGTGCTCCTCCGGTAAACGGGAGTTGCATAATCTCATAGTCATAGGAACATGTATAAGTCATGAAGAAAGCAATAGCAACATACTAAACGATCGAGTGCTAAGCTGACGGAATGGGTCAAGTCAATCACGTCATTCTCCTAATGAGGTGATCCCGTTAATCAAATGACAACTCATGTCTATGGCTAGGAAACATATCCATCTTTGATGAGCTAGTCAAGTAGAGGCATACTAGTGACACTCTGTTTGTCTATGTATTCACACATGTATTATGTTTCCGGTTAATACAATTCTAGCATGAATAATAAACATTTATCATGATATAAGGAAATATATAATACTTTATTATTGCCTGTAGGGCATATTTCCTTCAGTTCAAAACGTCTTTGAAGTCCTGATTCTAAGCCGTAAAGCATGGCACACTGAACTATAACGCCGCTATCAGTGTTCCGAGGCCATATCTGCATATGCTAGGATCGTCAAGTTTAACCCGAGTATTCTGCACGTGCAAAACTGGCTTGCACTCGTTGTATGTGAACGTAGAGCTTATCACACCCGACCATCATGTGGTGTCTCGGCACGATGAACTGTAGCAACGGTGCATACTCAGGGAGAACACTTATACCTTGAAATTTAGTGAGGGATCATCTTATAATGCTACCACCGTACTAAGCAAAATAAGATGCATGAAGGATAAACATCACATGCAATGAAAATATAAGACATGATATGGCCATCATCATCTTGTGCCTTTGATCTCCATCTCCAAAGCACCGTCATGGTCTCCATCGTCACCGGCTTGACACCTTGATCTCCATCATAGCGGCGTTGTCGTCTCGTCAACTATTGCTTCTACAACTATCGCTACCGCTTAGTGATAAAGTAAAGCAGTTACATGGCGATTGCGTTTCATACAGTAAAGCGACAACCATAAGGCTCCTGCCAGTTGCCGATAACTTCTACAAAACATGATCATCTCATACAACAATTTATATCTCATCACGTCTTGACCATATCACATCACAACATGCCATGCAAAAACAAGTTAGACGTGCTCTACTTTGTTGTTGCAAGTTTTACGTGGCTGCTACGGGCTTCTAGCAAGAACCGTTCTTACCTAGGCATCAAAACCGCAATGATTTTTCGTCAAGTGTGCTGTTTTAACCTTCAACAAGGACCGACCATAGTCAAACTCGATTCAACTAAAGTTGGAGAAGCAGACACCCGCCAGCCACCTATGTGCGAAGCACGTCGGTAGAACCAGTCTCATGAACGCGGTCATGTAATGTCGGTCCGGGCCGCTTCATCCAACAATACCACCGAATCAAAGTAAGACGTTGGTGGTAAGAAGTATGACTGTTATCGCCCACAACTCTTTTGTGTTCTACTCATGCATATCATCTACGCATAGACCTGGCTCGGATGCCACTGTCGGGGAATGTAGTAATTCAAAAAATTTCCTACGATCACACAAGATCTATCTAGGAGAAGCATAGCAACGAGACGGGAGAGTGTGTCCACGTACCCTCATAGACCAAAAGAGGAAGCGTTATGTGAACGCGGTTGATGTAGTCGAATGTCTTCACGATCCAACCGATCCAAGTACCGAACGTACATCACCTCCACGTTTAGCTCGATGACTTCCCTTGAGCTCTTGATCCAGTAGAGGGTTGAGGGAGAGTTCCGTCAACACGACGGCGTGGCGAGAGTGTTGGTGATGTGATCCGCGCAGGGCTTCGCCTAAGCACTACGACACTATGACCGGAGGAGTAAACTATGGAGGGGGGCACTGCACACGGCTAAGAAACAACTATTGTGCCTTTGGGGTGCCCCCTGCCCACGTATATAAAGGAGGGGGGAGGAGGCCGGCCCAAGGGGGGCGCGCCAAAGGGGGGGGGGAGTCCTACTAGGACTCCGTTCCTAGTAGGATTCGGCCCCCCTTTCCTTCCAACGGAGAGGGGAAAAGGGGAAAGGAGAGAGAGGGAGAAGGAAAGAGGGGGGCCGTACCCCTCCCCTTGTCCAATTTGGATTGGGAAAGGGGGGGGGCGCCACCTCCTGTGGCCTGCCTCCTCTCCTCCACTATGGCCCAATAGGCCCATTAACTTTCCTGGGGGTTCCGGTAGCCTCCGGTACTCGGATAAATCCCCGAAACTTATCAGAACCATTCCGGTGTCCATATACAACCTTCCAATATATGAATATTTACCTCTCGACCATTTTGAGACTCCTCGTCATTTCCGTGATCTCATCTGGGACTCCGAACAAACTTCGGTCACCAAAACACATAACTCGTAATACAAATCGTCATCGAACGTTAAGCGTGCGGACCGTACGGGTTCGAGAACTATGTAGACATGACCAAGACACATCTCCGGTCAATAACCAATAGCGGAACCTGGATGCTCATATTGGCTCCTACATATCCTACGAAGATCTTTATCGGTCAAACCGCATAACAACATATGTTATTCCCTTTGTCATTGGTATGTTACTTGCCCGAGAATCGATCATCGGTATCCTCATACCTAGTTCAATCTCGTTACCGGCAAGTCTCTTTACTCGTTCCGTAATGTATCATCCCTTAACTAACTCATTAGTCACATTGCTTGCAAGGCTTATAGTGATGTGCATTACCGAGAGGGCCCAGAGATACCTCTCCGATACACGGAGTGACAAATCCTAATCTCAATCTATGCCAACTCAACAAACACCTTCGGAGACACCTGTAGAGCATCTTTATAATCACCCAGTTACGTTGTGACGTTTGAAAGCACATAAAGTGTTCCTTCGGTATCCGGGAGTTGCATAATCTCATAGTCAGAGGAATATGTATAAGTCATGAAGAAAGCAATAGCAATAAAATTAAACGATCATTATGCTAAGCTAACAGATGGGTCTTGTCCATCACATCATTCTCTAATGATGTGACCCCATTGATCAAATGATAACACATGTCTATGGTCAGGAAAATTAACCATCTTTGATTAACGAGCTAGTCAAGTAGAGGCATACTAGGGACACTCTGTTTGTCTATGTATTCACACATGTACTAAGTTTCCGGTTAATACAATTCTAGCATGAATAATAAACATTTATCATGATATAAGGAAATATAAATAACAACTTTATTATTGCCTCTAGGGCATATTTCCTTTAATACTTTTATCTAGTGTACTTCAGACAAGTTCAACAATGGCGTGGAAAGGACAAGAGGATGTGGAACCCCTTCAAGGTTTCTAGGACACATATTGGCAAAAGCTCAAGACTCTTCATTTATATTTTAGTGATCCAATATCACACCGAGTCCATAGGAAAGCCAATACTATTAAAAGGGGATGAGGTGTTGCTTAATGGTCTACTTGCTCCAAATGCTTAGTGATATTATTGCTCCAAAGCCCTCAACCACTTTCTCATTCCAAATATGTCCAAAACATAAACTCAAAGTCGGCCCCACTGATATTTCCTATTCGGTACCACCGAGTTCATATGACATAGCCACAGCAAGAAATCCTAAAAATTCGGTCATACCAATACGGATCTCGGTCTCACCAAGATGGCCTTGCAAACTCTCTGTTTCCTGTTGCAATTGTTTTGGTTGCATCGGAATTGCGGTCGGCCACACCGAGTTGGCTTGACATCTTCTCTGTTGCCTTATTGCTTCACTTCGGTCTCACCGAGTTGATGCAATCGGTGCCACCGAGTTGATGTTTGCCCTAAGCCCTAGCACATCGGTCGCACCGAGTTGTTCTAGTCGGTCCCACCGAGTTGTTCCAGTCGGTCCCACCGAGATTCCTAACGTTCACATTTTGAATTGAATCGGTCTCATCGAGTTCTTCTATTCGGTCTGACCGAGTTGGGTCAAATGTGTGTAACGGTTGGATTTTGTGTGGAGGCTATATATACCCCTCCACCCCCTTCTCCATATGTGAGAGAGCCATCAGAACGTGCCTACACTTCCAGCATACATTTTCTGAGAGAGAACCACCCACTCATGTGTTGAGATCAAGATATTCCAATCCTACCACAAGATTCTTGATTTCTATCCTTCCCCAAGTTGCTTTCCACTCAAATCATCTTTGCACCATAGCCAAATCTGTGTGTGTGTGTGAGAGAGAGTTGAGTTTGGGAAGACTATCATTTGAAGCACAAGAGCAAGGGGTTCATCATCAACACAACATCTATTACCCTTTGGAGAGTGGTGTCTCCTAGATTGGTCAGGTGTCTCTCGGGAGCCTCCGACAAGATTGTGGAGTTGAACCAAGAAGTTTGTAAGGGCAAGGAGATCGCCTACTTTGTGAAGATCTACCCGACTGAGGAAAGTCCTTCATGGGCGATGGCCATGGTGGGATAGACAAGGTTGCTTCTTCGTGGACCCTTCGTGGGTGGAGCCCTCCGTGGACTTGCGCAACCGTTACCCTTCGTGGGTTGAAGTCTCCATCAACGTGGGTGTACGATAGCACCACCTATCGGAACCATGCCAAATATCTCCGTGTCTTCATTGTGTTTGCACACTCCAATCCCATCCCTTTACTTTCTTGCAATTAGCATGCTTTACTCTTTCCGCTGCTCATACTCCTGTCATGCTTGCTTGAAATGTATTGTGAATGCTTAACTTGTGCTAAAACTCCACCTCAACTTGAAGAACCTAAAAATTGCCACTTTTACTTGTTGTGGGTCTAATCACCCCCTCTAGACCCCTCTTCTCTATCCTTTCAATTGGTATCAGAGCATTGGTCTCCATTGCTTTGGTTTAATCGCCATTGGAGGAAGATGGATGAGTCTATGATCGGAGTATTAGACGTAGAGTGCATATGCTTGACGGAGAGTTCTATAGTTCTTGGAAGAACGAGATGCTTGAGATTTTCAATGAATATAATTTGAACAAGTATATTATCACCCCTTATGTGCCCCCCATTGATCCTTTGTATCCTACCCCTGATGAGTATCTTGACATGACCCGCAATCTTAGAACTATTGATCTTATCATGAGAGGATTGCCTAGAAATTTGCTTGTATGCTTGCCTACATTTGAATGTGCTTATACTATATAGAAATATCTTGAGGAGCGCTTTCCAAACTATTCCTTAAAAAATCTGGATGAGATTCTTCAAAAGTCCATTGCTTTTTCAAAATATGGATACTAGTGATCCTAAATTTGATGATTGTCTATTTGACCTCCGTGACCTTATGCGTGCCAAAGGAGATGTTGGAGTCATTACTGGCATCATTTCACAAATTATTAGAATTCATAAACATTCACATTGTCATGGTGATAAATCTAATGAATCACTCTCTCTAGGTGATGATCATTCACATGATGATGTTGAACATGGATATTATGATGGGGATGATGATAGTGACTTTGATATCGATGAGTCAATGAGACGCTTTGGTCTTATGGCTAACCATCGTGGTTACATGGACGGAGGAAAGGAATGGGTTCTTGATAGTGGATGTACTGATCATATGACTGGAGATAAGGACATGTTTTGTGAGCTTGCTGAGAATGATGGTCCCCACAAGTATGTCACTTTTGGTGACAACTCCAAGGGTAAGGTAGTTGGCCTTGGTAAGGTGGCCATCTCCCATGATAGCTCTATCCAAAACATTATGCTCGTCGAATCTCTTGGTTGTAATCTACTTTCAGTATCTAGACTAGCTGACTTCGGTTTCAATGTTCTATTTACTGAAGTAGATTGCCAAGTGTTTCAAAGAGATAATCATAATATGGTCTTTACTGGTATACGTAGAGGTGACCTATACATTGTTGATTTCACTAAGAAAGCTCAACCTCATACTTGCTTAATTGCTATATCTTCTAAAGGTTGGTTATGTCATAGAAGGTTAGGTCGTGTGGGCATGCGAAATCTTGATAAGCTTATTAAAGGTGATCATATCCTTGGTGTTAAAGATGTCATATTTGACAAGGATAGACTTTGCAGTGCTTTTCAAGCAGGAAAACAGGTTGGAGGAAGTCATCCCGTGAAGAACATCATAACCACGAGAAGACAGCTTGAGCTACTTCATATGGATCTTTTTGGTCCCAACGCCTACAAGAGTCTTGGTGGTAACTCGTTCGGTTTGGTCACTGTTGACGACTTTTCAACATTTACGTGGGTGTTCTTTCTTGATGACAAATCGCAGGTCCAAAAGATCTTCAAGAACTTCGCTATGAAGGCCGAAAACCAATTTGAAGTGAATATCAAGAAGGTTCGAAGCGACAATGGAACGGAGTTCAAGAACACCAATGTGGATACCTTTCTTGACGAAGAAGGGATTTCACATGAGTTCTCGGCTACGTACACGCCTCAACAAAATGAAGTTGTTGAGAGGAAGAATCGGACACTTATTCAGATGGCAAGAACAATGCTTGATGAATACAAGACGCCAAGACACTTTTGGGCGGAAGCGGTTGAGATAACTTGTCATGCTACAAATCGACTATATCTTCACAAGGTTCTCGGCAAAATGGCATACGAGCTTCTCACAGGTAACAAACCCCAAGTTGGATACTTTCGAGTATTTGGCTCAAAGTGTTACATTCTTGATAAGCATCGTCACTCGATGTTTGCTCCTAAATCTCATGAAGGTTTCCTACTCGGTTATGGCTCAAATTCTCACACTTACCGTGTCTACAACAATTTCACCTGAAAGGTTGAAGAGATGGTATATGTGAAGTTTGATGAATCTAACGACTCGCAAGTAGAGCAATTGCCAATTGATGTAGGAGACAAAGATCCTTCGGAAGCAATCCAAGATTTGTCCATTGGCTAGGTTCGCCCAATGGAGGTGAAGGAGAGCACTTCATCCGTCCAAGTGGAAGCCTCAATTTCACATCAAGGTGAACTACAAGTTGACTTGGAGGCATATACAAGTGGAACTCGTCAAGATAGAGGAAATGAGGAAGTACAACAAGAAGAACCACCTCGACCTCCCTCTCCACGTCCACAAGAGAACGACAACACCAACAACAATGAAGAAAGAGAGGAAGAAGAAGACAATGAAGAGGATGTTCCACCTCAACCCAAACAAAAGCTCTCACGAGTTAAATCAAGAGACCACCCCGTCGAACAAATCCTTGATGATATTCAAACCAGGAGAATCACTCGCTCTAAAACTCGTTTAGCTAACTTTTTTGAACACTACTCATTCATTTCTAGTATTGAACCTATGAAGGTTGAAGAAGCTCTTGAGGATCCGTATTGGGTCAATGCTATGCACGAAGAGCTACACAACTTCGAGAGGAATCCAGTGTGGACATTGGTTGAAAAAACCGATGAAATTCATAATGTCATTGGAACCAAATGGGTGTTTCGAAATAAGCAAGATGAAGATGGACAAGTTGTACGCAACAAGGCCCGTCTCGTCACTCAAGGCTACACTAAATTTGAAGGTATGGACTATGGTGAGACATATGCCCCCGTTGCTAGACTTGAGTCCATACACATCTTACTTGCTTATGCCAATCACCATGATATCACCTTATACCAAATGGACATCAAAAGTGCTTTTCTTAATGGAGAAATTGAAGAGGAAGTGTATGTTAAACAACCTCCTGGATTTGTCAATCCCAAGAAACCTAATCATGTTTACAAACTTCATAAAGCTCTTTATGGTCTTAAACAAGATCCTAGAGCATGGTATAAATACCTGACCAAGTTCCTTATTGAAAAAGGCTTTGAAATCGGGAAGATTGATTCTACACTTTTTACTAAAAGGGTTAATGGTGAATTATTTGTGTGCCAAATTTATGTGGATGATATCATATTTGGTTCTACTAACCCCCATTTTAGTGAAAAGTTTGGAAGGCTAATGTCGGAGAAGTTTGAGATGTCTATGATGAGTGAACTCAAATTTTTCCTTGGATTGCAAATCAAGCAAACTAAGGAAGGTACCTTTGTTTCTCAAACAAAGTATACCAAGGATCTTTTCAAGAAGTTCAACATGCAAGAAATCAAAGGTATGAAAACAACCATGCCTACTAGTGGACATCTTGACTTTACTAAGGATGGCAAACTAGTTGACCAAAAAGATTACCGCTCTATGATTGGTTCATTGTTATATCTATGTGCCTCCCGTCCCGATATTATGCTAAGTGTGTGCATGTGTGCACGATATCAAGTGGCCCCTAAAGAATGTCATCTTAAGGCCGTGAAAAGGATAGTGAGATATTTAATTCATACACCAAACTTTGGCATTTGGTATCCAAAGAGGTCATCTTTTGATCTTGTCGGCTACTCTCATTCAGACTATGCCGATGACAAGGTTGACAGAAAGTCCACTTCGGGTACTTGTCAATTTCTTGGTAGATCCCCTGTCCCTTGGTCCTCCAAGAAACAAAACTCGGTATCCTTATCTACTGCCGAAGCGGAATATATTACTGCCGGATTGTGCTGTGCTCAATTACTTTGGATGACCCAAACCCTTAAGTATTATGGGATACATGTGAAACATGTTCCATTGCTTTGTGATAATGAAAGTGCTACTAAGATTGCTCACAATCCCGTGCAACATTCTTGAACTAAGCATATTGAAGTTCGTCATCATTTCATTTGAGATCATGTTGCTAAAGGAGACATCAATCTTAAGCATGTGCGTATTGATAAGCAATTGGCGGATATATTCACTAAACCGCTTGATGAGAATTTTTTTCCGTTTGAGAGGTGAATTGAATATCATTGATGCCTCAAAGTTGGAGTAGAAGCTCCATTTGGATACATGCAAGGCATGAGCCTTTTATGACTAATCCTTGATATTTCTCTTATGATGATGATCATATGTCTTGGATCTATACTTGTACCCTTGCATTTTAGCTAACCCTTGTAGGTACTTGGATGAACCTAAATCTATGAGACTGCAAGTCACTCACATTTTGAGAAATCTCTACATCACCAAGTCCCTACTATATGGTTGTTGAATACAAGGAAGCATGAACTCACTCAACATATCCTTTGACAATTTAAATATATCAAGTTTCACTTAGTATCATGTTTCATGTTTGTCATTTGGATACACAAGTGTTACTCCTTGCAAGACTAACCCATGTAGGAAGATGAAATCAAAATCCAAGTGGTGCTCCCAACTCTTGATGAACTACATCAACCTTGAGCATCCAACACAAGTTCGACTACATGAGCAAGATCAACACCACAACCCAAGGTATGTCACACTGGTAGAACGAGGTGCTATACAAACGGTTTTTAACCCCTTTCCGCGACGGCATTTCGAACCGTCACCAAGTGAGTGACTGCGATAAGGGGGTCCTTCCCACACGACCCAGAAACCGCCGGGGATAGGCCTCCTGGCACACATGCTCGGCAAATTGAGGTCATGAGCAACGGGCGAGCGATCAAATACGGTTATATGTATAGTTGTGCTAAAAAATACAATTATACCCCTCCACCCTCCCATGGCGACTCTCATGGCGACTTTGGCACCCTGCCCTAGTCTCCATCTCCGGCGACCCCAATGGACGGCCTCCTCCATTGGGATTTCTCCCCCGGCCTCAAGGTCGAGGGCCAGGTGCGTGCACGATTTGGATCTACGGTTCATTTCGTCCCCAACCCCAACTCCAAGGAATTCTTCATTGAAGTTTCTTTTTCCTCCGCCTCCTTTCCTCTCTCGGTGAATTCAGTGGGTTTGGCTCTCCAGTCTTGCATTGGTGGAATCAGTGAAGGTTTTAAGGTGATCCGTTTGGGTGATCGGCGTTTTTGGTTCTCGGTGCCATCTAATCGTGTGGGTAATTTTATTTATGGCTTACGGGATCGTATTTGTCCGGACTTCATCTGTCATTTTCATCTCCACCGAGGAGTAATGCCTCGCCACCGATCCCATGGCTGGAATGCAGACACTGAAATCAATGATCTGGCTTCATCACCTGGCCCGGCAATCAAATCAAAATGGCTTTCATCCAAATCCATTGATGACATTGATCCGGCCTCACTATTGGTCTTTGCGAACTTGGGATTGACTTCAACGCCGACAGAGGGATATTCCGGCGTCAGTTCCTCATCGGAGATCTCTTTGGGCAGGTTTACGGTTCCGGTTTCTTCGGAAAATCAGGATCTCTTTCGTATTGGGACTGTCAACGTACCAATTCCTTCCGCTTTGACAGATAAGTTGCCATCTTTTCAGGGACATCTGTTCAAGCAAGGTATATGGGATTCTATTCCGGATGATACCCTTTACCATATCCTAGATGGTTGGCAAGCTGGTTATGATGATGAGTGCGTTAAGTTAATGGTGGATCTTTGCTCAATACCAATGAAGGAATACATATACAGAAGGCTTAAGCACTGTTCTCTTTGTGATCGTTTTGGCCATCCGCCGGCAATTTGCACGGGCCTCTTCTGTCAACATTGTGGGGATAGTACTGGGAAATGTTTATGTTTGGAGAATATGGCCTCATCAGGGGCTGATCAAGCCCCTTTACCCTCTCCACGTCATGAGCCATGCATACTGGGCCGTTCCTCACCCATGACTTGTTTGGTATGTCGATCCGTGGGGCACCGATCTGTCAATTGTCCTGGGCTTCACAGGTGTCCGTTCTGTCACCAGGTCGGCCATAGAGCCCATAAGCCCATCTTATGTCACAATATGCCCAAGCTATGCTGGATACCGATCAAACCGCATGCATCTAAATCCAATGTAATCTTGCCCAACAGTACACCAAAATCCTCTATGGTGGGTAATTCTATGGTTGTTGGTATGGCCCGTACTAAGCGGGATTCGCGAGCGCATATGGTTTGGACTCGGAAACAGAAGATCCCCCGCCCCCCAGACATGGCACCTTCCCATTGCTCGACGATACGACTCCCTCGTCCAGGGGTAGTCAATTCCACCTGCCAAAAACCCCAATCGAGTGCGGCGATGTCCTCCTCGAGTCTGCCACCCCTGCCACTTCTACCCTTGCAAAAAACCACGGTCTGTTCTTCATCGCCGGCTGCGCCTCCTCCACTTCTCCGTTCCCCTTCATCGGCGTCAATGGCGAACTTTCCGGTGCGCCCTTTCGATTTTGCTCCGCCGGGTTCGACGTTCGACCGCGGCCCTGCTCATCACGTCCAACGCCAAGTCATGGTGGTGGATGACCGACCGCTCAACCATGACAGGTATGCCGTAGTCTCTGTCGATCCTCCTGTTCCTGATCATCAGAAGGAGTTCTGGCTTGCCGAGGTTTGCCGCATCATCACTGTGGATCTGGAGTATGACTTGCTTGATGATTTCATTTATCCGCTTGGTATTGGTTGCGTGGTTTTCGCGGACATGAAGAGTAGGGATGCTGCGATTAGGGAAGGGCCTCACGCCCTGACTGATGACTCTACCTTCTCGCTAGTCCCGCATGATGAGAGCATCAATATGCGCATGCCCGCTTTTGAGTATGAAGTTTGGATCATGTTCCTTGCGTTCCCCATGGATTATCAGACTGACCACTATGTTAACAAGGCTGTCTCTAACTTTGGTAAACTCCTTGTCTGGCCACGCCCGGGTCAGAACAAGGCTCGTGTTTTGGTAAAGTGTCATATCAAAGATGTTGCTGAAGTGCCACACAGCCTCTTGGTCACCAGAGTCGGAATGTTGCCGGGTCTTGGCCGCTCTTGGTCAGTTCCGGTGTATGTTCTTAATGGCAGAAATATCATCCCAGGTCTGATGGGAACGGAGGAAGCTCCTCCGCTTCTTAATGCATCACCACACCCGTATGAGCTCCCCTACTACACTGTCATGCAACAGGCCAGGATTGATGAGATGGCTGCACAGGAGGCTCTGAATGAAGCTGCATGGAATGCGCCTGCACCTGCTAACGAACAGATTCAGGAAAATGGCTGGCGCATGTGGCTAGTGGTTCCTCCCCTCTACTCTGGTTTCAGCTTCAGATCCTTTTTCCAATATGATGGGCCGTCTCTGATGGATGGTGTGAACTCGGAGCACAATGTTCAGGACAACTTGTCTGACGTGTGGTCTTCTGAGGGAGAAATTGATGCAGTTGAAGCCCTTGCTGAAAGCTTTGTTCTTGGGAATCCGGTTGCTCGGTTGGCGTTTGTCAGAGCTGGGGGCAATTCGATCAGTCTCACTGTAGCGCTTGACTCTGAATTTCTGCTCTGGATTGGAGGCATGCTCAAGTGCATATACACACCGGCCCTTACCAATGCTCAACCTGAGCAGGTCATGTTTCCTCTTAATCCATTTAGGGAAATTCAGTGCCAACTGAATTTGGTTTGTGCTGCCTGGATGCTGAGTGTTGCACCTGAACCTGATTTTATGTCAGTGACTTTCTCCACTAATTTTCAGGTGGGAGCTCATCTAATCCCGCGTAACCTGCTGCTTGTGG
Organism: Triticum aestivum; assembly: GCF_018294505.1. Lineage (NCBI taxonomy): Eukaryota > Viridiplantae > Streptophyta > Magnoliopsida > Poales > Poaceae > Triticum > Triticum aestivum. Next base: position 167,192,313 of record NC_057808.1, on the reverse strand, counting down.
ACAATTTCGACATCTCTAATGTTGCTGCTGTTGATTGGGAACTAGAGAGCCAATCGCCTGGTCTTAAAGCCATTTCTATGCATCTTGCTAATGACTCTGCTCGTGCCCAACCCGCTTCTGTTTCAGATACTTTGCCTAACCAAGGGACTGCACTTCAGTTGATTGCCTCCTCGTCTCAGTTTATGCCAGGTGCCTCACGCAATGCCAAGATACCGCTGGACACCACCGTGGTTAGAAGGAGCACTAGATCAAACAAATATGATGGTTTCAAGATCAACCAAGTTTCTGACGCCAAGCAAGCCAGATCCAGGGTGTGTGCTCGCGTGGTGCCTTCTGTCAGAGCCATCTCTACGGCGGCTGCTCCTGTGCAAGCTGATACTGCATCTTGCCCGCCCCCTACTTCCATTGAGGAACTCCAACAGCTGGGTGGCCGATGCGGGATCCCTCCTGAAGAGTTATCTACTGAGAAGCTGCTGGATGGCCAGCACTCGGCTCCTGACGGAGGAAACTGATCTTCTCTTCGGCAATGGATAAATCGTGGAATGTGTTATCATGGAATATCAGGGGCATAAACTCTGATAGCAAGCTTTTGGCTCTTAGAAACACTATTGATTCTAGTGGTTGTTCTATGCTTTGTATCCAAGAGACCAAGCGTGAAGCTTTTGATTTAGCTTTTATTAAAACCTTCTGCCCTAAATGATTTGATAAATTTGTGTTTGCTCCCTCTTTAGGCGCTTCTGTGGGATTATTACTATCTGGAATAGTTCTGTATTTGTGGGCACACCTTGGCACGTTGAATCTTTTGCTGTGGGGGTATCCTTTGTTGCCACGCAGTCCGATGAAGCTTGGAACCTGGTCAATGTTTATGGACCCTGCTCTGGTCAGAGAAGGGTGGATTTTACCTCATGGTTGTCTGATCTTAATATCCCTGATGACGAAAATTGGTTGAGTCTGGGCGATTTTAATTTCATTCGTTCCACGTTGAATAGAAACAAACCAGGTGGAGATGCCGCTGACATGCTCCTTTTTAATGAATAAATCAGAGCACAATCTTGGATGGAAATCCCTGTCAAGGGTAGATTCACTTGGAGCAATATGCAGGATGATCCTTTGCTTGAGCAACTTGACTGGTTTTTCTCCTCTTCCAATTGGACGACTGATTTCCCAAACACGCTGGTCCTACCGCTCGGCAAACCTGTCTCTGATCATATCCCGTGTGTGGTGGCCATAGAGTCCAAAATCCCAAAGTCTAAATTGTTTCGTTTTGAAAACTTCTGGGTCAATCACACGGGCTTTCATGACGTAGTTGCTGGTTCTTGGTCCAAGCCGTGTCATGCTCCTAATTCTGCCGCGCTTATCTGCAAAAAGCTCAAGTTGCTGCGATATGATCTCAAGCACTGGAGTCGAGGGCTCTCGGCCATGAAAACCATGGTCCATAATAGTAATGAGGCTCTTACCCATCTTGATGATCTTGAAGACAAGCGACCACTCTTCGTCCAAGAAACAAATTTCAGGCATATTTTGAAGCTGCGTCTGAATACTCTGCTTAAATATCAGAATGAATACTGGAGGAAGAAATGCACCATCCGTTACTTCAGATTTGCTGACGAAAACACTAAGCTATTTCAATCTCTTGCAACCGAGAGGTACAGACACAATTCTATTGCAAGCTTACGCGATGGAGATATTGTGGTCAGTGATCATGTTGGCAAAGAAGGGGTTTTGTACAAAGCCTATAAAGAACGCTTGGGTTCTTCTAAGCCCTCTAATATGCGATATGACCTCGCACGAATCATTAAGAGGATTGATGGTTTAGCTGATTTATCAGCCCCCTTCTCGAATGAGGAAATTGATGCAGCGGTTAAAGAAATGCCGGCTGACAGGGCCCCTGGTCCGGATGGTTTCAACGGTTGCTTTCTTAAGAGTTGCTGGCAGATCATCAAAGAAGATTTCTACAAGATGTGCCGAGACTTTCATGAAGGTAATCTTGATATCACCAGTATCAGTGAAGGATACATTACCTTGATCCCGCAAATTTCTTCTCCTAAGACTGCTAATGACTACAGACCTAGAACTCTGCTTAACTGCTGCCTGAAAATAGTCACCAAAATTTTGGCTAACCGCGTGGAGAAAGTTATTCTGAAAATCATTCACAGGAACCAGTACGGCTTCATTAAGGGGAGGACCATCCAAGACTGTTTGACTTGGACATTCGAATATATCCATCAATGTCAGGCTTCCTCGCATGAGATCATACTTCTTAAACTTGATTTCGCGAAAGCTTTCGACACAATTGAACATGCCCCCATGCTAGAGATCATGCGACATATGGGTTTTGATGACAAATGGCTGGGATGGATGGAAACTATATTCGGTTCTGGTGTCCCTTCGGTCCTCCTTAATGGAGTTCCCGGCAGAAAATTTCAGTGCAAGTGTGGGGTGCGTCAAGGAGATCCTCTTTCACCTCTGATTTTTGTCCTCGCTGCGGACCTCCTCCAAGCTGCCATTAATGATGCTTTTCGTCGACGCCTGATTGACCTACCAATTCCTTGCAACCATAATGGTGACTTTCCAGTGGTTCAGTACACCGACGACACTATTCTGGTGATGCCTGCCTGCCCTAAACAAGCTGCTAGTATGAAACTCATCCTCGAGGATTATGCGGCCTCGGTTGGACTAAAAATCAACTTCCATAAATCAACGTTGATTCCCATCAACATAGACAACCGACGCGCTATGGATCTGGCGCCGGTGTTTGGTTGCTCAGTTGGCTCGCTTCCGTTCACCTACCTGGGTCTCCTGATGGGTACAACGAGGCCAAATCTGCTCGACCTCATGCCGCTAGTACATGGTGTGGAGAGGAAGATGTCCACATCACTGTCCCTCATGTCGTCAGGAGCCAAACTTACCCTGGTCAACTCTGCTGTTACATTGATGATCATCTATGCCATGTGCACTATCAAGTTACACCCTAAGGTGATTGAGCACCTCGATAAATTGCGAAGATACTGTCTCTGTGCCAAGAATTCTGATGATGGGGTCAAAAATAACTCGTTGGCAGCTTGGGAGTTGGTCTGTAGGCCAAAACGCAAAGGAGGCCTGGGAGTCATTGACATAAAAACACAAAACATGGCCCTCTTGCTTAAGCACCTGTTTAAGTTCTACAACCACGAGGATGTACCATGGGTGAACTTGATCTGGGATACATATTACTCGGGCAAAGTCCCGCACACAGTTGTCCCTGTTGGCTCTTTCTGGTGGCTTGATGTCATGCAACTCACCGATGTTTTTCGAGGGATCACCAGTGTCACCCTTGAGGACGGGTCCTCCTCGCTCTTCTGGAAAGACGCATGGTTTGTCGATGAAAAAAATGCCCCCTCGCGGATCTTTACCCTAGGGCGTTCTCCTTCTTCCTGAATGAGGATGAATCTGTGGCTAATGTTCTCATTGCTACGGACCCAGGCGTCCTCTTCCATCTGCCCCTGTCTGCTCAGGCCAGAGATGAAGTCAGAGCGATCCAGCAAAGATCGATGCATGTGATCCTGGAAAGGGGTTGCAAGGACACCTAGGAATGCAATCTTGGGGGTGGCTTCTCCTCCAAGAAATTCCATGACCACTGCTTCAGAGAGACGACTGCTGACGCTGCCTTCTCCTGACTTTGGAAGGCTAGAAGTCCAATCAAATTCAAAATGTTTGGGTGGTTGCTGCTTGTGGACCGCTTAAACACGAGAGGCATGCTGAGACGTAGGCACTATGTTGTTGCAGACAACAACTACGCTTGCTTGCTTTGCCAAAACCCTCCGGAGGAAACCATCGAGCACCTCATTTTCCTGTGCCCCTTTAGCCAGAACTGTTGGGAGAAGGTTGGCATGCGATGGCCGGCGTCGGGGAACAGACTTGCATTGCTGCACGATGGAAAGGGGAATTAGAGCCGTCCACTTTTTATGGACATTTTCTTGATGGCTGCTTGGAGCTTGTGGATAGAGAGGAACAATGAGCACTTCAGAGGGGTCCCACATTCTTTCCGTTCATGGCTGGCTAGATTCAAAGACCTGTTGGGTCTTCTTGTGCACAATTGTAAAGAGGGGCTGCGCCCCTTCTTAACCACTTATATACAAGGCCTGTGAACCGTTTGTTTAGTTTAAGGCTATGGCCGGGGGGCCACTAAATACCCACCTGTAACACCTGATGTAACTGGTTTGTGAGTAATACAAAGTCAGTGGGAGCCTCTCCCACTGTCGTTCATAGTAAAAAAAATACAATTATACAAGCCAAATCGTTTCCGGTCGTAAGTACATCCCACATAGTCAGTCCCCGCTAAACGTTTTCGTTCGTATGTACATTCCACACAGTCAATCCAAGGAATACGTTTCCATTAGTATGTTGTAACGCCCCGGATCCGATGCGCCAGGTGTCTGCCAGTTATTCGCCGTCCTTGCCATGTCGTGTGCTTGGTGTTGCATTTTGCCATGTCATCATCTGCATTGCATCATCATGTTTTTTCAAAACTTGCATCCGGTCCTTTTCCCCGTTGTCCGTTTCGCGATCCGACACTCTCGCACGCGCCCGTCGCCCCTCTCAGACCTTGTTTCGTGAGTGGGAGAAAAATGTTCTCGGAATGGGCCGAGATTTGCTGAGTGGCCTTGGTATAGCACCGGTAGACCGCCCGTCAAATTTCGTTCCATTTGGAGTTCGTTTGATGCCCCAGCGGTTAACCGCGTAGCCCGAAACCCCTCTCTCTTTGCAGCCCAACACCCTTCCAAATCAGCCCACTAACCCAGCAAACTCCCCTCCATGCTCTCGGTCGTTCGATCACGATCATGTGGGCGAAAACCGCACCCCGTTTGGACTCTCCTAGCTCCCTCTGCCTATATATTTGCACCTCCCCCCGAAATTTCGCGGATGAACCCTAGCCTTCCCCTCCCTCTTGCCGCCGGACATGTCCGCCCCGCGTCGGACAGATCCCGCCGCGCCCGCAGCCAACCACATCGCGCCACGTGGCCTCCTCCTCCGCCCGCCGCCGTCAGCCCGCTCGGCCCGCGTCAGGCCCGCGGGGCCCGTACTGCGCGCCGCGGCTTCGCTCGCCGGCGCCGCCCAGCTCCTCCCGCCGGCGCGCCCCCGCCGCCCTTCGCCGCCGCCCGTTCCGCGAGCCCCGGCGCCCGCATCGCCTCCCCGCGCCCGGATTCGGCCGCCCCGGGGCCAGATCCGCCCCTGCCGGCCGTCCCCGTTCGCCGGAGCTCACCGGAGCTTCGCCGGCGTCGCCTCGTCGCCAGATCCGGGCGGGTGGACGAGATCCACCCGTCCCGTGATCCAAACGCGCCTCCGCCCGTCCCGGATCCCTCCGTCCCGCATCCCTCGTCTAGTCTTTCGCGGGGTAAAAATCTCTCCAAGTCCCAGGACTTTCATCTCATGTTGCCATATTTGCCATATCATAACTTCGTGCTCGGTGCTCCAATTCATGCATATAATATATCAAAATGTTCACCATGCGATTCTCTTCATTTTGTTCCATTGGGTCATATTCATTAGAGATCATCTTGATGCCCTAATCATCGTTGCAAGAGTGCTATATGCTGTTAACTGCTGTCTGTTATCAGAACTTGGTGATTTGTCGTTTTCATTGCATTTTGTGTGTGCATCCTATGAGCATGAGCTCTACATGTGTTTTGTTCTACATCATGCCACCTTTAAAGTGGTGCTTGGCTTGTATTTTTTTGATCGATGTGGTAACTAGCACAAGCATGCAAAGTAGCCTCCGTGATGTTGCTGATTTCTGTGACAGTGATTTCTGCTGTCCGAGTCTGTTATATTTTGTTGCCATGTAAACCTGCTGCTACAAGTCATCCTATGCATAATCTGGAGATGTTCACTAAGGATGTTTTGTTACACATGTTATGCCCTATCCATCCGTGCCCTTTTTTGCATTTATAGCCTGCTTTAAATTGTTGTAATCTTGCTCTACTTTTGTTATAAAATATTCCTGGCAGGTTGCTTACATGTTAATCAATTTTGCCATGGTTGTTACTAGTGATCCATGTACCCTATGACTATGCTATTGCCATTCTTAGCTTCATATTTATGCCTTCTTACTGCTAGTTACCTTTTCATGCCATGTATTGCTCTGTGGTGAGTGGTGCAAGCTCACCAACATGCCTACTTATCGTTATTCCTGCCATGCTCTGTTTTTTTCTTCGAAGTCTGAATCTGTTTATGAATCTTGCTATGTTTACATGGGTGCCATCATATCTTCTGTGCCTTTTTGGCTCATGTTCAGTAAGGGGCATTTGTTATATGCTTTGAGTATAATCATACCATGCTTTCATTTGCCATGATAAGCTCATGTAGCATGTTTTTTGATAGCTCCAAACTTTGCAACCTGATGTTATTTCTGCCATGCCCAGTGATTTCTGCTAAGTCTGTGAAACTGTTATTATTTGCAATCTCGCCATGTCCTTTTAGCATGTTCTAGTGGTTTCTGGAGATAGCTCAGTGTTCATGTTTTGTTTTGCTTTACATGTACATTATGCCCATGTCATTTGTTTCATGTTGAGGTGCGGTAGTATATTTTCATGATGCTTGCACTATGCCTAGTTGCTGTTTTGGACAGATTGTTGTTATATCTTGTTTGGAGTGTATGTGTTGCACCGTTGCTCCGTTTGGGGTGTGCTCTATATGTAACTTGCTTAGAATTGCATGTAGTTCCATATTATCTGGTTGCATCCTTGTGTTGAGGTGTTTGCTTGATGTTTGAATGCATTTTGCATCAATGCCATGTTTAACTTGTTTTGCTCATATCTTCTAAACCGTAGCTCCGAATCTAATGAACTTTATATGAAACTTGACTAGAATTTCGTGTAGATCATCATGGTGCTCTTTAACTTGCTATTTAACAACTTCAACATAAGGTTTATTCAGATCTGGACCAATTTCGAAATTTGCATATGAGGACTTACCGGATTTGTTATATGTTGTTTCCGGCCTCATTTAAACTTGCTTTGATGTGTTGTTCTTGTATGCACCATCTTTTGTCATGAGTAGCTTCATGTAGCCTTGTCATGCATCATACTTGGTTGAGCATCATGCCTTGTTATGTGTTGTGTGTTTACCTTGTTGTGTGCTCCTTCTCGATAGTTCCGTGTCGTTGCGATCGTGAGGATTCGTTCGTCATCGTGGCTTCATCTTCTTCATGGACTCGTTCTTCTTCCTAGCGGGATTTCAGGCAAGATGACCGTCACCTTGGATCTCACTACTATCATTGCTATGCTAGTTGCTTCGTTCTATCGCTTTGCTGCGCTACCTATTCACTTGCTCTTCAAGCCGCCCAAATTGCCATGAAACCTCCTCTAACCTTTGTCACCCTTCCTAGCAAACCGTTGTTTGGCTATGTCACCGCTTTGCTCAGCCCCTCTTATAGCGTTGCCAGTTGCAGATGAAGATTGCACCATGTTGGATTAAGTTTATGTTGGGATATCACAATATCTCTTATTTAATTAATGCATCTATATACTTGGTAAAGGGTCGAAGGCTCGGCCTTATGCCTGGTGTTTTGTTCCACTCTTGCCGCCCTAGTTTCCGTCATACCGGTGTTATGTTCCTTGATTTTGCGTCCCTTACGCGGTTGGGTGATTTATGGGATCCCCTTGACAGTTCGCTTTGAATAAAACTCCTCCAGCAAGGCCCAACCTTGGTTTTACATTTGCCTCACCTAGCCTTTTTCTCTTGGGTTTCCGGAGCCCGAGGGTCATCTTTATTTACCCCCCCGGGCCAGTGCTCCTTCGAGTGCTGGTCCAAACCGAGCGATGTCCGGCGCCCCCTGGGCAACCAGGGTCTATGCCAACCCGACGTCTGGCTCATCCGGTGTGCCCTGAGAACGAGATATGTGCAGCTCCTATCGGGATTTGTCGGCACATCCGGGCGGCTTTGCTGGTCTTGTTTTACCATTGTCAAAATGTCTTGTAACCGGGATTCCGAGACTGATCGGGTCTTCCTGGGAGAAGGAATATCCTTCGTTGACCGTGAGAGCTTATAATGGGCTAAGTTGGGACACCCCCGCAGGGTATAAACTTTCGAGAGCCATGCCCGCGGTTATGTGGCAGATGGGAATTCGTTAATACCCGGTTGTAGAGAACTTGACACTTGACCTTAATTAAAACGCATCAACTGCGTGTGTAGCCGTGATGGTCTCTTCTCGGCGGAGTCCGGGAAGTGAACATGGTTTCTGGGTTATGTTTGACGTAAGTAGGAGTTCAGGATCACTTCTTGATCGTTGCTAGTCTCACGACCGTTCCATTGCTTCTCTTCTCGCTCTTATTCGCGTAAGTTAGCCAGCATACATTGCTTAGCCGCTGCTGCAACCCCCACCACTTTACCCCCTTCCTTACCCATTAAGCTTTGCTAGTCTTGATACCCATGGTAATGGGATTGCCGAGTCCTCGTGGCTCACAGATTACTACATCACCAGTTGCAGGTACAAGTTATGCGATGATCATGACGCGAGAGCGATGTTACCTGTTTTGGAGTCCTTCTTCTGCTTCTTCTTCGATCAGGGGATAGGTTCCAGGTCGGCAGCCTGGGCTAGCAGGGTGGATGTCGTTTGAGCTTATGTTTGTGTTTCATCCGTAGTCGGATGTTGATCTTTTGTTTATGTATTGATGTATTCTTGCGGCATTTGTATGCCTTGTATGTATCCCCATCTATTATGTAATGTTGATGTAATGATATCCACCTTGCATAAGCGTCTTCAAGATGCGCTTCTATCCTTGGTGGGACCTTCGAGTTCCTTTAGGATAGGGTTGCATCTTGGGTGTGACAAGTTGGTATCAGAGCCTCGACCGACCCTAGGAGCCCCCCTTGTTTTGATCGTGTAGTTTGGCCGTTGTTGAGGCTAGAAGAAAACTTTTTCTGAGTCTAGTTATATCGGAGATTAGGAATTCTTTTTACTCCTCAGCCCCTTCGTCGCTCTGGTGAGAAACCTTGACGTAGGTGTTTTGAATTACTCCTCTTCCCCTTCAAACTTTTTTTAGGATCACGCGGTTAGTTTTTCGATCGTGGGTTCTCAGCTCTTTTCATCCGGTGCATTTTCTCGTCAAGTTGATTCGACCACTTTGTTTTTGCAAGTTCAATCCTCAGTTCTCTCTCAACGAGGTTGTTTCTCTGTCCTCAGTTGTTTTTCTTTTTCCCACCCGCCCACCCCTTTTCTTCTCGGAGCCGGAGTCCGAAATTCGAGTATCCATCCTACTCGTGCGAAGCTTTTGTTTTTTCTCCTCAATCATTTCAACCGGCGCTTCTCTATTCAATTATTCGTTGTTCCAGTTACCTGTGTTTTTCCCGCCCTCCCACCCTTTTTATTCCCGGAGTCTGAGCCTCTATTCGAGCATCTATTTCATTCGTGCGGAGTATCTTCAGTCTTCCCTCAATTATTTCAACGGGTAAATTCTCGTCTCGTTTGACATTCTTCATCTCTTTTCTTCTCTGGTGGATTCAATTCCAATTTTCGGTAGTGATTATATTCTTTCCTCGGCTCAAATGTTTTCCGTTGCTCGTTCCCCTCTCGTCATTTTATCGTTCCGGAGTGATGAAGACATCTCAGGAGATTCGGCTGTGTTTGAATTAATTCGAGGTTGTCACCTCATTCAAATATTTCAATTGTTCCGGTGCATCATCTATCTCTTCAACAATCCTTTTTCAACGGTGATTTCTCTTCAGTGGGCCTTAACCCACAGGTCTTTTCCCAGGATCTTACTTGACTCTTCTAATTTCCCGGAGCTATTCTCAAATCCTTTTCGAAGTTTGATGTAAGTATGAATTTCATCAGTCAGACGCTTTTCCAAGATCAATTTCAAATTATTTTCATTGTTGGCTCAACCTCTTCGCTTTTCATTCTCCCAGAGTATCTCAACAATTTTGGTGTTCTTTCTCGTCGTCATTCTCAACATTGAAGTCCGAAGAAGAATTTCTCTTAAATCTTGTCCGCTCTCCCAGAAATTCGCGGTGCTAGCTCGATGGTTATCCTATCAAATTGTTTCTAGTCGTGCAATTATTTTCACCCATCCGGAGTATCTCAGGACTTGTTTTCCGTCTCAATTATCCGGAGGCCTCCATTTCAGAATATTTCTTCGTTCTAAGTTTTCAAATCCGTTCTCCGATTATTCTATATTCGTGCCCCTTCGTTCGTTTACATATTCTTCCGGTGCTTCGTTCGAGTATGCTTCAATCAGGTCGCGATCTCTTCTTTCAATTGCATCTTGATTCCCTCAAGTATATTCGTGCTTTTCTAATTCTTTCCGGTGATTCTTTCTCTTTTCGTCATTCATTTCAATTCCTACGGTGGCTCCTTCAAGATTCTTTCTGTTGTTATCATATCAATTAATTTGTTCTTTCCAAATCCTACCGGTGGTTCATGAAGACTTTCTCAAGTTTTGCGGTATATCCCCCCTTAATCTTTCCAACGCGAATAAGTGGTATGCAAATCCATGGCATCTCATCAATTTAGTTGGTGGAGGATAAGCATAACGTAATCCTTATTCTTCTTTCTTCAAGTGGTTTTATCTCTTCGTTTTGGAGGTTGTTCTTCTTATCACATTCTCGGTTCAAAGTGTTTTCATCTTTTCTTTTCCGGAGTCCTAAGCCTCTCGCCGATTTCGTCGCGAACCTCCATCCAAAACATCGCAAGGATTTAATCTTATCCCTTTCATCCTTGAATTTTATCTCGTCATTCTTTTGTTACCGGAGTCATCATGGTGGCTCGTCATGATTTAATTCATTCTTCAAGTGTTCATCAAGATTCTTGTAGGCGTAGCTCAAGTATCTTTTTCGTCTTGCATATCGAAGTGCAATTAATCCTCCGAATTCTTTTGAAGTGGAGTTTTGCATTTCTTCGTTCCTCTCAGCTATTCAATTTTTTTCGCTTGTGGTCGGTTATCAACTCATAATCTTGAGATGTTATCCATAAGTCCACAACAAGCTTATTCTCTTGTTGTTGAATTTCCAACAACTTCGATCAATATTTCCTTCTAAGGATGCTCTGTATTTCATTCATGGTAGAAGTTGTCATTGTTCTTCCCCGTTCTTCTCATTCTACTATTTCAAGTCTTCCGGAGGTTTTGTGTTGTTCCTCAAGTCAAGTATCGTTCCATTTCTCAAGTTCATGTTCTATTCTTTCCTTGTTTCAGCCGGAGTGCTGCCTAAATCATTTAAGTCTTATTCGTTTCTTATCTCGTTCTAACCGGAGTGGTTTCAGAGTCTATCTGTCGGGGATATACCCCGTGGTATGACCCGGCCGGAAGTATGACCCGGCCGGACTTGGCGCTTCACCGTGACCCGCCGGAGGACTGGCGACTCACGGGTCTGGCGGCTCACTGTCAGACGATTCACGAGCCTGACGACTCACGGATGACCCCGACGACGGGTCAGATAGAAGACTAGGCCCAGGGCCCAGAAGGCCGGCTCACGTTATGATGGGCCGGATTAAGAGGAAAGGGATGACGAATATTTCCTTTACGAGGAAGCAAGACCCGGACTTATAATTAACTTGTAAGAGATGATAGACTAGTCGTAGTCCTACTGGGACTCCACATGTAACCCGCCCCTCTAACTTATATAAGGAGGGGCAGGGTTCCCCAAGAGGAAAAAAAGGTAACAAGAAACAATCTCTATGGCTAGAGACCGAGAGCCTGTTCCCGGCAACTCTCCCATGATCATAATGAGACCTAGCCTCAAACAGCATGTAGGGTTGTTACCGGATGATGTTTCCCGGGGCCCGAAGCTATCTAAATCCTTGTCTTGTGTTGCGTCTCTCGATTCCGCTCAACCCCTCTCAAGCTACTACAAAGATGCGTTGGCCTCACGACTAAGTCCTTACACCTAGGACATCTGACGTGTTAATTCCATGATAGTTGGCGCCCACCATGGGGCCTGCGCACGGTGGTGTTGAGTTCTTGGAGGGTTCGCTCCCAGGGATCGAGAAGTTTGCAACTGTCCAGTATGAGTTTTGAGTTCAAGGGAATTTAGGGTTTGGCGTTCCTGTGCGTATCGCCGATGAAACGCCATCCGTCAAATCCGGATAGAAGATCAATTTTTTGAGGCCGACAGGAATTGTGCTCCAGCTGCCGTACACCACGTCAGATCAATCTACGTCGACAGGCGCGTGTGGGCAAGAGTCAAAATACGGGGTGCTTTCATAACTTGATCTGCCAAAGACTATTGCTACTCTTGCTCGGAGTAGTACTACTTCCAATAAACAATTATGCTACTGTTGCTTGAAGGCAAGACTATACGTTGTTACGGATTGCATAAAGTGATTTTGAGGAGGCAACCTGCCCTGCTTCACGTGAGCATGCATGTTTGGACAAGGATTGCAACACCGGGTCAAGCTGGCAACAGGTCCAATCACCAGCGCCGTACGTCAACGACGGCTCGTTGGAGAAAGTTAATGGGCGTGAGATTCCTCGGACGTGCATCGTTGCCGCGCCAAGCCGGCCCCACTGTTCCTCAGCTCCGACTCGACCTCGTACTGGTGCGCTGTTGGACCGCCCCGGTTTTGTTCTCCCTCTCGCCGAAGTGGCCCTGTCTTCGATTGCCGCCGCTGCTATCTGTCACTGGGTACGAGTCCAGCCTCCCTGGGCGTGCGTCCTCACACGCGGCCTCGCCTCCCGCTACAGTTCTGTTGCGATCAACGGCCGCACCCCGGGCCGCCGTTTCGTCAACTCACCTCACTGGATTGTCGGGTCATCTCCACTTTGAGCCGCCCTCGCGCAAAGCTCACGCCCGCGGCCATGAGTCGCCCGTAGCGAATAAGCCGCCGACGCAAGGGTTTGGAGTTCTGCTGTGCGCCGCCGATGCAAAGTGATCCGTTGAATCCGATCAATCAACAAATGCGTGTGTGGGCAAGGGTCAACCCCCGAGTGGTCCATCCATTGGTCCTGTCAAAAGTTCAAGCGAATCTTGCAACAGTAGCGATGTCACATCTCTGAAGCTACAGCCCCGCCCCCACGTGAAGGACCAAGCACCAATGCTTACGCAAGAATCAAAAACTAATATTACTGCTTACTCCTACATGGGAAGGACAAAGACATATGCGCCAAAGATCCCTCACGTGAGTTTGCTAATGTGCTAGTTCACATAAAAAAAAGAGAGAGGAGGAACAGGCCACGACCCGGAAGATGAGACGGACGTGGATTTTTGCAGAACAACCAACCCAGCAACGGAATGCGCGAGTCGCCTCAACCACCGATTCGCATGCTTCTGCCGATGGGCCGCTTCGGCCGCGCGGCCTTGCCTTACTTGAGGGCCACCAGCCCTATGCCTCTGTACTGCTCCACCTGCAAGCTTTCTCCACCGATGAACCGGCCGGGTGTTTTTACCGCCGTACCGCGAGCCGAGTCACTCGCCTCACATGTGCACTGATCTGCCACCATGCTTCAACGTCTGCGCGTCAAACTGCCCCGCGGGTTCATCTGCTTGGAGCCGCCTCTGCTCAAGTCGAGCTGCCCAGCCGGTTCTGCCGCACTGTGATACGCTCTGTTTCGTGGCCGCCTTGATCCACCCCCAATCCATCAACCATGCTACAGCTAGCTTTGCCCGCGCCTGACTGCTGGCTGGCTGTGTTGGTTCTATCTGGATCTGTTTCATGGGTGTGTTGACTGCCCAGGGGGGTTTAAAGGAAGTGGATAAAGATCAACCGGCACCATGAGTGAAATTTTGATCCGCGAAAAGGATCATCTGTCGTCTGGACAAAAATCAGGTGCTATTTACCCTATTTATTTTTAAGCACGTATTAATTCATCCGAGCAAAAATACTTTGCCCTGCTGTTTTTACATGCAGGAGAATTATTTATTACAAAGTAATATTATACCGCGGAGATGGAGGCATGCCAACATCTTTTGGCACAGGTGGTTGTCGTTACTCAAACGGACTCCCGCACCGGCTTACAACGCCGTGGCCGTCTCTCGCGACCGCGCCGGCTTGCAACGCCGTGGCCGTTTCTCGCGACCACGCCGGCTTACAACGCCGTGGACGACTCGCCCGTCCGCTCTCGCGGCCAGTTCACGCATCCGCGCCGGCTTACAACAAAGAGGACAACTTGCTCGTCCCCACCAGCTTACAACACCGCGGCCGGCTCATATGTCTGCTCCCGCGGCCGGCTCGGCCGTGATTGATTTCAGTTTCACCTAGTGATCATCAACTTCATGGCGGATTATTTTTGGCCTAAACACATCAGGTGATATCTATCTAAAATATATTTTTAGCACATATTATTTTTGTCAAAAGAATAGTTTACCTTTGCCTTGGTCTGCAATATTGTTATGCAGGACAATTGTTCACTGCAAAAGCTATGGCTGTGTCACGGATGTATAAACTCGCGCTACCATTAGAAATGCGCTAGTATCTTATCATGCCATCAAGCTCGATGAATATATGTGCAAACCGCCATTCTGTAGACCGGTTTACATCAATATGACGTGGCTAATTCGCCCGTCCACGCCGGTTTACAATACCGCGGCCGAATCGTGTGTCTGTGCCGCCTCTGAAGCCGCGGTCGTCTTTGCCGCCCGTCTCTCGCGGCCTAGTCTACATCAACACACCGGGCCGCACCCGTCAGCATTAGCTGTTTATGAGTATGAGCAAGTCACAGCTTGGGTAGCCCAGTTTTCTTTCAAGAAAATGGAGGCAAATTATCATATACTATCAACCGCCGTCTGCACTGGATGGCTCAATGGACATGCGCACAAGTCGCCGTCACTACAGTTTGGTTGAACTTCAAACAGCCAGTTGGAAGGAACCATTGGCCGAGTTGCTGACACGGCTCATACAGGATCATTTATAACCCGCCGCAGTCACCTCAACCTTCTGTGGATACACATCGTGCTATCAACACCAATGATATACAAGTTATGCCGGTCTTATATCACGGTTAAATATGGAGAATCTCAAACCAACTCCTCGAGTCATCTTGAGACTCGGGGGCTACAGTGACATGACTCGGGAACCCCGGGTCGTTGGAGGGAATGATAACCCGGTTCCGGAGGCTGCTACCATATTGATGAAAATTTAAAGGCCGTCAGAAAATTGCCGGTTCAAAATAAAAATTCCGGTTTAAAATCCGGTTCAAGAGATATCTCTCTCCCGCAAAGTTTTGAAGCTTTCAAATCCGGTTCAAACATCCGGCTCAAGGTAAATTTATATCTTATAAAGCTTTGAAGCTCTCAATATCCGGTTTACAAATTTCCGGTTCAAAAAGAGGTTGTCTCTCGCAAAGTTCGAGTTCTCAGAAAAATTAAAGGGACCAAAGAGAGTCTGTTACAAAGCACAACTCAAATATAGGTACCCTGCTTTAATGACCATTGGGAGCTGATCGTATTCGAATTTAGCTTAACCCTTTTGGTGTGACCCTGATCGTATTCGAATCAGAGTCTGTTAAATATTCTCATGATCACTAGGGGGCTTCCTGTTCAAACATAGGTCGTATTCGAACCAAAGAGAACATAGCTGTCGATACCCTTTTGATCGGCACACTGCCGAGCTCATTGGGGAGTTTCTTGGTCATATTTGAACCATAGCTCAACCCCCTTTGGGAACCGACGTGGATCGTATTCGAATCAGCGTCGTTAAACAACTCTCAAGGTCATTTGGGGGCTTCCTGTTCAAACATAGGTCGTATTCGAACCAAAGAGAACATAGCTGTCGGTACCCTCTTGATCGGCAACGCCAAAGCCACTGGGGGCTATATGATCGTATTCGAATCTTAGCTTAACCCCTTTGGGACGGTTTTCTGATCGTATTCGAATCAGAAGCCTCAAGATTTTTTGAAGTTTCTTTTTGCAAATAATTTTTGGGATTTTATTTGAAGCTCTTTTGAACACATCTAAAGTGTATATGAGTGGTTTCTATTTAAACCCGGCTTGATTTTCGATGATAAGTCACCGGCTTATGACAATCATCATCTATGTGGAAGCATTGGCTTCTAAGGATTGGGTTATCACACTTACTGCACAGGTATCATAAGCCGGCGGTACAGTTCAATATCACAGGTATGATATTGTTTATACATAATTATGTTTAAACTAGCCCTGGCTATGGACTTTAAGCCGCCGGTATGTTTTGAATTGCGCCATTGGAATCATGCGCGTATCAAAGATTAGGTTATCACCCTTATTGTGCAGGTCATATAAACCGACAAATGCAAATTCAATATCACAAGTATGATATTATTGTTATGTTTCAAAGTTATGATTCATAACAGGCTTATCTGTGACTCCTTTTTTACACATCCGTGGTCATATGTAAGATATTATGACCCGCCCTGCGGTAAACCGCCAAGGTTTCTTGTGATCTACTTGTGTGCAGGATAAGACTACATTTGGGTAGTTACCCGCCCTGGCTTTTGACATTAAGTCGCCAGGGCGTATGTTGTTTAAACTCTATGCAGGATTTGCAGAACTATGACTTATATAAATGTTTAAGTCCAAGCCCATCGTCGAAAGATTGACATTGGTGTCTCAAAAGGGTTATCAATTCTTGATTTTCTCAAAAGGCTATAAATAGCCGGGTTATAAAATTTCCGGCTTACAATGGAGGCGTAATAAATCGCCATCGGCCAAGAGCCGCCGGGTATTTAAACTCCGGATTTACTTGTCAACAGATAAGGTATTTGAAATCTTTAAATAGCCAAACTTGGCTGGATTTTCATTATGATTTGAATGATTGAGGTTTTCAAACCGGGTTAGTCAAATCTTTAATAGCCAACATGGCTGGATTTTTATTATGGTTATCAGAAACTAATATTATGGTTGAGGTTTTCAAAGTCGCTTCAGCGCAATTATTTTATCAATGGATATGATTTATTCTACAACGGAAGGAATAGTCCCGAGTCGCTGCAGGCTTACACCCCGGCACTTGGGGGCTACATTATTCAAGTTGAGATTACATCAAATATGCAAGTCCCATGTCACTGCCAGCATGCACCATGGCACTTGGGGGCTAATGCAAAGTCATTTTTTGCTCACTTCATTGAAGACCCGAATCATCACATCGTAATGAGCCGGCCCTTGGGGGCTACCAATTGCTCCTGGCAACAATTCAAGACAATTCTAGGATGACCCGGCTACACTACTATGGCTATAGCCGACTCATGGGGGCTACACAACTGGATTTTATTTAAAGCCATGGTGATAAGTCCCGTCTTATTCATGCTGATTAAACCGGCCCTTGGGGGCTACAGGTAATATGGATATAAGGGAGAAATATCTTCAAATTCTCAGTTTTGAGTAAATTAGATTGACCTGGTGTCTGCAAAAATCATAAACCGGAGTCGGCGACAGTTATGACTTGGCATCATCTATTTATAACCCGGCAATTTTGGTACTCATAAACCGGCAAGTTTTATATCTTTAAGCCGGATGAATATAAGTTGAATATTTGAAGACCAATATTTTTGTCAAGTCAGAGCATTGAAAGCCGACTCAAGTGGATTATCTCTTACAATATTTCTCAACAAGAGACCAATGTCAGCAAGTTGACTCTGAAGCTGGCCTGTTGACCCGGATTTTTCAAAGGAAGTATCTGGATTTTTTGCATTGGCAAAATTTGAACATATCTGCTAAAAAGATTTTCTATGAGATTATGGATACATATCAAGAAGGAAGATGACAAGGACTTAAGGATGATCAAGTGCCGGCTTACAAAGAATATTTAACCTGGAACACAACCTGTCAAATTTGTTCTTGTGATTATATTGCAGATTAGTTTAACATGGATAAATCCAAATTAAACTGGGGGCTAATGTCGGGGATATACCCCGCGGTATGACCCGGCCGGAAGTATGACCCGGCCGGACTTGGCGCTTCACCGTGACCCGCCGGAGGACTGGCTACTCACGGGTCTGGTGGCTCACTGTCAGACGATTCATGAGCCTGACGACTCACGGATGACCCCGACGACGGGTCAGATAGAAGACTAGGCCAAGGGCCCAGAAGGCCGGCTCACGTTATGATGGGCCAGATTAAGAGGAAAGGGATGACGAATATTTCCTTTACGAGGAAGCAAGACCCGGACTTATAATTAACTTGTAAGAGAAGATAGACTAGTCGTAGTCCTACTGGGACTCCACATGTAACCCGCCCCTCTAACTTATATAAGGAGGGGCAGGGCTCCCCAAGAGGAAAAAAAGGTAACAAGAAACAATCTCTAGGGCTAGAGACCGAGAGCCGGTTCCCGACGACTCTCCCATGATCATAATGAGACCTAGCCTCAAACAACATGTAGGGTTGTTACCGGATGATGTTTCCCGGGGCCCGAAGCTGTCTAAATCCTTGTCTTGTGTTGCGTCTCTCGATTCCGCTCAACCCCTCTCAAGCTACTACAAAGATGCGTTGGCCTCACAACTAAGTCCTTACACCTAGGACATCTGACGTGTTAATTCCACGACACTATCTGATTTCATGAGCATTTGATTCTCGTCATTCTCGTCGTCCCTCTCTTCTTCTCGAGTGTTCTTGATGTTGTTCATCCTCACTGTTTTGTTCTTATTTCACCTCATCCCTTTTTCCTTCCGTCTCGGTCCTAAGATCTCGGGACGAGATCTCTTATTAGTGGAGGAGTGTTGTAACGCCCTGGATCCGATGCACCAGGTGTCTGCCAGTTATTCGCCGTCCTTGCCATGTCATGTGCTTGCGTGTTGCATTTTGCCATGTCATCATCTGCATTGCATCATCATGTTTTTCAAAACTTGCATCCGGTCCTTTTCCCCGTTGTCCGTTTCGCGATCCAACACTCTCGCACGCGCCCGTCGCCCCTCTCAGACCTTGTTTCGTGAGTGGGAGAAAAACGTTCTCGGAATGGGCCGAGATTTGCCGAGTGGCCTTGGTATAGCACCGGTATACCGCCCGTCAAATTTCGTTCCATTTGGAGTTCGTTTGATGCCCCAGCGGTTAACCGCGTAGCCCGAAACCCCTCTCTCTTTGCAGCCCAACACCCCTCCAAATCAGTCCACTAACCCAGCAAACTCCCCTCCATGCTCTCGGTTGTTTGATCACGATTGTATGGGCGAAAACCGCACCCCGTTTGGACTCTCCTAGCTCCCTCTGCCTATATATTTGCACCTCCCCCGAAATTTCACGGATGAACCCTAGCCTTCCCCTCCCTCTCGCCGCCGGACATGTCCGCCCCGCGCCGGACGGATCCCGTCGCCGCCCGCAGCCAACCACGTTGCGCCACGTGGCCTCCTCCTCAGCCCACCGCCGTCAGCCCGCTCGGCCCGCGTCAGGCCTGCGGGGCCCGTACCGCGCGCCGCGGCTCCGCCCGCCGGCGCCGCCCAGCTCCTCCCGCCGCCCTTCGCCGCCGCCCGTTCCGCGCGCCGCCGGCCGGTGAGCCCCGGCACCCGGATCCGGCCGCCCTGGGGCCAGATCCGCCCCTGCCGCCCGTCCCCGTTCACCGGAGCTCGCCGGAGCTTCGCCGGCGTCGCCTCGTCGCCAGATCCGGGCGGGTCGACGAGATCCACCCTTCCCGTGATCCAAACGCACCTCCGCCCGTCCGGGTTCCCTCCGTCCCGCATCCCCTCGTCCAGTCTTTCGCGGGGTAAAGATCTCTCTAAGTCCCAGGATTTGCATCTCATGTTGACATATTTGCCATGTCATAACTTCGTGCTCGGTGCTCCGATTCATGCATATAATATATCAAAATGTTCATCATGAGATGCTCTTCATTTTGTTCCATTGGGTCATGTTTATTAGAGTTCATATTGATACCCTAATCATCGTCGCAAGAGTGCTATATGTTGGTAACTGCTGTCTGTTATCAGAACTTGGTGATTTGTCGTTTTCATTGCATTTTTGTGTGTGCATCCTATGAGCATGAGCTTTACATGTGTTTTGTTCTACATCATGCCATCTTGACAGTGGTGCTTGTCTTGTATTTTTGTGATCGATGTGGTGACTAGCACAAGCATGCAAAGTAGCCTCCGTGATGTTGCCGAGTCTGTTATATTTTGTTGCCATGTAAACCTGCTGCTACAAGTCATTCTATGCATAATCCGGAGATGTTCACTAAGGATGTTTTGTTATACATGTTATGCCCTATCCATACATGCCCTTGTTTGCATTTATAACCTGCTGTCGATTGTCGTAATCTTGCTCTACTTCTGCTATAAAATGTTCCTGGCAGGTTGCTTACATGTTAATCAATTTTGCCATGGTTGTTACTAGTGATCCATGTACCCTATGACTATGCTATTGCCATTCTTAGCTTCATATTTATGCCTTCTTACTTCTGGTTACCTTGTCATGCCATGTATTGCTCTGTGGGGAGTGGTGCAAGCTCACCAACATGCCTACTTATCGTTATTCCTACCATGCTCTGTTTTTTTCTTGTCTGAATCTGTTTATGAATCTTGCTATGTTTACATGGGTGCCATCATATCTTCTGTGCCTTTTTGGCTCATGTTCACTAAGGGACATTTGTTACATGCTTTGAGTAGAATCATACCATGCTTTCATTTGCCATGATAAGCTCCTGTAGCATGTTGTTTGACAGCTCCAAACTTTGCAACCTGATGTTATTTCTGCCATGCCCAGTGATTTCTGCTAAGTCTGTGAAACTGTTATTATTTGCAATCTTGCAATGTCCTTTTAGCATGTTCTAGTGGTTTCTGGAGATAGCTCAGTGTTCATGTTTTGTTTTGCTTTACATGTACATTATTCCCATGTCATTTGTTTCATGTTGAGGTGCGGTAGTATATTTTTATGATGCTTGCACTATGCCTAGTTGCTGTTTTGGACAGATTGTTGTTATATCTTGTTTGGAGTGTATGTGTTGCACCGTTGCTCCGTTTGGGGTGTGCTCTATATGTAACTTGCTTAGAATTGCATGTAGTTCCATATTATCTGGTTGCATCCTTGTGTTGAGGTGTTTGCTTGATGTTCGAATGCATTTTGCATCAATGCCATGTTTAACTTGTTTTGCTCATATCTTCTAGACCGTAGCTCCGAATCTAATGAACTTTATATGAAACTTGACTAGAATTTCGTGTAGATCATCATGGTACTCTTTAACTTGCTGTTTGACAACTTCAACATAAGGTTTATTCAGATCCGGACCAATTTCGAAATTTGCATATGAGGACTTACCGGATTTGTTATATGTTGTTTCCGGCCTCATTTAAACTTGCTTTGATGTGTTGTTCTTGTATGCACCATCTCTTGTCATGAGTAGCTTCATGTAGCCTTGTCATGCATCATACTTGGTTAAGCATCATGCCTTGTTATGTGTTGTGTGTTTACCTTGTTGTGTGCTCCTTCTTGATAGTTCCCGTGTCGTTGCGATCGTGAGGATTCCTTCGTCTTCGTGGCTTCATCTTCTTCATGGGCTCGTTCTTCTTCCTAGCGGGATTTCAGGCAAGATGACCGTCACCTTGGATCTCACTACTATCATTGCTATGCTAGTTGCTTCGTTCTATCGCTTTGCTGCGCTACCTATTCACTTGCTCTTCAAGCCGCCCAAATTGCCATGAAACCTCCTCTAACCTTTGTCACCCTTCCTAGCAAACCGTTGTTTGGCTATGTCACCGCTTTGCTCAGCCCCTCTTATAGCGTTGCCAGTTGCAGATGAAGATTGCTCCATGTTGGATTATGTTTATGTTGGGATATCACAATATCTCTTATTTAATTAATGCATCTATATACTTGGTAAAGGGTGGAAGGCTCGGCCTTATGCCTGGTGTTTTATTCCACTCTTGCCGCCCTAGTTTCCGTCGTACCGGTGTTATGTTCCTTGATTTTGCATCCCTTACGCGGTTGGGTGATTTATGGGACCCCCTTGACAGTTCACTTTGAATAAAACTCCTCCAGCAAGGCCCAACCTTTGTTTTACATTTGCCTCACCTAGCCTTTTTCCCTTGGGTTTCTGGAGCCCGAGGGTCATCTTTATTTACCCCCCGGGCCAGTGCGCCTTCGAGTGCTGGTCCAAAATGAGTGATGTCAGGCGCCCCCTAGGCAACCAGGGTCTATGCCAACCCGACGTTTGGCTCATCCGGTGTGCCCTGAGAACGAGATATGTGCAGCTCCTATCGGGATTTGTCGGCACATCCGGGCGGCTTTGCTGGTCTTGTTTTACCATTGTCGAAA
This sequence comes from Triticum aestivum, assembly GCF_018294505.1. Classification (NCBI taxonomy): domain Eukaryota; kingdom Viridiplantae; phylum Streptophyta; class Magnoliopsida; order Poales; family Poaceae; genus Triticum; species Triticum aestivum. The sequence continues at coordinate 167,170,197 of NC_057808.1, read as the reverse complement.
TGTCTTGTAACCGGGATTCCGAGACTGATCGGGTCTTCCTGGGAGAAGGAATATCCTTCATTGACCGTGAGAGCTTATAATGGGCTAAGTTGGGACACCCCTGCAGGGTATAAACTTTCGAGAGCCGTGCCCGCGGTTATGTGGCAGATGGGAATTTGTTAATATCCGGTTGTAGAGAACTTGACACTTGACCTTAATTAAAACGCATCAACCGTGTGTGTAGCCGTGATGGTCTCTTCTCGGCGGAGTCCAGGAAGTGAACACGGTTTCTGGGTTATGTTTGACGTAAGTAGGAGTTCAGGATCACTTCTTGATCGTTGCTAGTCTCACGACCGTTCCATTGCTTCTCTTCTCACTCTTATTCGCGTAAGTTAGCCAACATACATTGCTTAGCCGCTGCTGCAACCCCCACCACTTTACCCCCTTCCTTACCCATTAAGCTTTGCTAGTCTTGATACCCATGGTAATGGGATTGCTGAGTCCTCGTGGCTCACAGATTACTACATCACCAGTTGCAGGTACAGGTTATGCGATGATCATGACGCGAGAGCGATGTTACCTGTTTTGGAGTCCTTCTTCTGCTTCTTCTTCGATCAGGGGATAGGTTCCAGGTCGGCAGCCTGGGCTAGCAGGGTGGATGTCGTTTGAGCTTCTGTTTGTGTTTCATCCGTAGTCGGATGTTGATCTTTTGTATGATGTATGGACGTATTCTTGCGGCATTTGTATGCCTTGTATGTATCCCCATCTATTATGTAATGTTGATGTAATGATATCCACCTTGCATAAGCATCTTCAAGATGCGCTTCTATCCTTGGTGGGACCTTCGAGTTCCTGTAGGATAGGGTTGCATCTTGGGCGTGACATATGTACATCACACAAAGTTAATCCAAGAAGTACGTTTCCGTTCATATATACATCCCACACAGTCACTCCAAGGAAAACGTTTCCGTTCACAGGTACATCACACACAATTTCCCCCATTAAATCGTTTGTGATAGCATTGCCATTGCACATGATATTAACAATTTTATCGTTTGCATTATTGAATGTATCACACACGGTGCGTAGAAGAAACTGTGTGGCAAAGGCTGTTCATCACACACACTTTTTATGTGGTAAACGTTTGCACAAGGTGGCCTAACGCAAACAATTTTCAAGAGGATGTCGTGTGTGATTATTCATTGATCCAACACGGTTTATTCCTAGAAACTGTGTGCGTTGCCTGAGGTCATCTCCCATGGTGTTTTCTCAATAACCGTTTGCAATAGAGAAACCCAATTAGCAGGCTAATTGTCCTATTATTAATAATCCATTTATTAATCTAATTGACATTTCATATTAAGCAGACACTATATTTCATTTCCATATTAAGGAAGCAGGATTTCATAATTGAAATACATCAGAGCACAACATCATATAGCTTCAGCACTCAGCTACCCCATTACACAACTACACCAGCACCAAGTTTCACATGCAACATCTATAACCTTTCAAAATTAGTATCATAGACGGTACATAGAAGATGATTCTCACCTGGAAAACTGCTACAGCGGGAGGCGGATATTGAGCCTTCATTGATGTTGAAGGTCTTTGTAACTTTAGGCCAGTGCATGTGGATGATTGACCGTCCATCCTTCGTCCTCTTTAGGAACTCTTCAATATTGAACCGTGGGTCTTATATGAAAACCTTCCTCGCCTCCTGACCATACAGGTGGTTTGGGAGGTAATCATCAATGAACTGCTTTGGAAAGGCCTGAAAACAAGGATGTGCATAAATATCTTCTCTATATTGGAAATGGGGCAAAGGAATAAAAAAAGGCAAGCTATAATAGTTAGTACCATCTTGTAGCGAACCGATGTCTTCTTCATTGTGCAGACAAAGATCTTGTTGTTTTTTGTCGCTAATTTCTTTATCCTAACAATCTTTCTGAGTTTCTTGACTTGACTGATATTCATGGACAACTCATTTCCCCATACGCAAAAAGGGTCGAACAGTGGGTCAAAACCTCTGAGAGCAGGACCTACATGTGCAAGACCAAATTGTTAAAAACCTAAATATTAGAATGGTTCCTGCAATTGCACAATAATGTTCTATTAGACAAAGGACCATGCATAAACAAACCTCGATTGTAAACCTTAGTGCTTTCCATTGTTTCCTTGCAACACATATAAGGTAGTTAGTGATCAAGATAAGTGAGGGTTCGAAATGCTATCAGTAAAATATGTTGATGAAAAATAAGCACATTGCAGATTCATCAGATTAATTCAAGCCACATGGAAAACCCATTTATCCAAACCAAGCATGATTAAGAACTAGGAAATATAGCAGTTGTATACGTTTCTCATATATTAAGTGCAACCAAATTTGATTTATTCCTCACATGCACAACAATATAAAATTCTACCCATGAAAATTGGACATCGCATTGCAGAATTGAACCAATCAGTTAACTAAAGACCACAACAAATGAACCAAACATTAACTGAGCACCATATTGAACAATATAACATACTCCTAATAAAAGATCAGGCAGTTAACCAAACCAAGCACGCTTAACAACTTGGAAATATAGCAATTGTATTTGTTTCTCATGTATTTAGTACAACCAAATTCGATTTATTTCTCACATGGTATACAATAGCAGAGTGCACCCACAACAATTGAACATTGCATTGCAGAATTGAACCAAACAGTTAACTAAACACCACAATAAATGAACCAAACGTTAACTGAGCACCACATTACACAATGTATAGCATACTAGAATATCGGACAGTTAACTAAACCAAGCATGCTTGACAACTTGGAAATATAGCAATTCTATTTTTTTTCTCGTGTATTTTGTAAAGATAAATTCGACTTATTTCTCACATGGAAGACAATACAAAATTGCAGCATGAAGAATTGAACATCACATTTGCAGAATTGAAGCAAACAGTTAACTGAAGATGACAACTAATAAACCAAACAGTTAATAAGTGAGCACCACATTGCACGACATATAGAACATATACACTAGAGCAACATATTGCATTAAAAGTAGATAGCACAATTCACTATAATTTGTTAAGGAAAGGTAGGAGCAGCACATGCAATGGGTAAACCGAGCATGCTTAACTGGCATAGCTAGCAAACTGAACATAGGTCCTTATAGTGAGCTAATAAGACAAGCTACTCCTCATTGTCAGAGATATCGATGATGATTGGCTCCTTGGACATGGAAGAGGGCGAGGCCTCCACATCGTGGTGCCCTTGTCGTAGTGCTGAGTTGCTTCAGCCGCTCCGGCCACCAACCTGCTAGCTCTCGAGTTGAGGTAAGCATGGGCATGCTGAGAAAACACCTCATAATCTTCGTCGAAGGCACCGAGGGTGGCCTCGAGAAAACACCATGAATTGTCGTTTAAAGCAGCCAACAGCGTCGCGGCGTTGGCGCGCGAGACGTCGACGGTGGCCTCGACGGCGAGGTGCTCCTCCAAGATCTGGGGGTCGGCACGAATGGCGGCCATCGCGACCTCATCCGCTCGTGCGGTCGCGATTTGCTTCTCTGCTGCCAAATGCTCCTTGAGCTCCTAGCATGCACCATGGCTTAGGGCGGCGCTTATTTGGGGGAGGGGTCGGTGACTTGGGTGGAAGGTGTCGCTGTCGGTGTCAAAACTGGCGGATCTCGGGTAGGGGGTCCCGAACTGTGCGTCTAAGGAGGAGGGTAACAGGAGGCCGGGGACACGATGTTTACCCAGGTTCGGGCCCTCTCGATGGAGGTAATACCCTACTTCCCGCTTGATTGATATTGATGATACGAGTATTACAAGAGTTGATCTACCACGAGATCGTAGAGGCTAAACCCTAGAAGCTAGCCTATGATTATGATTGTTCTTGTCCTACGGACTAAACCCTCCGGTTTATATAGACACCGGAGGGGGCTAGGGTTACACAGAGTCGGTTACAAGGGAGGAGATTTACATATCCGAATTGCCAAGCTTGCCTTCCACGCAAAGGAGAGTCCCATCCGGACACGAGACGAAGTCTTCAATCTTGTATCTTCATAGTCCAACAGTCCGGCCAAAGTATATAGTCCGGCAGTCCGAGGACCCCCTAATCCAGGACTCCCTCAGTAGCCCCTGAACCAGGCTTCAATGACGATGAGTCCGGCGCGCAGATTGTCTTCGGCATTGGAAGGCGGGTTCTTCCTCCGAATAGTCCATAGAAGATTTTGAACACAAGGATCGTGTCCGGCTCTGCAAAACAAATTCCACGTACCACCGTAGAGAGTATAATATTTCCACAAATCTAATCTGCTGACAATGTGACATCACGCCGTGGTCCGGTCATTATTCGAACCGTTTTTCTCAACCAGCTACTGCACATATTGCGAGGCGGTCTTCTTGGCACGTCTTGTCGAAGCAGAGATCGTGTCCCCTTATCACGGGATTCTCATCAATACGGGTGTGGGTAACCCAACCACGCCATTAATCACGGTGCTTGGGGAATAAGCGAGTTTACCAGGTAGGTGAGGAGGCGCCCCAAGGCGACATTCCAGGCGCTGGGCGCACGAGGGGCAAGACTCCCCTGGGCCTTAATGCCGGGGGCAGCAAGTCTAGCCCCCAGCCGAATACTGCGTCGGAACCTCCAGTGGTTCCGGATTCTGTTAGGCAACCCCTCACTAAGGGGGGGCAAGCCGTCTGTGTCGATGGCCTCTGTGCATCCAGAGGCATCGGACAACTTGCTGGAAGCGCTTCGCGGCGCTTCCATTGACGAAGAGCACCGCACTGTTATGAGTGCAGTGGTCAAGAAGGTTCAGTCCGCCAAGAGCGGACTGACTGAAGCCTGTGCCAGCCTCCTAACAGGCTTTGAGGTAAGTAATCAAATTATAAGAAAATGTTACAGCATAGATAGTAGCCCCTGATGCTCTGTTAGGCATTCGCAAAGAAAGGCCGAATAGAGGATCAAATAATAATCGCAGGAGTCTAATCAGAATGTGTCTATGTGAATAAGCAGGCTTCACTGCTGGCCGCTGCCGCTTGTACTGCGGAGGTCGCCGCACTGAAGTGGGACCTTGAGCGGTCCAAGGAAGAGCTCGGCCTTACCAAGAGGCAGCTCAAAGAGAACAAAGGTAAGTGATACCCCGTCTGTATATTGATAAAGAAAAATGTGGTTTTTGAATAATAGGATCGTCATGAATTTTGCTAGGGGCCACGACAGAAGTGGCGGCCCTGAAGAAGGCGCTGTCCGAGGCCGAAGACAAAGCGGCCAAGGAGCGCATCGAGCGAGAGAAGCAATAGGCCCGAGTTGGCGAGGTGCAGCAAGAGCTCTAGGCTCTCGTCAAGAAATACGAGTCCTTGGAGCGTGACTCTAAGATGCAAGGGTCCGAGCTTGCGAAGGCCCTCGAAAACGCACAACATGCCAAGGCCGAAGCCCAAAAGGCCCTCCAGGAGATTCAAGCGGTTAAGAAGATAGCGGCGGGTAAGGCATTCATTATGCAAAGCAAGCATGTGAAGGAAACTTTCCTTTTACTTACCCGAGTTCGGAGCTCTCCAGGAGCGTTCGCAGATCTACCCCGTAGTGTGTCGGATGCCGCGGAGTTCTACCGGGCCGAGGAGGGGAGCTCGACGGAGAAGTTGTTCTGGTCTTAGTATACTGGGACCGAACATCCGATGCCCTTGAGCGACCAGTTGAAGTAACTGGTCGAGCTTCACAAGGTGGCCGAACAGGCCATAAAGGGTCTTATAGTCCGGATGTGGCCTGGCGAGCCCCTGCCTGGTAGCTACTTCGGTCTGGTAAGGCGGTTTGTGAATGCCTGCCCACGGTTTGAAGTCATAAAGCGGTCCGTCTGCATTGAGGGTGCGCGCAGGGCCTTTGCCCGGGCGAAAGTGCACTGGGCGAAGTTGGATGCCGAAAAGCTGGTGAAGGAAGGGCCGCCGGAGGGCAAAGAGCATCGCCACCCCGAAAAGTATTATGATAGTGTCCTGAAGGGTGCTCGCCTTGTGGCGGAGGAATGTGCTAAGGATGTAATATTTGAATGAATGTACTCATGTGATCCTTTAATATGAAACGAGTCATCTGCGCTATGCAACGCTTGTTAATTTAAAATATTACCTTCTGTGCGGCCGTTTATAAAATCTAAGAGTTGGCCAGTCGTCGGCTTCTGCCCCCATGTAACTAGTACTGAGGTGTTCGGGATAAACCTGATCACTCTTTATCCCAATTTTGGGTCCTTCGAAGGAGGTGTTCAGCACAACGAACCAGGCAATCGGACTATAAAGCTTTATCACTCTCACTTAGCCATAGAAGTCTACAATTTTAAATTTTGGTGAAGCCCCTAATATTCGGAAGGCCGAATTTGGGGCGCTATATACGCCTAAATCGGACAAGGCCGACTCCTCGCCCGAAGCGAAAGAAGTCTTTAAGGACATGAGACCTCTCGAACAGCGACCAGCTCTCGCTGCATCATGACAGTCAGTTTTCGGCTTTCTCTACTGAGGTGCTCGTCCGGAAGATCCGGGACACAATCGCAGTAGTTCTCCCAGTGCTACCTTAGCCAATATAGTGGAACATAAGGTACCAAAACATGGGAGCCGGGCAAACCCAACTATTGACCCAAGACATGATTCGGAGCTGATGCATATAATGTTATAAGTTTGGGGTGCCGCACTGTCGAAAGTGTTCGGACTTTTCACGCCGTGTTATGGGGTATACTGAAGCCCCTGGCGCACTGGTCGTACCAGAATGTACGGGTGCAATTTGTCGTAAATAAGCAGACAAGGAAAAAAAGGAAATGCAATAATAGGCTAACGCTATGCATTGTTATTTAAATAATACGTCAAAGCGTACGGATACAAGTAGTGCAATAAGCAAAAAATAGGTCTATTTGACATGTCCTATCCAAGGGCAAGCTGTGTATGGGTATGTAAAACAGGTATATCGATCGTTATCAGAGACCACCTAGGGATTCCCTTGTACGTCAAAGCGTCTTGCTTCCTTGGTATTTCCTTCCCGTAATGGGTCCAATGATCAGGCTGTCGGAAAGAGCTTCCAGAGAGTAGGGTCCTGAAAGAGAGAAAATGATAAAGATGTACGGGCCCTGAGGCGGTTGAGCCGCATTGTGGGCCTTGCCTCCGCCTGTGCCCATGGTATCTTGAGTGCGTAATTATGTACGCGCGGCACAAATTTTGCCGCTTGACTGGGACTAGGACGGAGGCCGAATTGCTAGGCAAGCTCTGAACGTGCCTGGCGATCCTGTTGCAGGGTACTCCGGATTCACTTGAAGGTTTCCGGTGGCTTCTTCGCCGAATTGGCGGTTGTCCTCAGAAGGCTGCTTTGTACTTCCGCTGCGAGGGCCGCAGTGTGCTCCTCTGTGCGGAGTGAGCGTTCTGTGTTTCCATTAACTGCTATAACCCCGCGAGGTCCAGGCATTTTGAGCTTGAGGTATGCATAATGCGGTACCACATTGAATCTAGCAAATGCGTCGTCCGAGTAGTGCGTGATAGCCACTACGGAAGGGGACGATAACGAAGATTAATTCCTCGCTTCGGAAGTTGTCCGGAGATCCGAAGACCACTTCCAGTGTGATTGAGCCCGTGCAACAGGCCTCTACACCTGGTATGACACCTTTGAAGGTGGTTTTTGTGGGTTTGATCCTTGAGGGGTCTATACCCATTTTGCGCACTGTATCCTGATAGAGCAGGTTCAGGCTGCTGCCACCGTCCATAAGGACTCGAGTGAGGTGAAATCCGTCAATGATGGGATCAAGGACCAATGCGGCAGAACCGCCATGACGGATACTAGTGGGATGGTCCCTGCGATCGAAAGTGATCGGACAAGAGGACCATGGGTTGAACTTTGGGGCAACTGGCTCCATCGCATAGACGTCCCTTAGTGCACGCTTCCGTTCCCGCTTGGGAATATGGGTTGCGTATATCATGTTCACCATTTTCACTTGTGGAGGAAACTTCTTCTGTCCTCCTGTGTTCGGCAGCCAGGGCTCCTCGTCATCGTCGCTATGCAGCCCCTTTTCCTTGTTTTTGGCATTCAACTTGCCGGCCTACTTGAACACCCACATTCTCTGTTGGTGTGATTGGCTGGCTTATCGGGAGTGCCGTGAATTTGACACGAGCGGTCGAGTATGCGGTCCAAACTAGACGGGCCCGGATTGCTTCTTTTGAACGACTTTTTCCGCTGACCGGATTTAGAGCCACTGAATCCGGCATTGACTGTCGTGTCTTCGGCGTTGTCGCCGTTGTTGCGGCGCTTGTGTCTGTTGCGACGTGGTCTGCCGTTGCTATCTTTGGCATCTGAATTGCCCAGAATTCTTGATGTGTTATTGTTGCGAGCCAGCCAGCTGTCCTCGCCCGCGCAAAAGCGGGTCATGAGTGTCGTGAGGGCTGCCATAGACTTCGGCTTCTCTTGGCCGAGGTGCCGGGCGAGCCACTCGTCATGGATGTTATGCTTGAATGCCGCTAAGGCCTCGACATCCGGACAGTCGACAATTTGGTTCTTTTTTGTTAAGAACCGGGTCCAGAATTTCCTGGCCGATTCCCCTGGCTGCTGGGTTATGTGACTCAAGTCATCAGCATCCGGTGGTCGCACATAAGTGCCCTGGAAGTTTTCAAGGAATGCGTCTTCCAGATTCTCCCAACTGCCAATGGACTTTGCTGGCAAGCTATTCAGCTAATGCCGAGCCGGTCCTTTGAGTTTTAGTGGGAGGTACTTGATGGCATGTAAATCGTCACCGCGGGCCATGTGGATGTGGAGGAGGAAATCTTCAACCCATACCGCGGGGTCTGTTTTACCGTCATATGATTCAATGTTCATGGGTTTAAATCCCTCTGGGAATTCATGATCCATTACTTCATCAGTGAAGCATAGGGGGTGTGCGGCACCTCTGTGCCGGGCTATGTCGCAACGCAGTTCATACGAGTCTTGTCTGCTGTATTCAGCCCGGCCGGATTTGCTTTTAGTATATCCGGGGTGACGATCATCGTCACGCCTTAGGGCGCGCCCCCATGATCCGTAGATCGATCTTGTATGTCCTGCTTTGTTTTCCAATACGTTTCGCAGGTCCTGCGTGTTGCCCCGGGCCTTGGTGTGGCTGGACTTCAGGTTGATATGCCGTTCTGTCTCGGCCACGGGGTGGCCGATCAGCCGCGTCAGACGCTGGTAGTGTGGGGTTTAATGCTTCCTCCTCGAGTTGGGGTAGCAACCTGCGCTTTGGGTAACTCTTGGTTGGGCGCTCGAGTTCGTATTCCTCGGCTGCCAGGACCTCGATCCATCTATCCGCTAGCAGATCTTGATCAGCTCGAAGTTGTTGTTGCTTTTTCTTCAGGCTATTTGCTGTGGCTATAAGCCGGCGCTTGAAGCGTTCCTGCTCGACAGGATCCTCAGGCACGATAAATTCTTCGTCGCCGAGGCTCACCTCGTCTTCGGAGAGAGGCATGTAATTGTCATCCTCTGATTCTCTGTCTGCTGCCTGTTCCTGAGGGCTAGCTTGCACATCCTCCCGCTCGAGGCATGGCTGGAGGGGAGTATCTTCGTCTTCGGCACTATCCGGAGCATTATTGTCTCTTGTGCCGGTATCGCTGCTTTTGCTATGGCGGGACTTAGAGCGGCGCCGCTGACGCCGGTGCTTAGATTGCTTCTTGGAGGGAGTATCCTCCGTTGCCTTATCGCCATCGCCTTCTTTGGGGGTGTCCACCATGTATATATCATAAGATGAGCTGGCAGTCCACCGCCCTGTGGGCGGTGGTTCCTGTTCGTCTCCTGCATCGTCGTCCATACCGTCGATGTCTTCGGAGCCAAAATCGAGCATGTCGGTTAAGTCGTCAACAGTGGCTACCAAGTGGGTGGTGGGTGGGGAACGAATTTCTTCGTCGTCGGCTTCCCACTCAAGCCGGACATAGTTCGGCCAAGGGTCTCCTGACAAGGAGAGAGACCTTAATGAATTTAGCACGTCACCCAGTGGCGAGTGATGAAAGATATCCGCGGAGAAAAACTCCATGATCCGTGCCCAATCAGATTCGATAGGCACGGACGCAGGTGGTTCGGAGCCCGTGGCCGGGGACGAATCCAAGTGTCCAGCAACACGGGTCTCATAGGAGGTGAAGTCAGTATTCGGCTCTATCGCCGCTGAGTGTGCGGCCTCCATGGCGGGGTCCATCCACCCGTCATCAGGCGGCGCAATCTGCTCCGGATTGACGGTCGGAGTAGCTACAGGTGTGATCTCCCGAACACCGTCCGGTGACAGAGCTAAGTCGTGCTCGTCGTGACCGTGCGGCGCACCTGACATGGTTTCAAATCCGTCGAAGATCAAGTCTCCACGGATGTCCGCAGTATAGTTCAAGCTTCTGAACCTGACCTGATGGCCAGGGGCATAGCTCTCGATCTGCTCCAGATGGCCAAGCGAGTTGGCCCGCAGTACGAAGCCGCTGAATACGAAGAGCTGTCCGGGGAGGAAAACCTCGCCCTGGATCGCATCGTTGCCGATGATCGAAGGAGCCATCAAGCCTTATGGTGACGGCACAGTGGAACTCTCAATGAAAGCACCAATGTCGGTGTCAAAACCGGTGGATCTCGGGTAGGGGGTCCCGAATTGTGCGTCTAAGGCGGAGGGTAACACGAGGCGGGGGACACGATGTTTACCCAGGTTCGGGCCCTCTTGATGGAGGTAATACCCTACTTCCTGCTTGATTGATCTTGATGATATGAGTATTACAAGAGTTGATCTACCACGAGATTGTAGAGGCTAAACCCTAGAAGCTAGCCTATGATTATGATTGTTCTTGTCCTACGGACTAAACCCTCCGGTTTATATAGACACCGGAGGGGGCTAGGGTTACACAGAGTCGGTTACAAGGGAGGAGATCTATATATCCAAATTGCCAAGCTTGCCTTCCACGCAAAGGAGGTCCCATCCGGACACGGGACAAAGTCTTCAATCTTGTATCTTCATAGTCCAACAGTCCGGCCAAAGTATATAGTCCGGCAGTCCGAGGACCCCCTAATCCAGGACTCCCTCAGTCGCGCCGGTGGTCGGGGCATGTGGGATGTGCAAGGAGGAGGAGGATGGGGGTCGGGAGTGGATTACCTGCTTGGATAGATGAGGCCGAGCAGCGTGAAGGAGGGTCGCCAGCGAGGAGGCGGCGCTGCAAGCAAGGAATGTAGGTTTAAACTTGGAAAGGAAGGCGGAAATAGGGGAAATGTGGCTTTTGGTAAGGGGGAGGGGGTGGGGAGGTATATATTTTCGCGGAAGCCAAATTTTTTGAATCGGTGCAGCGAAAAAACTGGCGTGCAAAGTGTCAACAGACACGGTCCCTTATTCGGCATTGTGTACGATATGTGAACATCACAAATGATTCAGATAGCTTAACCCGTGTGTGATGAGTTTGAATGTGCAAATTTTGGTTCGAATTTCCCTGGTTACAGTGGTCATCCACGTCACTGCATAATTTGGCTACACAAAGGAGACTACAGCACACCTAGATTTCTTAATCGAGAAAGTTCAGCAATTAAACAGAGCTAGCTGACCAAAACATTACTGTAACAAATTAAAGACTGGAGCTCTTAATTAAACAATACAAAGAGTACTACTACGGCTGGTGCCCGTCAATCTCCACCGCCTCCTCCATGTCCAGCACGCGCCCGACGGTCTCCTTGGGAAGGGGCTCCATGGCATCCATCGCACCATACTCGGCAAGCATCTCGCCATCCGTGTCCGCCATCTCTTTGGAAAAGGCCGCCATGAGCTAGGCGTGGGCGGCCGTGATCTGGGCTTGGACGGACTCCATCGTGGGAAGGTATGCGGCGGAGGAACACACATCTGCTCGAACGCTCTCGGCGATTGCCAACTCTTTGGCCGTGGGTTGCCGACCGTTGTCGGAGAAGCTTCGTTCGATTTGTGCAGTGACCGCCATGAGCTGGGTGTGGGCGGCATTGACATGGTTGTGGGTGGCCTCCATCAAGGCTAAGGCCACCGCTGCGGAACGGACAGCTGTTGTGCCGCTCTCGCCAGTTGCTATCCCCGAGGCAGATGTTGCTGCCGCCACCTGAGAAGCAACAGTGGCCATTTGGGCTGCCTTGGCCGCCCGGTCGCAGATTGCGGCCGCGCTCATGCACCTTGTTAGCACGCGCATGGCGGCTACGGCCGCACTCTCGCCGGAGTGGGCCGCCGAAGTTGCCCTCATGACGCGGGTCTACGTCCCCATCTTTCACCAGCGACGATTGAATAGTGAAATGATATTTGGGGAGCGAGTTAGTTTGCTTGAGACGTCAGCTGTGGACTGTAGCCGATGCACCTTCTCGCGTAAGCCATAAGTGTACTATACTCTGACGGTGCTCCAAGATATTTTGTACTGCATCTCACACGGTTGGTGATAAAAAACTGTGTGTGATCTACTTGACTTTTCATCTTGCAGTGAACATGCAACTATAGGTGTGTCGTAAAAAATTTGGAATTATTCAGGGTTTGTTTAGACATTTTTATACATTAACTTGGTTTTCTAGCCATTTCAGGTGCACAATTCAAATTTAAACTACATGCACATGCTCCGGTGCACCAAAATGGGTTGTAAAATCATATATGTGTCCATGGGTTTATGATTATGTCCCATGCAAGAAATGGGGATGAATTTCAAACACCACGGCACCGTGGCTCTCCGGAAAATGTTGAGGTACCTGCTTTTGTAATTCTAGTAAATCCAAAACCCATCTGAAATTCATGAACCTTGGCATGCTATCATGGAATGGCATCAACATGCTGGGGCAAAAAATATTGTCCCATTTGGGGCAGGTTATGGTATAAGCTTCTCACAAACCAGAGCTTCCCACAAGAAGCCTCATGGTTCCGTTAGGGAAACGTGTCACCTTTGTGGACAAAATGATATTCATTGCCTCTTCTTGCTTTCAATTTTTTTCTGTTGTCAACATAGAACAACAAGAGTGTCATGTTAAATTTGGATTTTTTCAGGGATCGTTTGGACATTTTTATATGTTAACTAAGTTTTCTAGGCATTATGTGCATAATTCAAAATTTAACTACATGCACATGCTCTAGTGCATAAAAAGGTTGAAAAATCAAATGTGTGTCCTTGGTTGCAAGCTTAGGTCACATGCAAGAAATGAGAATGAATGTCAAACACCTTGACACTGTCGCTCGCCCGCTAACATTGAGATACATGGTTTTAAAATTCTAGTAAATCGAAAATTCATCTGAAATACATGAAACTTGACATGATATAATGTCATCGACATGCCATGGCAAAAATATTGTCCCATTTGGGGCAGGTTTGGGTATAAGCTTCTCGCAAATCAGAGCTTCTCTCACAACAAGCCTTCCTCCAACAATGAAGCTGAATATGAGGTACTTCTGTACGGGTTGCGTATGGCCATTTCACTCGGCGTCCGTCGCCTAATGGTTTACGATGACTCAGATTTAGTGGTCAATCAAGTGATGAAGGAATGGGACATCATGAGCCTAGCTATGACTGGCTATTGCAATGCAGTGAGAAAGTTGGAAAAGAAGTTTGAGGGGTTAGAGCTCCACCACATACCCCGAGTCAAGAATCAAGCAGCTGATGATCTGGCGAAGATAGGCTCCAAGTGCGAGCCTATTCCCAGCAATGTGTTCTTGGAGCATCTCCACACTCCGTCAGTTCAAGAGGATCCTTTCACAGAAGAACCTCCGCAACCAAAAAGTTCTACTGATCCGACTGAAGTCGAAATCCCAGCCGTGGTCGACCTGATCATGGAGGTTTCGGTCATCACTCCCGACTGGACAGTGCCATGTATTTCATATCTACTCAGGAAGGAGCTTCCGGAGGATGAAGATGAGGCCCGACAGATTGTCCGTCGATCCAAAGCCTTTACCGTGATAGGTGGACAACTTTATAGAGAGAGTGTTACTGGATTTGCTCAGCGATGCATCACGCGAGAAGAAGGTCGAATGATTCTCAATGATATCCATTCGAGGACCTGTGGTCACCATGCGTCCTCTCGGACCATCGTGGCCAAAGCATACCGAGCGGGTTTCTACTGGCCGCGAGCAAATGAAATGGCAAAAGAAATAGTTGACAAGTGTGAGGGCTGTCAGTTCTACTCCAACATGTCCCATAAGCCTGCATCGGCCCTGAAGACCATTCCACTCATCTGGCCGTTTGCTGTTTGGGGATTGTATATGGTTGGACCCCTGAGGACCGGCAGAAGTGGTTTCACTCATTTGCTTGTAGCAGTCGACAAGTTCACTAAATGGATCAAAGCCAAGCCTATCAAGAATCTCGGTTCAAGCACTGCCATCAGTTTCATCAGAGAGCTGACATTCATATATGGAGTCCTCATAGTATTATCACAGATAATGGCTCCAACTTTGATTCTGATGAGTTCATGGCATTCTGCGCCTCCCAAGGAACTCGGGTCGACTACGCGTCTGTCGCGCATCTGCAGTCGAATGGGCAGGCAGAGAGAGCAAATGGTTTGATCCTCCAAGGGCTGAAACCCCGGTTGATGCGTGACCTCAAGCATGCATCAGGTGCTTCGGTAGATGAGTTACCATCAGTCCTTTGGGGATTGAGAACAACACCAAATCGGTCGACTGGTCGGACTCCCTTCTTCATGGTCTATGGGGCTGATGCCGTGCTGCCGAGTGATTTGCTTCACAACGCGCCCCGAGTAGAACTTTTCTCAGAAGCAGAAGCAGAATAGGTTCGGCAAGATGCTCTTGACCTTCTGGAAGAAGAGAGAGATGGCCTTGATCCGGTCGACCATCTATCAGCAAGACCTCCGTCGATTCCATGCCAGAAACATGAGAGGTCGAGCATTTCAAGAAGGAGACCTTGTGCTCCGAGTGGATCAGCAACGACCTCACAAGCTTGCTCCTGCTTGGGAAGGTCCCTTCATCATCACCAAGGTGCTCCACAACGGAGCGTATCACCTCTACAATGTGGAACAGAAGAAAGACGAGCCACACACTTGGAATGCGGAGCTGCTCCGCCATTTTTATACTTAAGCATTCGGACTGATGAAATGTAATAAGAACTACCTTTCAGTTTGTTTATCAAAGATGCAGTTTTCCCGTCTCCTAAATGATTGCTGTTACATACGCATGTGTTCAAAAACCCCCAGTGGGCGGCTTAGCTGCGAACCTGATTCGCCTAAGTTTCAAAAAGTCCTACCGAGTGAAGAGCAACCCTCTCACTCGGGGGCTTAGCTGTAGTCCCGTACTCGCCTAAGTTTTAAAAATCCTACCGAGTGAAGAGCAACCCTCTCACTCGGGGGCTTAGCTGCAGTCCTGTACTCGCCTAAGTTTTAAAAATCCTACCGAGTGAAGAGCAACCCTCTCACTCGGGGGCTTAGCTGCAATCCTGTACTCGCGTAAGATTTAAAAAAATCCTACCGAGTGAAGAGCAACCCTCTCACTCGGGGGCTTAGCTGCAGCCCTGTACTTGCCTAAGTTTTAAAAATCCTACCAAGTGAAGAGCAACCCTCTCACTCGGGGGCTTAGCTGCAGTTCCGTACTCGCCTAAGTTTTAAAAATCCTACCGAGTGAAGAGCAACCCTCTCACTTGGGGGCTTAGCTGCAGTCCTGTACTCGCCTAAGATTTTAAAAAATCCTACCGAGTGAAGAGCAACCCTCTCACTTGGGGGCTTAGCTGAAGTCCTGTACTCGCCTAAGTTTTAAAAATCCTATCGAGTGAAGAGCAACCCTCTCACTCGGGTGCTTAGCTGCAGTCCTGTACTTGCCTAAGATTTTAAAAAAATCTTACTGAGTGAAGACCAACCCTCTCACTCGGGGGCTTAGCTGCAGTCTTGTACTCGCCTAAGTTTTAAAAATCCTACCGAGTGAAGAGCAACCCTCTCACTCGGGGGCTTAGCTACAGTCTCGTACTCGCCTAAGATAAAAACCACTCCTAGTGGCCGCGTCACAAGTACAACATGCACTCCATCCTGATCCGCAAGGACGACGAGGTGCAGGTCGTGCACAACACCTAGTGCTCTTATCCATGACCCACTCGACGGAGTTGCGTCACAAGTACAACGTGCGCTCCATCCTGATCCGCAAGGACGACGAGGTGCATGTCATGCACAACACCTAGTGCTCTTGTCCATGACCCACTCGACGGAGCTGCGTCACAAGTATAACGTGCGCTCCATCCTGATCTGCAAAGACGACGAGGTGCAGGTCGTGTGCGGCACTTAATGCTCATGCCCACAACCCTTTCGTCAGAGCTGCGTCACAAATCCAATGGCAGTTCCGAGTGAAGAATCTAGTTTCACTCGGAGTCAAGAGATTCAAAAGCAGCAAAGACAAAGACAAGCATATTCAAAGAAAAACCAAGTTCAGATAAGTCTCGCAAGGTTCAGAATCGAAGATAAAAGTTCTCGGGCATCAGGCCCGAAGGAGTTTAACGATTACAAAATCACTCGGCATTCGAGGCAAATTTAATTAGAGCATAAAGTTTGTTTACTCCGCAGGGGGAGGGCTGGCAGGCTGGACGAACTCGTCCAGGTCAATTCCGTCTGCAATACGAGTGACTGCTTCGAGGAAGGTCTCCATGACCGACTCGAAGTGAAGCTTCTTAGAGTTGGCAACTTTGAGCGCTGCTAGCTTCTCTTCCTTGGCTTCTTTGCAGTGGACGCGAACCAGAGACAGAGCCACATCACCACCACATCGGGCAGATGACTTCTTCCACTCCAACACTCGACCGGGAATCTCGTTGAGTCGAGTCATCAGAGACTCGAGGTCATTTTGGAATGTCACCCTTGGCCAGAGCGCCGTATCGATCCACGACACCGCCACCTTCAATCGTGCGAGATAGTCCATGGCACTAGTGAGGCGAGATTCCAGTCGGAGCACGTTGATGGCAGCTTCATCCTTAACAGGGGAGTTGATAGGGTCCAAGGTCGTTTCAATCCTCCCAGTCTCTTCCTCGAAGTTTTGACAGAATTCTGTACGCACAGAGAAATGATGAGTCGACGGTCATGTAAAGAGTCGAAAGTGGCAAATCAGTCGGGCAAGAAAAAGTACCTTCAAGCATAAGGAACAACTTCTTGGCGAGTCCTCCCAGATAAACCTCCAGCTCACCCCTCTTCTGAGTAAGGTCTCCAACTTTGTCGGTCAGAGCCACCTTGTCCTTCTTCAGCTGCACGACTTCTTTGTTGGCTTCGCTGATGGCAGTCTTCAGTTTGGCGTTCTCTTCTCTATCTTGACGACTGAAGCCCGCTTCTTGTCGGCAAGTTCAGTTCTTTCCCGCGCCGTTTTCTGAGCTGCGGCAAGTTCAATGTCCTTCTGCTCCAGCGCCTGCTTCGTTTTCTCTAAAGAAATAACATTCTTCAGTCGAACTTGGAGTTGTCTGTTTTCACTACGCACATATGTTCGAGTGGAGTCACTCGGTTCAAAAGGCGAAAAGTAAAGCCGACAAAGCAAACAGTCGACAAGTTATTACCTCCCATAGCAGCTGCTTCATCCTTAGCCTTGTGCAGATTTTGCTTGGCCAGTTCCAGATCAAGGTTGAGCTGAATCTGTTTCAGCTCCAAGTCAGCAAATCGATCCCCGAGCTCACAAGATCTCTGTAGTCAGTGGACAATCAGTCGACAGGAACAAGGATTTGATTGCTTCCGAGCGATAAAACACAAGTTCAATTCGATACGACAAAAAGAGTTCTAAGACTACTGTCGAATCATACATTCAACAGTAGTCTCGGGGACTACACCCAGTGGGTGCACTTAGCATGCCCCCACTGGTTCGACTTTCCAATCGACTTGGTCCGTCCAGCCGGAAAAAAGAGCAACAATTATTCTCATACCACAGCGGACTATCTGCAGTCGACTATGGTCTCGGGGACTACAACTAGTGGGTGCACTTGGCGTGCCCCCACTGGTCCATATTCCACTTGACAAGACATGTCTAGATCGGGTGGAAGAACTGTAAAAAGACATTTTTATCAAGACCCCCGCCGAATCACACATTCGACGACGGCCTCGGGGACTACACCCAGTGGGTGCACTCTGCGTGCCCCCACTAGTTCAAAGATACAATCGACACGACCTAGTCGACTCAAGTGGAAAAATTACTCAGCGAAAGTTGAAACGCCTAGTGGGTGTATGGATGCAAGGTGCAGACTGACAATAGATGCACATTAAAGGTTGTCGGGTAACATATCCTAACAGAACAAGCATCAAGATGGAAGATCAGTTGGAAATCAGCTAACCTGGACGTTGGTCTGGAGTGCTGAGCTGGCGTCATAGGCAGCCCGACTGGCCTCGCGCACCACTTTCATCTGCTCCATCATAAGGCCTGCCTGGCGTATAGCTTCCTTGGCAGCGCTCACTAGGTCCTCTGGGACATGATGGGTGGCGAAAAGTGGGGTAAGTGGAACAGTCGCAGCAGCTTGAGGATCTGAAGCATGGATTTGCACGGACGAAGCAGGGACTTGGACAGTCAACGCCGAAGGATGTTCACTCGACACAGGATCGGCAAAAGTAACAGAAGCTCGATTGAGGTCTCCGGACTGCTGGATCACTGGTTCTAGCACTGACGTCGTCTGAGGTACCATGCTGGCTGGCACCCTCCTGCTCGAGGTCCTGCTCTTCCTTCCTGTAGGCTTGTTGGGCATATCTTCATCATCGTCTAGATGTTCGATAACATTCTGCGACGCTGCAAAGACTTGACCACAAAGCTTCAGTCGACTGATAAATCAATTGACAAAATGAAGGCAAGATGGCAGAAGTCATACCTGCTTTAGAAGTGGCCAAATCTTCAGTTTCCTCATCATCTTCATCCTTGTAAATGGAAGTCCCAGAAGTAGCAGCACTGCAAGTTTCAGGATTTGTTTGGTCAGGATTGAGAATGAGTCGACTGAAGTACAAAAGTTCCCGAACGACGCGAAAGCAAAGTGATGAAGCGAAATACTTACGCAGAGGCAACGACGACGTCCACTTTGATCTTTGGCAAGGCCTTCCGAGTCTTTTGCTACCTCTTGAGCACTGCCTTGGTTTTCCCTTGAAGAGGAAAGGGTGATGCAGCAAAGTAGCGTAAGTATTTCCCTTAGTTTTTGAGAACCAAGGTATCAATCCAGCAGGAGGCCACGCTCAAGTCCCTCGCACCTACACAAACAAATAAGAACCTTGCAACCAATGCGATAAAGGGGTTGTCAATCCCTTCACGTCCACTTGCAAAAGTGAGATCTGATAGAGATGATAAGATAATATTTTTGGTATTTTTATGATAAAGATAAAAAGTAAAGATTGCAAAATAAAAATAGATTGGAAGCTTATATGATGGAAAATAGACCCGGGGGCCATAGGTTTCACTAGTGGCTTCTCTCAGGATAGCATAAGTATTACGGTTGGTGAACAAATTACTGTCGAGCAATTGATAGAATTGAGCATAGTTATGAGAATATCTAGGTATGATCATGAATATAGGCATCACGTCCGTGACAAGTAGACCGACTCCTGCCTGCATCTACTACTATTACTCCACACATCGACCGCTATCCAGCATGCATCTAGAGTACTAAGTTCATAAGAATGGAGTAACGCTTTAAGCAAGATGACATGATGTAGAGGGATAAACTCATGCAATATGATATAAACCCCATCTTTTTATCCTCGATGGCAACAATACAATACATGTCGTTTCTGTCGTGGTACTAAGACTGACAGTAGAATAGGGGGTAAGTATGGAGAGGCAAGATCCTAGCTATGGCGAAGTTGTACACACGAGTTTTACGAGTTCAGGCCCTTCTCGGAAGAAGTAACAGCCCTACGTCTCGGAGCCTGGAGGCAGTCGACTGGATTATGTATGTGTGTGTTTACAAGGGTGCGAACCCTTGTGCCAGTGGAGGGGGCGGCTTATATAGAGTGCGCCAGGACCCCAGCCCGCCCACGTTACACAGGGTTCAATGTACATAAAGAGAGAGAGCATTACAGGTAACGTCCATAATAAAGTGCTATAAATGATCATTAAGTATATGAGTAAACGCCCGACCGTTGCTGCGCGCAGTGACTTTAGGTCTTTTGCACGTCGAGTGGTTTAGTGGTCGAGTGACCTAAATAAGGAGGGGTCTCCGAGTGAATGGTAGGTCGAGTGGATTGCACTCGACACCTTTGTTGGGCCCCCTCTATTTACTCTTGAACTTCTTTGCTTCTAGGACAAGGACCTTAGGTAGGACGTATAGGTCAGGCCTATTACCCTACCCCAGGTCTATGTCCTCATCATTAGCCCCCGAATGGACTGAGGTTCGAGTGAAAAGAAGGTTGAAGTTTGACCTTGCTTTGACTCTTGCTTTCATCTTCAAATGGAGGCTAGTTGTTGGAACTTCGGCTTCGTTTCAGTCGCCTTGATCGATTCAGAAATTGCTGACTGATTTTTATAACGTCACCCATCGAGTGTTATCTTTGACATGGAATCTTTGGCGTGATCGGTTGTAGAGGATCCCTGATTTCGCGGGATTCGAAATTTTGGTGGAAGCGCGCCAAGCGGAGCGCGCCATGGTAAGCAGAGTAGATAAATAGGACGTTTCGATTTTCGCGCCACCTTTTTCGCCACATATCCCGTGTGCGACTGTTAAGGGATTTGACAGGATTGCCCGGGCCCACGCGTCAGCCATTCGGAAGTAGGCCTTTAAAAGCGGCGAGGCCGAGGCGTCCGCACTGTGCGTGCCCATTCTCCTTCTTCTTCCTCTTGCTCCTCGTTCAACTTCTCCGCTCTCGACACCGCTGCTCCGCCGCCATGGGGAAGGAGAAAACGGCAGCGCTGGAACACGCGAAGAAGGCGACGGGGGCGGCGAAAAGCAAGAAGACGAATCGGGGATCTTCATCGCGCTCGGGGCTGCCGTCGGGTTGGATCCAGGGAGATTGGATCCGATCCTCACTTTGGCAGGAAGACTTGGACGATATGTCTGAGTTAGGGCTGATCGACCACGAGTCTGCGCGGCTGCCGGAGGGGGAAACGGAGCCGCAGCCGCGACCGGGTGAGTGTGTTCTACTCGCCACTCACGTTGACCGCGGCTTCTTGCTTCCTCCACACCCCTTCTTTTGAGGTTTCTTGAATTTCTTCGGGGCTCAACTCCATCATTTTACTCCCAACACCATCACATACCTTGCTGCATTCGTGTCCATGTGCGAGAATTTCCTGGGGTGTCGACCGCACTGGGGTCTTTTCAAGCACATTTTGACCATCCGCTCCCAAACAGTGAAGAAAGCGAACTCGAACGACGAGAAAACCCATGTCATCTAGATGTGTGGGGGTCTGGGCATCCAGAAGAGGAAAAGGAGTTCCTTCCCTTCGATGACTCTTCCTGAGTCGGTCAGGGGCTGGTAGTCGACCTAGTTCTATTGCCAGGATATCGTGACCCCAGGCCAGTCGACTGGACTTCCCCCTTTCTCTTTTGATCGTGTTCAGACTCCATCTTTGTTGAAAGTGACCGCCGTGGAGAAGGCAGAGACGGGCATGCTGGTCGAGAGAGTAGTTCAACTGATCAACCAAGGTGTCACCGGCATGGATCTGTTGGAGGTGTTCCTCAGTTGGCGCATTCAACCACTCCAAGCTCGTGACCACTCCATGTGGATGTACTCCGGGGCTGGCGACACCGCTCGGGTTCATCCGGAGGAGGTGGCGGCAAAAACAGTGGCCCAATGGTTGAGGGGCATCACCGGGAACAAGGACAACCCCAGGGGCGCCAGGAGAGTCAACCCCTTCTGCGACAGCAACCAGCCAGACAAGGTTTGGCCAGTACAACTGATTGATTTTGGATGTGTTTTCTGACCGTTTGTTGATCCGACTGATTTCCACTCGGCTCCTTGTTTTGTAGATTTACACAGAGATGTACTCAATGCCCAATGGCGAACAAGCTCTGGAGCAGGACTATGAGGGCGAGGACAACGCGGAAGAGAGCGGTGAGTGGGAGTCACCAGCCGACGATGATGAAGATGAGAGCGATGAGTCGGACGATGAGGAGGTAGCTGACTCACCACCTCGTTCCGAACATCGATCCAAGCAGCACCATGATCCCGCGGGCAGGCGCGGCAAGGCTGTGGCCTCGAGTGCTCCATCTCAAAAGCGCGCTCGGTCTTCGACTCCAGAATTGGCTGAGAAGGTCACCAAGCAGCCCAAGATCAATCCTTCGAAGGCTCAGAAGACCTTGCCTAGAATCAAGATGGACGTCCCTGTTGCTTCTGGGTAAATGTTCTTCCATATTTTCTTGTTCCGACTGATTTTCTTGTACTGACCGAGTGGATGATCAACCTTTACAGCCCGGCCTCGGCCGCGACTGATATGGATATCGACAAGACCCCAGACGACGAGGAAACCGACGATGCAGCTACCTCCAAAGCCAGTAAGTCTGCCCGACTCGAATTTATTTGGACGACTGGATTGTTTGTCAGCTATCTCTTTGACTTTCTCTGTTTGTTGCAGCTCCACGGGACGTTGTTGTGCTCCCAGACGATGAAGAAGAAGTACCGTTGAGGGGAAGGAGGAGGAGGGACAAGGAACTGAGCGGGAAAGCGCCTGAGGCCCAGGTTCCTCAGTCGACTGTAATGCCTGGGACGGCAGTCGAGCGATCGACAGATCTGGCTCGTACCAACGTCACTTTCGCTATGCCGCTGTCGACTGATTGTCCATCAGGATCGGCTGCTCAGACTTCTGCTGCACCAATACAGCTCCACGCATCAGACCCAGCAGCTGCTCCGACTGCTCTGCCGTCATCGCTTTTCACTGTGTATCAAACCCCGGACGACCCACCGGTTGCCGCCAAAGAAGCTCTTCTTCAGTTGAACCTTGTGATGGGGCAAATGAAAGTGGTGCATGAGGCCAGTCAGGTGGCCTTCAACGCCGGAGCTGCTCTGCAGGCCAATGTCCAGGTTAGTTGATCTCCGATTGATCATATTTCTCGTCCGATCACCCACTGGGGTGTGACTGTTTTGAAGTTGCACAAGTCAATTGGAGTCGTCTTGGATTGAATCTTTGAACTAGTGGGGGCACTCTTAGTGCATCCAGTGGGTGTAGTCCCTGAGACCATAGTTGACTGCGGGCAGTCGATTGTGGTCTGAGAATCTGAATTTTGTCACTCGGTCTGGATGGACCAGGTCGAATGAAACCAGAACCAGTGGGGGCACGCTAAGTGCACCCACTGGGTGTAGTCCCCGAGACCGTGGTTGACTGCGGGCAGTCGACTATGGTCTGAGAACTGCTTTTTTTTAAACTCGCGCTGGGCAGACCATGTCGAGTGTTTATTCAAACTAGTGGGGGCACGCTAAGTGCACCCACTGGGTGTAGTCCCCGAGACTGCCGTTGAATGTTTGATTCGGCGGTAGTCTTAGAGTAGCTATCACTGTGATGTCTTTTTATCTCAGTCGACTGATATGGCTTATACTGCAGAAATCTTGTGATCTTGGAGCTCAACTTTCTACAATGAACAAGCAGCAAATCAGCCTGAACCTTGATCTGGAATTGGCCAAGAAGAATCTCAAGACTGCTCGTGATGAAGTAGCTGCCATGGGAGGTAACCAATCGTCAACTATCTATCTCACTGCTGGCACTTTTCCTTTCCATTTTTTGAACCGAGTGACTCCACTCGAGCAGATGTATGTAGTGAAAACCGTCAACTCCAAGCCCGTCTGAAGAATGTTATTTCTTTAGAGAAAATGAAGCAGGCTTTGGAGAAGAAGGATCTGGATCTTGCTGCTGCACAGAAGGAAGCGCGAGAGAAAACGATGCTTGATGACAAGAAGCTTGCTTCAGTCGGCAAGTTAGAAGAAGAGAACTCCAAACTGAAGACTGTTGTTTCTGACGCCAGTCGGGAGGTCGAGCGACTGAAGAAAGACAAGGACAAGCTGGCTGACGAGCTTGGGAGCCTCAAGGCCAAGAAGGGCGAGTTGGAGTCTTATCTGGGCCAGCTTGCTGCAAAGCTGGTCCTAAAACTTGAAGGTACTGATGATTGACTGACTTATTACGGTCGACTGTCAGGCCTGATTATACCGTCGACTCACCCTTTACTCAACTGTTCAGAGCTTTGTCAGGACTTTGAAGCAGAAACTGGGCGGGTCGAGACGGGTCTCGATCCCATAAATTGTCCAGTCAAGGATGATGTTGCGATGAACGTGCAGCGGCTGGAATCTCGTATGGATAGCGCGGTTGCTTATCTTGCCCGCCTAAAGGCAGCGATGACTCGGGTTGACGCTGAACTCTGGCCTCAGGCGGAAATGTCTCAAGACCTCGAGTCTCTGATTGCTCGACTGAATCAAATACCTATCCGAGTGCAAGAATGGAAGAAGTCATCTGCTTGCTGTGGCGCTGATGTCGCGTTGTCCCTAGTCCGAGTGCACTGCAAAGACGTCAAATAAGACAAGCTGGCGGAGCTCAAGGTTGCTAACACAAAGAGGCACATTTTCCAGTCCTTCATGGACACTTTCCTTGACGCCACCACTCGCATTGCAGACAACATAGACCTTGACAGTTTCTGCGACCCAGCCAGTCCTTCTCCTGATGCGTGACCGAGAAACATTATGCTCCACCTTTATTTGCCTCGGAATGCCGAGTGATTGTGTAATCGTTAAACTTCTTCGGGCTTGATGCTCGAGTCCTTTTGATCCGTCGTCCGGAACTTTAGGATTTATCTGAACTTGGTTTATCTCTGAATATGCTTGTGTTTGCCTTCGAGTGGAATTTGCTCTTCACTCGGAATTATCTTTGTACTTGAGATGCAGCTATGTACTTATGGCGCAGCTCCAAGGAGAAGGTTGCAGTCGACCTGCACCTCGCCGTCCTTGCGGATAGGGATGGAGCGTACGTTGTACTTGTGGCACAGCTCTGAGGAGAAGGTTGTAGTCGACCTGCACCTCGCCGTCCTTGCGGATAAGGATGGAGCGTACATTGTACTTGTGGCGCAGCTCCCAGGAGAAGATTGCAGTCGACCTGCACCTCGTCGTGCTTGCGGATAAGGATGGAGCGTACATTGTACTTATGGCGCAGCTCCGAGGAGAAGGTTGCAGTCGACCTGCACCTCGTCGTCCTTGCGGATGGGGATGGAGCATACGTTGTACTTGTGGCGTAGCTCCGAGGAGAAGGTTGCAGTCGACCTGCACCTCGTCGTCCTTGCGGATAGGAATGAGTTTCAAACTTAGGTGAGTACTGGACTACAGCTAAGTCCCCGAGTGAGAGGCTTGCTCACCACTCGGTAGGATTTTTCAAACTTAGGCGAGTACTAGACTGCAGCTAAGCCCCCGAGTGAGAGGTTTGCCCACCACTCGGTAGGATTTTTCAAACTTAGGCGAGTACTGGACTGCAGCTAAGCCCCCGAGTGAGAGGCTTGCTCACCACTCGGTAGGATTTTTCAAACTTAGGTGAAACGGATTCGCAGCTAAGCCGCTGAGTGAGAGGGTTGCTCACCACTCGGTAGGATTTTTCAAACTTAGGCGAGTACTGGACTGCAGCTAAGCCCCCGAGTGAGAGGGTTGCTCACCACTCGGTAGGATTTTTTTTAAACTTAGGCGAAACGGATTCGCAGCTAAGCCCCTGAGCGAGAGGCTTGCTCACTGAGGGAGTCCCGGATTAAGGGGTCCTCGGACAGCCGGACTATATCCTTCGGCCGGACTGTTGGACTATGAAGATACGAGACTCAAGACTTCGTCCCGTGTCCGGATGGGACTCTCCTTGGCGTGGAAGGCGAGCTTGGCAATACCGATATGTAGATCTCCTCCCTTGTAACCGACTCTGTGTAACCCTAGCGCCCTCTGGTGTCTATATAAACTGGAGGGTTTAGTCCATAGGACAACAACAATCATACCATAGGCTAGCTTCTAGGGTTTAGCCTCTACGATCTCGTGGTAGATCAACTCTTGTAATACTCATATCATCAAGATCAATCAAGCAGGAAGTAGGGTATTACCTCCATCGAGAGGGCCCGAACCTGGGTAAACATCGTGTCCCCCGCCTCCTGTTACCATCCGCCTCAGACGCACAGTTCGGGACCCCCTACCCGAGATCCGCCGGTTTTGACACCGACATTGGTGCTTTCATTGAGATTTCCACTGTGCCGTCACCATAAGGCTTGATGGCTCCTTCGATCATCGGCAACGATGCGATCCAGGGTGAGGTTTTCCTCCCCGGATAGATCTTCGTATACGGCGGCTTCGTACTGCAGGCCAACTCGCTTGGCCATCTGGAGCAGATCGAGAGCTACGCCCCTAGCCATCAGGTTAGGTTTGGAAACTTGAACTATACTGCCGACATCCATGGAGACTTGATCTTCGACGGATTCGAGCCCATGTCAGGTGCGCCGCACAATCACGACGAGCATGACTTAGCTCTGCCGTCGGACAGTGTTCGGGAGATCACACCTGCAACTACTCCAGCCCTCAATCCGGAACAAATTGCGCCATCTGAGGACGGGAGGATGGACCCCGCCACGGAGGCCGCACACTCAGTGGTGATAGAGCCGAATACTGACTTCACCTCTTATGAGACCCGTGTTGCCGAACCCTTGGATTCGTCCCCGGCCATGGGCTCCGAGCCGCCTGCGTCTGTGCCTATCGAATCCGATTGGGCACCGATCATGGAGTTTACCTCCGCGGATATCTTTCAGCACTCGCCCTTGGCGACGTGCTAAACTCGTTGAGGTCTCTCTCCCCATCAGGAGACCCTTGGCCGAACTATGTCCGGCTAGAATGGGATGTGGACGACGAAGAAATTCGCTCCCCACCCACCACCCACTTAGTAGCCACTGTCGACGATCTAACAGACATGCTCGACTTCGGCTCCGAAGACATCGACGGTATGGACGACGATGCAGGAGACGAACAAGAACCACCGCCCACAGGGCGCTGGACCGCCACCTCATCATATGACATATACATGGTGGACACCCCCAAAGAAGGGAATGGCGATAAGACAACGGAGGATAATCCCTCCAAGAAGCAATCCAAGCACCGACGTCCACGGCGCCGCTCTAAGTCTCGCCATAGCAAAAGCAGCGATACCGGCACAAGAGACAATAACGCTCCGGATAGTGCCGAAGACGACGATAATCCCCTCCAGCCAGACCTCGAGCGGGAGGATGAACAAGCTAGCCCTGCGGAATAGGCAGCGGACGGAGAATCAGAGGATGAAAATTACATGCCTCTCTCCGAAGACGAGGTGAGCCTCGGCGACGAAGAATTTATCGTGCCTGAGGATCCCGTCGAGCAGGAGCGCTTCAAGCATCGGCTTATAGCCACAGCAAACAGCCTGAAGAAAAAGCAACAATAGCTTCGAGCTGATCAAGATCTGCTAGCGGATAGATGGACTGAAGTCCTGGCGGCCGAGGAATACGAACTCGAGCGCCCAACCCAGAGGTACCCAAAGCGCAGGTTGCTACCCGAACTCGAGGAGGAAGAATTGAAATCTACATCACCAGCGTATGATGCGGCTGATCGGCCACCTCGTGGCCGAGACAGAGAGGCTCATCAGCCCGAAGTCCAGCCCGCACCCCGCCGTCATTCAAACAAAAATACCAAGGCCAGAGATAACACGCGGAACCTACGAGACATATTGGAAAACAAAGCAAAACATGCAAGATTCGCTCTACGGATCATGGGGGCGCGCCCCAATGCGGGACGACGACCGTCACGCCGGATATGCTAAAAGCAAGTCTGCCGGGCCAAATACAGCAGACAAGACTCGCATGAACTGCGTCGTGATATAGCCCGGCACAGAGGCGCCGCACACCCCCTATGCTTCACTGATGAAGTAATGGACCACGAATTCCGAGAAGGGTTTAAACCCGTAAACATTGAATCATATGATGGTACCACAGAACCCGCGGTATGGATAGAAGACTTCTTCGTCCACATTCACATGGCCTGCGGGGATGATTTACATGCCATCAAGTATCTCTCGCTAAAACTCAAAGGTCCAGCTCGGCATTGGCTCAATAGCTTGCCGGCAAACTCCATCGGAAGCTGGGAGAGCCTGGCAGATGCATTCCTGGACAATTTCTAAGGCACTTATGTGCGACCGCCGGATGCTGACGATTTAAGTCTTATAACTCAGCAGCCAGGGGAATCGGCCAGGAAATTCTGGACCCGGTTCCTAACTAAGAAGAACCAAATTGTCGACTGTCCGGATGCATAGGCCATAGCGGCATTTAAGCATAACATCTGTGACGAGTGGCTCGCCCGGCACCTCGGCCAAGAGAAGCCAAAATCCATGGCTGCCCTCACGTCACTTATGACCCGCTTTTGCGCGGGTGAAGATAGCTGGTTGGCTCGTAGTAACAATACAGAAAGCAAACCTGGCACATCAGAGGTCAGGGATAGCAACGGCAAACCACGACGCAACAAACACAAGCGCCACAAATATGGTGAAAACGCTGAAAATACGGCAGTTAATGCTGGGTTTAGGGGCTCAAAATCTGGTCAGCGGAAAGGGCCACCCAAAAATAACAATTCGGGTCCATCCAGTCTGGACCGCATACTCGATCGCCAATGCCAAATTCATAGCACGCCAGGAACGCCAGCCACCCATACCAACAGAGAATGCTGGGTCTTCAAACAAGCCGGCAGGTCAGGCGCCAAAAACGGAGAAGCGGGGTCTCAAAGCGATGATGGCGACGAAGAGCCCAGATCACCGAACACATGAGGGCAAAAGAAATTTCCCCAGCATATTCAATCGGTGAATGTGGTAAATACCACCCAAATTCCCAACTCGAACCGAATATGCACCCTTAGGGATGCCGACTTAATGGAACTAGTCGTCCCACAATATAAACTAGGGCCGGTCACCTTCAACTGCACGGATCGTCCGGTTAACGCCAATCAGGGCAATCCAACCGCACTAGTCCTCGACCTAATAATTGACGGGTTCCACCTCACTCGAGTCCTTATGGACGAAGGCAGCAGTCTAAATCTGCTTTACCAGGACACAGTGCGCAAGATGGGCATCGATCATTCGGTGATCAAACCCACTAAAGCCAATTTCAGAGGCATTATACCAGGTGTGGAAGTCAGCTGTACAGGCTCCATTGCCCTTGAGGTAGTCTTCGGATCACCAGAAAATTACCGTACCGAAGAGTTAATCTTCGAAATCGTCCCTTTCCGCAGTGATTATCAGGCACTGCTCGGACGAACCGCGTTTTCTCAATTCAACGTGGTGCCACATTATGCCTACCATAAGCTCAAGATGCCCGGTCCACGCGGCGTCATCACTGTTAATGGCAAGGCCGAACCTTCCCTCGGCACCAACAAGTACACTCCTGCCTTCGCAGCAGAAGCAACGAGCAGCACCTTGCAGCCGAACCTCGAGTCGATGTCCAGGCTCCCGGACACCGTCAAGGGACTCCGAACTACTTCGCGGCAGGATAGCCCGGCTCGTCCAGAGCTCAATTAAACACTCCGGCGAAGGCCAGGACAGGCCGCACTCAGCGGCTCCACCGCTCTCCGGCACGCAAACATTTATTTCATTTCCTTCGCAGGTTCACCTTTGCGCCGACCAGGACGGGCTATACGGAGGCAGCTTGAACGTGCAAGGGATTCCTTAGACATTCCCCGCAATGACCATCCGGCTATACTACGGATCCGCACTCAGCTTCTTCCCCCCTGGTCTCAGCAGGTTCCGCAATCATATTCCTTTTTTATCACATTACATGTACTCATACGCATAGACATACTATTCAAATACAACATGTGGATTTATATGACACTTACCTGCTGTTATTTCTTATTGAAATTCTTTTGCCAAGTGGCATCCATACACAGCGATATGCCTTAAAATATGCCAGGGGCTTCATTTTACCCATAACACGGCAATAAAGTCCGAACACCTTCATGGAAGTTCGGCACCCCGAACCTATAGCATTATATGCATCAGCTCCGAATCATGTCTTGGGTCAATAGTTGGGTTTGCCCGGCTCCCATGTTTTGGTACCTTCTGTTCCGCTATATCGGCTCAGGTAGCACTGGGAGAACTACTGCGATTGTGTCCCGGTTCTTCCGGACGAGCACCTCAGTAGAGAAAGCCGAAAACTGATTGTCATGATACGGCGAGAGCTGGTCAGCTATTCGAGAGGTCACAAAATCTTTAAGGATTTCTCCCGCATAATGCCATAACCAATGCAGCATGCGATGGATCGATTTTTCCTTCGATCAGGTGCTTATAGAGCCCCTAGTACGGTCTTCCGAACACCAGGGGCTGCACCGACCTTACTAAAGCTCCTATGGCTAAGTGAGAGTGATAAAGCCCTATAGTCCGATTGCCTGGTTCGTTGTGCTGAGCACCTCCTTCGAAGGACCCAAAACTGGGATAAAGAGTGCTTAGGTTTATCCCGAACACCCTCGTACTTCTTATGTGGGGGCAGAAGCCGACGACTGGCCAACTCTCAAGTTTAACTTATAAAACGGCCACACAGGAGGGTAAACTTTTAAATAACAGGCAATAAATAAATGACCTTGTTCAAACATTACAAAGGACAACATGATTGGCATTCAGGGAAGTATAATGTCCTTAGCGCATAGCTCCGCTGCAAGGTAGGATCCTTTTAGGACACTCTCATAATATAATTCGGGCTTGCGGTGCTCCTTCCCCTCTGGCGGTCCTTCGCTCATCAGCTTTTCAGCATCCATCTTCCCCCAGTGCACCTTTGCGCGGGCGAAGGCCATTCGCGCACCTTCTATACAGACCGACCGGTTGATGACGTCAAGTCGAGGGCAAGCGCTTACAAGCCGCTTCACGAGCCCGAAGTAGCTGCTTGGAATCGGCTCGGCAGGCCATAGCCGGATAACCAAATCTTTCATGGCTAGTTCCGCCGCCTTATGCAGTTCGATCAGCTATTTCAGCTGATCGGCAAAAGGCACCGGATAATTCGGTGCCAAATACTGCGACCAGAAGAGCTTATCTGCAGTGTTCCTTTCTTCGGCTCGGTAGAATTGGGCGGCATCTGATATGCTGCGGGGTAGTTCGGCAAATACCCCTGAGAAATCCGGATTCAAAATTAGAAACATAGTTTTCCCCTCAAATACTTGCTTTACATGGAAAAAGCCTTACCCGCCGCGATCTTTCTCGCCTCTTGGATCCCCTGCAGGGCGCTTTGGGTTTCCACCCGGGCATCGCTCGTGGCCTGATGCGCCTCGGTGAGTTCGGATTCTTTCTCCGTTAAACTCTCCTCCAAGGTCTCGCATTTCCCCACGGCCTCTTGCAGCTCCTGCTCAGCTTTAATAACCCTGGCCTCGTGCTTCTCACGAAGAGCCTGCTCTGTGGCTGCCTTTTTCTCGGCCTCGACCACAGCCTTCTTAAGGGCCTCGACTTCGGTCACAATCCCTAGCGCAAATCATGAAGCTTATTTCATATTGAAAATTCATTCGCAATAAATGCGAACAAGACTTGTGCATACCTTGTTTATCTCTTAACTACATTTTCAATTGGCCAAGTTCTTCTTTGGCCCGCTCCAGACTTTGATTCAGTCTGGAGATCTCCGCAGTATGAGAGGCAGCAGCCGCTACAAACGCCTGCTTGTAACAGAAGAGAAATAGATGTCATTCAATGAGTCTTCCTACGAACATAAATTCGATCCTCTGCCTGGTTCTTTCTTTCACCGAACAAAGTATCAGGGGCTACTATCTATACTATGACACTCTTCGAAAACTCATAAAAAATACCTCAAAGCCTCTTATAAGGCTGATACAGGCTTCGTTCAGTCCACTCTCAGCTGACCGAATCTTCTCAATCACCGCACCCATAAGGGCACGGTGTTCATCAACGATGGAGGTGCTCTTCAGCGCCACCAACAAAGCATCCGACAACTCTGGTTGGACAGAGGTTGCCGATGGAACAGGCACGCCCCCTCCAGCTGAGGGAGGCTGCCTGCTTGATTCTGGAGCCGTATAGATCTCCGGAAACACATCCGGCTAGGAGCCGAACTCAAGATGGCCCTCGCCGTCAGCTCCCATGGGAATTTTTCCCCCATATGTCCGGCCCCTGAGGTTTGACCTCCAGGCGCCGCCTTCACGATCTTTTCCTCTCCTCCTTGGCCGGGGTCCTTCTAGGACGAAGCCTCGGTGTTATGCACCTGTTTGGAGGAAGGGACCTTTGGGGACGTCGCGCTCTCCATAACATCTGAGCTCAACGAATCCTCTGATGAGGATTGTTTGGTACGAGACCTCGCCGGACTACAAAAAATACGGCTTAGGTTAAAATGCTATGCCATGATGAGTCTGGACTCCTAAAACATACTCGGATTTTATATACTTACGAGTTCACCAGGGGCTGGGCCCTGGGATCCCATTGTTGGGGAACATAGTAATTTCAAAAAAATTCCTACGCACACGCAAGATCATGGTGATGCATAGCAATGAGAGGGGAGAGTGTTGTCCACGTACCCTCGTAGACCAACAGCGGAAGCGTTATCACAACGCGGTTGATGTAGTCGTATGTCTTCACGATCCGACCGATCAAGTACCGAACGCACGGCACCTCCGAGTTCTACACACGTTCAGCTCGATGACGTCCCTCTAACTCCGATCCAGCCGAGTGTTGAGGGAGAGTTTCGTCAGCACGACGGCGTGGTGACGATGATGATGTTCCACCGACGCAGGGCTTCGCCTAAGCTCTACAACGGTATTATCGAGGTGTAATATGGTGGAGGGGGCACCGCACACGGCTAAAATATCGTATATCAAGTGTGTTTAGAGGTGCCCCCCTGCCCCTGTATATAAAGGAGCAAGGGGGAGGCCGGCTGCCCTAGGCGCGCCAAGGAGAGGGGGGGAGTCCTCCTCCTAGTAGGAGTAGGACTCCCCTTTCCTAGTCAAACTAGGAAAAGAGGGGGGCAGGAAAGAGAGGGAGAGGGAGAGGGAAAGGGGGCTGCGCCCCCCTCTCCTAGTCCAAATAGGATTCCTCCTGGGAGGGAGCGCACCACCTCCTGGCTGCTGCCCTCTCTCTCCCCTCAAGGCCCACTAAGGCCCAATACTTCCCCGGGCGGTTCCGGTAACCCTCCGGCACTCCGGTTTAATCCGAAACTTTTCCGGAACACTTCCGGTGTCCGAATATAGTCGTCCAATATATCAATCTTTATGTCTCGACCATTTCGAGACTCCTCGTCATGTCCGTGATCACATCCGGGACTCCGAACAACCTTCGGTACATCAAAACATATAAACTCATAATATAACTGTCATCGTAACGTTAAGCGTGCGGACCCTTCGGGTTCGAGAACTCTGTAGACATGACCGAGACACCTCTGCGGTCAATAACCAATAGCGGAACCTGGATGCTCATATTGGTTCCCACATATTCTACGAAGATCTTTATCGGTCAAACCGCATAACGACATACGTTGTTCCCTTTGTCATCGGTATGTTACTTGCCCGAGATTCGATCGTCGGTATCTCGATACCTAGTTCAATATCGTTACCGGCAAGTCTCTTTACTCGTTCCGTAATACATCATCCTGCAACTAACTCATTTGTCACAATGCTTGCAAGGCTTATAGTGATGTGCATTACCGAGTGGGCCCAGAGATACCTCTTCGACAATTGGAGTGACAAATCCTAATCTCGAAATACGCCAACCCAACAAGTACCTTTGGAGACACCTGTAGAGCACCTTTATAATCACCCATTTACATTCTGACGTTTGGTAGCACACAAAGTGTTCCTCCGGTAAACGGGAGTTGCATAATCTCATAGTCATAGGAACATGTATAAGTCATGAAGAAAGCAATAGCAACATACTAAACGATCGGGTGCTAAGCTAACGGAATGGGTCATGTCAATCACGTCATTCTCCTAATGAGGTGATCCCATTAATCAAATGACAACTCATGTCTATGGCTAGGAAACATAACCATCTTTGATTAACGAGCTAGTCAAGTAGAGGCATACTAGTGACACTCTGTTTGTCTATGTATTCACACATGTATTATGTTTCCGGTTAATACAATTCTAGCATGAATAATAAACATTTATCATGATATAAGGAAATATATAATACTCTATTATTGCCTCTAGGGCATATTTCCTTCAGTCTCCCACTTGCACTAGAGTCAATAATCTAGATTACATAGTAATGATTCTTACACCCATGGAGTCTTGGTGCTGATCATGTTTTGCTCGTGGAAGAGGCTTAGTCAACGGGTCTGCAACATTCAGATCCGTATGTATCTTGCAAATTTCTATGTCTCCCACCTGGACTAAATCCCGGATGGAATTGAAGCGTCTTCTGATGTGCTTGGTTCTCTTGTGAAATCTGGATTCCTTTGCTAAGGCAATTGCACCAGTATTGTCACAAAAGATTTTCATTGGTCCCGATGTACTAGGTGTGACACCTAGATCGGATATGAACTCCTTCATCCAGACTCCTTCATTTGCTGCTTCCGAAGCAGCTATGTATTCCGCTTCACACGTAGATCCCGCCACGACACTTTGCTTAGAACTGCACCAACTGACAACTCCACCGTTCAATGTAAATACGTATCCGGTTTGCGATTTCGAATCATCCGGATCAGTGTCAAAGCTTGCATCAACGTAACCACTTACGATGAGCTCTTTGTCACCTCCATAAATGAGAAACATATCCTTAGTCCTTTTCAGGTATTTCAGGATGTTCTTGACCGCTGTCCAGTGATCCACTCCTGGATTACTTTGGTACCTTCCTGCTAAACTTATAGCAAGGGACACATCAGGTCTGGTACACAGCATTGCATACATGATAGAGCCTATGGCTGAAGCATAGGGAACATCTTTCATCTTCTCTCTATCTTCTGCAGTGGTCGGGCATTGAGTCTTACTCAATCTCACACCTTGTAGTACAGGCAAGAACCCTTTCTTTGCTTGATCCATTTTGAACTTCTTCAAAACTTTGTCAAGGTATGTGCTTTGTGAAAGTCCAATTAAGCGTCTTGATCTATCTCTATAGATCTTAATGCCTAATATATATGCAGCTTCACCGAGGTCTTTCATTGAAAAACTCTTATTCAAGTATCCCTTTATGCTATCCAGAAATTCTATATCATTTCCAATCAGTAATATGTCATCCACATATAATATCAGAAATGCTATCGAGCTCCCACTTACTTTCTTGTAAATACAGGCTTCTCCAAAAGTCTGTATAAAACCAAATGCTTTGATCACACTATCAAAGCATTTATTCCAACTCCGAGAGGCTTGCACCAGTCCATAAATGGATTGCTGGAGCTTGCACACTTTGTTAGCTCCCTTTGGATCGACAAAACCTTCCGGTTGCATCATATAACACTCTTCTTCCAGAAATCCATTCAGGAATGCAGTTTTGACATCCATTTGCCAAATTTCATAATCATAAAATGCGGCAATTGCTAACATGATTCGGACAGACTTAAGCATCGCTACGGGTGAGCAGGTCTCATCGTAGTCAATCCCTTGAACTTGTCGAAAACCTTTCGCAACAAGTCGAGCTTTATAGACAGTAACATTACCATCAGCGTTAGTCTTCTTCTTGAAGATCCATTTATTTTCAATGGCTTGCCGACCATCGGGCAAGTCAACCAAAGTCCATACTTTGTTCTCATACATGGATCCCATCTCGGATTTCATGGCTTCAAGCCATTTTGCGGAATCTGGGCTCACCATCGCTTCTTCATAGTTCGTAGGTTCGTCATGGTCTAGTAACATGACCTCCAGAACAGGATTGCCGTACCACTCTGGTGCGGATCTTGATCTAGTTGACCTACGAGGTTCAGTAATAACTTGATCTGAAGTTTCATGATCATTATCATTAACTTCCTCACTAATTGGTGTAGGTGTCGCAGAAACTCATTTCTGCGATGATCTACTTTCCAATAAGGGAGCAGGTACAGTTACCTCATCAAGTTCTACTTTCCTCCCACTCACATCTTTCGAGAGAAACTCCTTCTCTAGAAAGGATCCATTCTTAGCAACGAATATCTTGCCTTCGGATCTGTGATAGAAGGTGTACCCAACAGTCTCCTTTGGGTATCCTATGAAGACACATTTCTCCGATTTAGGTTCGAGCTTATCAGGTTGAAGTTTCTTCACATAAGCATCGCAACCCGAAACTTTAAGATACGACAACTTTGGTTTCTTGCCAAACCATAGTTCATAAGGCGTCGTCTCAACGGATTTCGATGGTGTCCTATTTAGAGTGAATGCAGCCGTCTCTAAAGCATAACCCCAAAACGATAGCGGTAAATCAGTAAGAGACATCATAGATCGCACCATATCTAATAAAGTACGATTACGACGTTCGGACACCCCATTACGCTGTGGTGTTCCGGGTGGCGTGAGTTGCGAAACTATTCCGCATTGTTTCAAATGTAGGCCAAACTCGTAACTCAAATATTCTCCTCCATGATCAGATCGTAGGAATTTTATTTTCTTGTTACGATGATTTTCAACTTCACTCTGAAATTCTTTGAACTTTTCAAATGTTTCAGACTTATGTTTCATTAAGTAGATATACCCATATCTGCTCAAATCATCTGTGAAGGTGGGAAAATAACGATATCCACCACGAGCCTCAATATTCATTGGACCACATACATCTGTATGTATGATTTCCAACAAATCTGTTGCTCTCTCCATAGTTCCGGAGAACGGTGTTTTGGTCATCTTGCCCATGAGGCACGGTTTGCAAGTACCAAGTGATTCAAAATCAAGTGATTCCAAAATTCCATCAGTATACCCAAACGGCAGTGCCACAAATAAGTTGCACTGTCATTATCAACTCTGCATCTTTTGGCTTCGACATTATGAATATGTGTATCACTACTATCGAGATTCATTAAAAATAGACCACTCTTCAAGGGTGCATGACCATAAAAGATATTATTCATATAAATAGAACAACCATTATTCTCTGATTTTAATGAATAACTGTCTCGCATTAAACAAGATCCTGATATAATGTTCATGCTCAACGCTGGCACCAAATAACAATTATTTAGGTCTAAAACTAATCCCGAAGGTAGATGTAGAAGTAGCGTGCCGACGGCGATCACATCGACTTTGGAACCATTTCCCACGCGCATCGTCACCTCGTCCTTAGCCAATCTTCGCTTAATCCGTAGCCCCTGTTTCGAGTTGCAAATATTAGCAACAGAACCAGTATCATATACCCAGGTGCTACTGCGAGTATTAGTAAGGTACACATCAATAACATGTATATCACATATACCTTTGTTAACCTTGCCATCCTTCTTATCCGCCAAATACTTGGGGAAGTTCTGCTTCCAGTGACCAGACTGCTTACAGTAGAAGCACTCAGTTTCAGGCTTAGGTCCAGACTTGGATTTCTTCTCCTGAACAGCAACTTGCTTGCTGTTCTCCTTGAAGTTCCCTTTCTTCTTCCCTTTGCCCTTTTTCTTGAAACTAGTGGTTTTACTGACCATCAACACTTGATGCTCCTTTTTGATTTCTACCTCCGCTGCCTTTAGCATTGCGAAGAGCTCGGGAATTGTCTTATCCATCCCTTGCATGTTATAGTTCATCACGAAGCTCTTGTAGCTTGGTGGCAGTGATTGAAGAATTCTGTCAATGACGCAATCATCCGGAAGTTGAACTCCCAGTTGAATCAAGTGATTATTATACCCAGACATTCTGAGTATATGCTCACTGACAGAACTATTCTCTTCCATCTTGCAGCTATAGAACTTATTGGAGACTTCATATCTCTCAATCCGGGCATTTGCCTGAAATATTAACTTGAACTCCTGGAACATCTCATATGCTCCATGACGTTCAAAATGTCGTTGAAGACCCGGTTCTAAGCCGTAAAGCATGGCACACTGAACTATTGAGTAGTCATCAGCTTTGCTCTGCCGGACGTTCATAACTTCTGGCGTTGCTCTTGCAGGAGGCCTGGCACCTAGCGGTGCTTCCAGGACGTAATTCTTCTGCGCAGCAATGAGGATAATCCTCAAGTTACGGACCCAGTCCGTGTAATTGCTACCATCATCTTTCAACTTAGCTTTCTCAAGGAACGCGTTAAAATTCAACGGAACAACAGCACGAGCCATTTATCTACAATTAACATAGACAAGCAAGATACTATCAGGTACTAAGTTCATGATAAATTTAAGTTCAATTAATCATATTACTTAAGAACTCCCACTTAGATAGATATCCCTCTAATCATCTAAGTGATTACGTGATCCAAATCAACTAAACCATGTCCGATCATCACGTGAGATGGAGTAGTTTCAATGGTGAACATCACTATGTTGATCATATCTACTATATGATTCACACTCGACCTTTCGGTCTCCGTGTTCCGAGGCCATATCTGCATATGCTAGGCTCGTCAAGTTTAACCTGAGTATTCCGCGTGTGCAACTGTTTTGCACCCATTGTATTTGAACGTAGAGCCTATCACACCCGATCATCATGTGGTGTCTCAGCACGAAGAACTTTCGCAACGGTGCATACTCAGGGAGAACACTTTTATCTTGAAATTTTAGTGAGAGATCATCTTATAATGCTACCGTCAATGAAATCAAGATAAGATGCATAAAGGATTAACATCACATGCAATCAATATAAGTGATATGATATGGCCATCATCATCTTGTGCTTGTGAACTCCACCCCCGAAGCACCGTGCTTGTGATCTCCATCTCCGAAGCACCGCCATGATCACCATCATCACCGGCGCGACACCTTGATCTCCATCGTAGTATCGTTGTCGTCTCGCCAACTAATTGCTTTTACGACTATCGCTACCGCTTAGTGATAAAGTAAAACTGTTACATGGCGATTGCATTTCATACAATAAAGCGACAACCATATGGCTCCTGCCAGTTGCCGATAACTCGGTTACAAAACATGATCATCTCATACAACAAATTATATCACATCATGTCTTGACCATATCACATCGCAACATGCCCTGCAAAAACAAGTTAGACGTCCTCTACTTTGTTGTTGCATGTTTTACGTGGCTGCTACGGGCTTAGCAAGAACCGTTCTTACCTACACATCAAAACCACAAAGATAGTTTGTCAAGTTGGTGCTGTTTTAACCTTCGCAAGGACCGGGCGTAGCCACACTCGGTTCAACTAAAGTGAGAGAGACAGACACCCGCCAGTCACCTTTAAGCAACGAGTGCTCCGTACGGTGAAACCTGTCTCGCGTAAGCGTACGCGTAATGTCGGTCCGGGCCGCTTCATCTCACAATACCGCTAAACCAAAGTATGACATGTTGGTAAGCAGTATGACTTATATCACCCACAACTCACTTGTGTTCTACTCGTGCATAGCATCAACGCATAAAACCAGGCTCGGATGCCACTGTTGGGGAATGTAGTAATTTCAAAAAAATTCCTACGCACACGCAAGATCATGGTGATGCATAGCAACGAGAGGGGAGAGTGTTGTCCACGTACCCTCGTAGACCGACAGCGGAAGCGTTATCACAACGCGGTTGATGTAGTCGTACGTCTTCACGATCCGACCGATCAAGTACCGAACGCACGGCACCTCCGAGTTCTACACACGTTCAGCTCGATGATGTCCCTCGAACTCCGATCCAGCCGAGTGTTGAGGGAGAGTTTCGTCAGCACGACGGCGTGGTGAAGATGATGATGTTCCACCGACGCAGGGCTTCGCCTAAGCTCTGCAACGGTATTATCGAGGTGTAATATGGTGGAGGGGGGCACCGCACACGGCTAAAATATCGTATATCAAGTGTGTTTAGAGGTGCCCCCTGCCCCCGTATATAAAGGAGCAAGGGGGAGGCCGGCTGCCCTAGGCGCGCCAAGGAGAGGGGGGCAGTCCTCCTCCTAGTAGGAGTAGGACTCCCCTATCCTAGTCCAACTAGGAAAAGAGGGGGGAAGGAAAGAGAGGGAGAGGGAGAGGGAAAGGGGGCTGCGCCCCCCTCTCCTAGTCCAACTAGGATTCCTCCTGGGAGGGGGCGCACCACCTCCTGGCTGCTGCCCTCTCTCTCCCCTCAAGGCCCACTAAGGCCCAGTACTTCCCCGGGGGGTTCCGGTAACCCTCCGGCACTCCGGTTTAATCCGAAACTTCTCCGGAACACTTTCGGTGTCCGAATATAGTCGTCCAATATATCAATCTTTATGTCTCGACCATTTCGAGACTCCTCGTCATGTCCGTGATCACATCCGAGACTCCGAACAACCTT
Source organism: Triticum aestivum (assembly GCF_018294505.1). Classification (NCBI taxonomy): domain Eukaryota; kingdom Viridiplantae; phylum Streptophyta; class Magnoliopsida; order Poales; family Poaceae; genus Triticum; species Triticum aestivum. The sequence goes on along the minus strand of NC_057808.1, from coordinate 167,130,113 downwards.
TGGTACATCAAACCATATAAACTCATAATATATCTGTCATCGTAACGTTAAGCGTGCGGACCCTTCGGGTTCGAGAACTATGTAGACATGACCGAGACACCTCTGCGGTCAATAACCAATAGCGGAACCTGGATGCTCATATTGGTTCCCACATATTCTACGAAGATCTTTATCGGTCAAACCGCATAACAACATACGTTATTCCCTTTGTCATCGGTATGTTACTTGCCCGAGATTCGATCGTCGGTATCTCGATACCTAGTTCAATCTCGTTACCGGCAAGTCTCTTTACTCGTTCCGTAATACATCATCCTGCAACTAACTCATTAGTCACAATGCTTGCAAGGCTTATAGTGATGTGCATTACCGAGTGGGCCCAGAGATACCTCTCCGACAATCGGAGTGACAAATCCTAATTTCGAAATACGCCAACCCAACAAGTACCTTTGGAGACACCTGTAGAGCACCTTTATAATCACCCATTTACGTTGTGACGTTTGGTAGCACACAAAGTGTTCCTCCGGTAAACGGGAGTTGCATAATCTCATAGTCATAGGAACATGTATAAGTCATGAAGAAAGCAATAGCAACATACTAAACGATCGGGTGCTAAGCTAACAGAATGGGTCATGTCAATCACGTCATTCTCCTAATGAGGTGATCCCGTTAATCAAATGACAACTCATCTCTATGGCTAGGAAACATAACCATCTTTGATTAACGAGCTAGTCAAGTAGAGGCATACTAGTGACACTCTGTCTATGTATTCACACATGTATTATGTTTCCGGTTAATACAATTCTAGCATGAATAATAAACATTTATCATGATATAAGGAAATATATAATACTCTATTACTGCCTCTAGGGCATATTTCCTTCACCCATGCCGGGCCGCTGTCGGCGGCGCCAGTGGACTCCTCCGGAAGAGGAGCCTTTCCCCCTTCTGGGCAGCTCGGCCTCCAAGTGTACGGAGGTCGTCCTCTTCTTTTTTTTCCCCGCAGGGGATTCATCTTCCTCCTCCTCCTCGTCCTCTTCGAAGGCGAAACGGGCATCAGAGCCTTTGGATATTGTGTCCGAAGTGCCGCGGTGACGAAGGCCGCCCCGGGTCTTTTTGGCCTCCTTCTCGGTCGTCTTCTTCGGCACCTTGTAAGGCGCCGGGACCAGCATCTTCGTCAGAAGTGGGACGGCCGATTCTTCGGGCAGCGGGGCCGGACAATGGATCCGCTCCGCCTTCTTCGTCCAGCCCTGGGAGAGTTGTATAAAACACGTTAAGCGCTTCCTTTTTGTTACACGGATAAAAAAATTGATGGCTTACCGAACTTGCAGGGCGGGACAGTTGGTACCCGCGGTCCTCGGCGGAGTCCGGCCATGATTTGCTGGACTTGAAAAGCACCTTCCAGATGTCCTTGTGTGAGGAGCCGAAAAGCTCTCGCAAGGTTTGGTGCCTGGCCGGATCGAATTCCCATAGATTGCAAGTCCGGTGTTGACAAGGCAGGATCCGGCGAACTAACATCACCTGGACTACATTGACAAGTTCAATGTTCTTGTCTCCCATGTCTTTAAGGCGCATCTGGAGCACCGATAGTTCGTCGGACGAGGACCAGTCTAGGCCCTTCTTGACCCAGGATGTAAGCCACAGGGGGGCACCGGATCGAAACTCGGGAGTGGCGGCCCATTCCATTCTGCCCGGCTCAGTGATATAAAACCACTGCTGTTGCCACTCCTTGACAGAATCATTAAAGGTTCCTGTTGGCCATATGACATTGGGCATCTTGCTCACCATAGCGCCCCCGCACTCAGCGTGCTCGCCGCCCACCACCTTGGGCTTCACATTAAAAATCTTCAGCCATAAACCAAAGTGCGGCGAGATGCGGAGAAAAGCCTCGCACACGACAATGAATGTCGAGATGTTGAGGAAGGAATTAGGGGACAGATCGTGAAGATCGATCCCATAGTAATACATGATGCCGTGAACGAACGGGTGGAGGGGAAACCATAGCCCACGGACAAAGTGAGGGAGGAATACAACCCTCTCGTTGGGTTCCGGAGTAGGGATGACCTGTCCCGCCGTCGGGAGACGGTGGCTAATTTTCTTGGCCAGGTACCCGGCCTCCCGAAGCTTTTTGATATCCTTCTCTCGGACGGTAGAGGCCATCCATCTGCCTCCTGCTCTGGATCCAGACATCTTAGGAAGGCCTCTTGTGGGCAGAGAAGATGAACGCTTGGGCGCTGGAGCTTGGGCGGAGGGGAATGAATCGGGAAGTAGAAAGCGTGGGTGCGAAAGGGAGTCCTTAACCCCTTATAAAGGCAGCAGGGATTCTGCGCCTCCCCACTTGCCTGGTAAAACCGCTTATTCCCCAAGCGCCGTAGTTGATGGCGCGGTTGGGTTACCCACACCTGTATTGATGAGAATCCCGTGATAAGGGGACACGATCTCTACTTCGACAAGACATGCCAAGGAAACCGCCTCGCAATATGTGCAGTGGCTGGTTGTGAAAAACGGTTCGAATAATGACCGGGCCGTGGTGTGATGTCATGCTGCAAAATGTGTTAGCAGATTGGATTTGTGGAAATGTTGTTCTCTCTATGGTGGTATGTGGAATTTGTTTTGCAGAGCTGGACACTATCCTTGTGTTCAAAATCTTCTATGGAGTATTTGGAGGAGGAACCCGCCTTGCAATGCCGAAGACAATCTACGCGTCGGACTCATCGTCATTGAAGGCTGGTTCAGGGGCTATAGAGGGAGTCCCGGATTAAGGGGTCCTCGGACAGTCGGACTATATCCTTTGGCCGGACTGTTGGACTATGAAGATACGAGACTCAAGACTTCATCCCGTGTCCGGATGGGACTCTCCTTGGCGTGGAAGGCAAGCTTGGCAATACGGATATGTAGATCTCCTCCCTTGTAACCGACTCTGTGTAACCCTAGCCCCCTCTGGTGTCTATATAAACTGGAGGGTTTAGTCCGTAGGACAACAACAATCATACCATAGGCTAGCTTCTAGGGTTTAGCCTCTACAATCTCGTGGTAGATCAACTCTTGTAATACTCATATCATCAAGATCAATCAAGCAGGAAGTAGGGTATTACCTCCATCGAGAGGCCCCGAACCTGGGTAAACATCGTGTCCCCTGCCTCCTGTTACCATCTGCCTCAGACGCACAGTTCGGGACCCCCTACCCGAGATCCGCCGGTTTTGACACCGACACTCACCACTCGGTAGGATCTTTTTAAACATAGGCGAGTACTGGACTGCAGCTAAGCCCCCGAGTGAGAGGGTTGCTCACCACTCGGTAGGATCTTTTTAAACTTAGGCGAGTACTGGACTGCAGCTAAGCCCCCGAGTGAGAGGGTTGCTCACCACTCGGTAGGATTTTTCAAACTTAGGCGAGTACTGGACTGCAGCTAAGCCCCCGAGTGAGAGGGTTGCTCACCACTCGGTAGGATTTTTTTAAACTTAGGCGAAACAGATTAGCAGCTAAGCCCCCGAGTGAGAGGCTTGCTGACCACTCGGTAGGATTTTCCAAACTTAGGCGAGTACTGGACTGCAGCTAAACCCCCGAGTGAGAGGCTTTCTCACCACTCGGTAGGATTTTTCAAACTTAGGCGAGTACTGGACTGCAGCTAAGCCCCCGAGTGAGAGGCTTGCTCACCACTCGGTAGGATTTTTTTTAAACTTAGGCGAAACGGATTCGCAGCTAAGCCCCCGAGTGAGAGGCTTGCTCACCACTCGGTAGGAATTTTTTTAAACTTAGGCGAAACGGATTCGCGGCCAAGCCACCCACTGGGGGATTTCAGACACAAATATAAGCAACGACAATCAATTTAGAAGACTGTAAAGCTCTTGTCTTTGATAAACAGACTACAAAGGTATTTCTTATTACATCTCGACGGAATGAGTACTTAAGTATAAAATGGGCGGAGCAGCTCCGCATTCCAAGCGCGCGGCTCATCTTTCTTGTGCTCGACACTGTAGAGGTGGTACGCTCTGTTGTGGAGCACTCTCGTGACAATGAAGGGACCTTCCCAGGCAGGAGCGAGCTTGTGTGGTTTCTGCTGATCCACTCGGAGAACCAGGTCTCCCTCTTGAAATGCCCGACCCCTCATGTTTCTGGCATGAAATCGACGCAAGTCTTGCTGATAGATGGTTGACCGGATCAGAGCCATCTCTTTCCTCTTCCAGGAGATCGACTGCATCTTGCCGTGCCTGTTCTGCTTCATCTTATGTGAAAAGCTCGACTCGGGGTGCATTGTGGAGCAAGTCACTCGGGAGTACAGCTTCAGCTCCATAAACTAAGAAGAATGGAGTTCGGCCAGTCGACCGATTGGGAGTTGTCCTTAGTCCCCACAGCACTGACGGAATTTCATCGACCCAGGCTCCTGCTGTGTGTTTGAGATCACGCATCAGTCGGGGTTTCAGCCCTTTGAGAATCAATCCATTTGCTCTTTCGACTTGTCCATTCGACTGGGGGTGAGCGACCGAAGCGTAGTCGACTCGAGTACCTTGGGAAGCACATAAGGCTCTGAACTCATCAGAATCGAAGTTTGACCCATTGTCAGTGATGATGCTGTGTGGAACACCATATCTGAATGTTAACTCCCTGATGAAGCCGACAGCAGTACTTGCCTCAAGGTTTTTGATAGGCTTGGCTTCAATCCATTTGGTGAACTTGTCGACTACCACGAGCACGTGAGTAAAGCCGCTCCTACCAGTCCTTAGAGGTCCAACCATATCCAAGCCCCAAACAGCAAAGGGCCAGACGAGAGGAATGGTCTTCAGGGCCGACGCAGGCTTGTGAGACATGTTGGAGTAAAACTGGCAACCTTCACAGTTGTCGACTATTTCTTTTGCCATCTCATTTGCTCGTGGCCAGTAAAATCCTGCTCGGTATGCTTTGGCCACAATGGTCTGAGAGGACGCATGGTGACCACGGGTCCCCGAGTGGATGTCATTGAGGATCACTCGACCTTCTTCTGGTGTTATGCATTTCTGGCAGAGTCCAGTAGATCTCTCTCTGAAAAACTGTCCTCTTATCACAGTAAAGGCTTTGGGTCGATGGACGATCTGTCGAGCCTCTTCTTCATCCTCTGGGAGTTCCTTCCTGAGAATGTATGAAATATACGGCACTGTCCAGTCGGGAGTGATGACCAAAACCTCCATGATCAAGTCGACCACGGCTAGGACTTCTACTTCAGTCGGATCTGTAGCACTCTTAGGCTGCGGGGGCTCTTCAGTGAAAGGATCTTCTTGAACTGAAGGTGTATGAATGTGTTCCAAAAACACGTTGCTGGGAATGGCCTCCCTCTTGGAACCTATCTTTGCCAAATCATCAGCTGCTTGATTTTTTAGTCGAGGTATATGATGGAGCTCTAACCCCTCAAACTTATTTTCTAACTTTCTCACTGCATTACAGTAACCAGTCATAGCTAGGCTTCTAACGTCCCACTCCTTCATCACTTGATTAACCACCAAATCTGAGTCGCCGTAGACCATGAGGCGACGGACACCGAGTGTAATGGCCATACGCAACCCATACAGGAGTGCTTCATATTCAGCTTTGTTGTTGGAGGAATCAAAGTGAATCTGGAGGACATATCTGAGCGTGTCTCCTCGGGGGGATACCAATACCACCCCAGCACCGGAACCATTCAGCATCTTGGACCCGTTAAAGAACATGGTCCAATGTTCCGAGTGAACTTGAGTCGGCAATTGCTGTTGGATCCACTCGGCGAGGAAATCTGCTATTGCTTGGGACTTGATAGCTTTCTTTGCCTCAAACTTGATATCCAAGGGAAGGAGTTCAATCGCCTACGTTGCCACTCGACCAGTTGCATCTCTGTTGTTTAAAATCTCTGATAATGGAGCGTCGCTGACGACTGTAATAGAGTGATCAGAGAAATAGTGTGCAACCTTCTTCGTGGTCATGTAAATCCCATAAACAAGCTTCTGATAATGTGGATATCTTTGCTTTGATGGAGTCAGAACTTCAGAAACATAATATACTGGGCGCTGAACTTTATAGGCTTTGCCTTCTTCTTCCCGCTCGACCGTGAGTACTGTACTGATAACTTGTCCAGTGGCTGCAATGTAAAGCAGTAAATGCTCTTTGCTGATTGGGGCAGCGAGCACCGGTTGGGTGGAAAGAAGGGCTTTGAGCTCTACAAACGCTGCATCAGCTTCAGGAGTCCACTCGAACTTATCAGACTTCTTCATCAGTCGGTAAAGAGGTAATGCCTTTTCATCGAGGCGAGAAATGAATCGACTCAAGGCGGCCAAACAACCAGTAAGCTTCTGGACATCGTGCACACGCACAGGGCATTTCATCCGGAGTATAGCACCAACTTTCTCTGGGTTAGCATCGATCCCTCGTTCGGAAACGAGGAAACCAAGTAATTTTCCGCCAGGAACTCTGAATGTGCACTTTGATGGATTAAGCTTGATATCGTACCTTCTGAGGTTGGCAAAAGTTTCAGCAAGGTCAGCCAGCAGGTCGGAACCCTTAAGTGACTTGACTACAATGTCATACGCTTCCACATTCCGACTGATTTGAGTGAGCAAACACTTCTGAATCATCCTCATGAACGTGGCTCCGGCGTTCTTGAGGCCGAATGGCATGGTGACATAACAGAAGCACCCGAATGGAGTGATGAAAGTTGTTTTTATCTCATCGGGTCCATATAGTCGGATCTGATGATACCCGGAATAGGCGTCCAAAAAGGACAAGCGCTCACACCCCGCAGTCGAATCAACTATTTGGTCGATGCGGGGGAGAGGAAAATGATCTTTCGGGCAGGCCCGATTGATATGCTTGAAGTCAATGCACATGCGAAGTGAGTCGTCCTTCTTGGGGACCATGACAACATTGGCGAGCCACTCGGAGTGGTAAATCTCGCGGATGAACTCAGCTGCCAGGAGCCGAGCCACTTCTTCACCAATTGCTTTTCTCTTTTGTACGGCGGACCGTTGAAGATGTTCTTTGACTGGTTTCACTTTTGGGTCGACACGCAAACGGTGCTCAGCCAGCCCCCCTGGGAACAGCCGGCATGTCAGAAGGTTTCCATGCAAAGATGTCCCAGTTCTCACGGAGGAACTGGATGAGCACTTCTTCCTATTTGCTGTCGAGTGTTGTTGAGATGTGAGTCGGAGCAGCATTGGGATCGGTCGGGTGAATATGAATCGGCTTCGTTTCACCGGACGACTGAAATGCAGAGTCTGTGGCAGGCTTCTTGTCTTGCAGCAAATCACTCGGATCTACATTTTTCTGATACCCTTGCAATTCTACTACTGCCATTTGTGCATCGGCGATCTTTGAGCCCTTCTGGAAGCACTCTTCTACCTTCTGCCGATTGCCAGTGATAGTGATCACTCCTCTGGGACCAGGCATCTTCAATTTGAGGTACACGTAACATGGTCGAGCCATAAAACGTGCATAAGCAGGCCTACCCAGAATAGCATGATAAGCACTCTGGAAATTCACGACTTCAAATGTCAACTTTTCCTTGTGGTAATTCTTAGAATCACCGAAAACCACATCGAGGCCGATCTGGCCGAGTGACAGCCTTCTTGCCAGGTATAACCCCATGGAAACTCATATTGCTTTCACTTCGGCATAAAGGATATTCAGGCCACTGCCACCATCCATCAGCACCTTAGTCAGCCGAGTGCCTTCGACAACTGAGTCGACCACCAACGCTTGCCTCCCAGGGGTGGCTATGCGCGCTGGGTGATCAGACTGGTCGAATGTAATGGAAGTCTGAGACCACTTCAAATAATTGGGCGTCGCCGGAGCGACCATGTTCACTTCTCTGTTAATGACTTTCAGTCGACTTTTGCTCTCAACATCAGCAAAAATCATCAGAGTGGAATTGACGTTGGGGAAACCATCATCATCTTCTTCTTTATCCTCACCCTTGTCCGACTCCTTTTCCTTCTCCTTGGGCTGTTTCTCTCGGAACTGCTGGATCAGGAGCCGACACTGTCGAGTGGTGTGTTTAGGGTAAATGAAATTACCCTCTTCGTCTTTTTTGGTGTGAATGTGGCATGGTAAATCCAACACATCATTTCCATCTTGATCTTTCACTTTCTTGGGGTTCCACGGCCCTTTGGGTTTCCCCTTGAACTTCCCTTGAGTCACGGCTAAGGCTTCACCAGGAGCAGCTGGCTCGGCTTTGCGCTTCTGCTTCCGACTGGAATTCCCTCCTCTGGTTTCTTGGGCGACTGTTTTGTGCTTGCCACTCCGGAGTCGATCCTCCTCTTCACCATTAGCATACTTGGTGGCAATCTCCATCATCCGACTCAGAGACATATCCCTGGTTTGACCGAACTTCAGGTTCAATTCTCGATACTTGACACCTTCCTTGAAGGCACAAACTGCTTGGTGATCTGACACATTCTCCACTGTGTGATGCAACGTGATCCAACTCTGGATATAATCTCTCAAGGTTTCATTCGGTTTCTGCACACAGGACTGCAACTCTGTTAACCCTGCCAGCCGTTTGCATGTACCTTCAAAGGTCCTAACAAAAACTCGGGCGAGTTCCTCCCAACTATATATGCTGTCAGGTGCTAACTAATTCAACCACGCTTTGGCCGAGCCCTCCAACATCAGAGGAAGGTGCTTCATGGCCACTTCATCATTGTCGTCGCCAATCTGAACAGCCACTCGGTAGTCCTCAAGCCAAGTGTCAAGCTTGGACTCACCAGTGAACTTGCTGACTCCAGTCGCCAACCTGAAGTTGGGAGAAATCACTGCAGCCCTGATGGCTCTGCTGAAACACTCTGGACCTGAGACATGCACTCTGCTGCCAGTCGGATAATCTCTGTCATGACCTTCTCTGTGAGCTCTATTCCTGTCAACCAGACCCTGAACGAGAATAGATCTCGCATCAAAGCCCGGCTCTCGGGGGTCGACTGGAATCCTTCGCCCACCACTATGAGGGCGTCTGTCATCGTGTTGCCGAGGCACGTATGACCCACTCCTTGGGGGAGGCGTGGGCACTCGACGACGATCATCGTGGTCGAGTCGGTGATCATCCTGTTCACGGTTTCTGTACTGTTCTCGCCGATCTCCACGTCCCTCACACCTCGGAGGTGATCTTGGACTGTGAGCCGATTGAACTGTGTCCGCCACCACAGATCTGCTATGAATCCTATTCCGCGACTGGGACACTGCTGTGTTTTGCTCTCCCGCTGCCCGGAGTAAAGCCCGGATCTGCATCAAACCTCTGCCAGCTTCTGACTGGGAAGGCTAAATCAACTCTGCTATTCGGGCTGCAACTATGAGATTCTGAATCGGAGTTCGGTATACCTGAATTGGGGGCGAAAAAAGCTGTCGTTGACTGGACTCAGGAATCCGCTGCCGAGCACGCTCGTCGAGTGCGTGCTGGAGATTCTCCAGTCGTGTGCGCTCAGCCAAGTTGGCCAGGTGCGCCTCCTCCAAGGCCCGGGCCTCGGGGGTTTCTCCAACGATAGGAGTGTGAAGTGCATCCATGTTACGGCGGCGAAGCTCTTCCCTCTGCTGCGAAGAGAGGGGCTCGGGGCGGTACTCCTCGTGGACGCGCGACGGATCGCCTCCGCCATCGCCACCAACGTCGCGGGGGAAGCCAAGAGGACTGCACGGTCCCTTGACCATCAGGACTTCCGCCGCGGGGTCACTGCTGTCGCACTCGGATGCCGTCTCGATGGAGCTAGTCGACAGGTCGAACAGGCCGTAGAGAGTTTCGTCGGGCTCGATTGCCGCGACTTGTGGGGTGGCCGACTGGCGAGCCACCGCATGCCTCACCCACCGCTGGAGCCACAACCGACCGGAACGCTTGCGCCGGCGAACAGCAGGGAGCGAGGACGCCACAGGAGCCGACCGATACTGAGTCGACGGCTGCCGCGGACGCACACGCGAAAGTGCGTTGCCCCACGGACGGGGAGCGCCTCGACATCGAGTGGAGCCTCTTGGAGCCAAGCGGAGTCGTCGGCGACGAACACGAGCGCGCCGAGACGGATCTTGCAGCCCTCGGCCAATCCTCCGCTAGAAACCATGATGATGGGGATCGGAAAAATTGCAACTTCTCCAACAAGTCACTAAGACACCTGCCCCACGGTGGGCGCCAACTGTCGTGGTACTAAGACTGACAGTAGAATAGGGGGTAAGTATGGAGAGGCAAGATCCTAGCTATGGCGAAGTTGTACACACGAGTTTTACGAGTTCAGGCCCTTCTCGGAAGAAGTAACAGCCCTACGTCTCGGAGCCCGGAGGCGGTCGACTGGATTATGTATGTGTGTGTTTACAAGGGTGCGAACCCTTGTGCCAGTGGAGGGGGGCGGCTTATATAGAGTGCGCCAGGACCCTAGTCCGCCCACGTTACATAGGGTTCAATGTACATAAAGAGAGAGCGTTACAGGTAACGTCCGTAATAAAGTGCTATAAATGATCATTAAGTATATGAGTAAACGTCCGACCGTTGCTGCGCGGAGTGACTTTAGGTCTTCTGCATGTCGAGTGGTTCAGTGGTCGAGTGACCTAAATAAGGAGGGGTCTCCGAGTGAATGGTAGGTCGAGTGGATTGCACTCGACACCTTTGTTGGGCCCCCTCTATTTACTCTTGAACTTCTTTGCTTCTAGGACAAGGACCTTAGGTAGGACGTATAGGTCAGGCCTATTACCCTACCCCAGGTCTATGTCCTCATCAGTTTCCCCTACTGTCACTGGGATCGAGCACCGCAAGATTGAACCCAAAGCTAAGCACTTCTCCCATTGCAAGAAAGATCAATCTAGTAGGCCAAACCAAACTGATAATTCGAAGAGGCTTGCAAAGATAACCAATCATACATAAAAGAATTCAGAGAAGATTCAAATATTGTTCATAGATAATCTTGATCATAAACCCACAATTCATCGGATCTCGACAAACACACCGCAAAAGAAGATTACATCGAATAGATCTCCAAGAGAATCGAGGAGAACTTTGTATTGAGATCCAAAGAGAGAGAAGAAGCCATCTAGCTAATAACTATGGACCTGAAGGTCTGAGGTAAACTACTCACACATCATCGGAGAGGCTATGGTGTTGATGTAGAAGCCCTCCGTGATCAATGCCCCCTCCGGCGGAGCGCCAAAAAAGGTCCCAAGATGGGATCTCACGGGTACAGAAGGTTGCGGCGGTGGAAATAGGGTTTTGGCTCCTCTGCTTATGGTTTCGGAGTACGTAGGTATATATAGGAGGAAGAAGTAGGTCGATGGAGCCACGAGGGGCCCACGAGGGTGGAGGGCGCACCCAGGGGGTAGGCGCGCCCCCTGCCTCATGGCTTCCTCGTCGGTTGCTTGATGTCCACTCCAAGTCCTCTGGATCACGTTTGTTACAAAAATCACGCTCCCGAAGGTTTCATTCCGTTTGGACTCTGTTTGATATTCTTTTTCTGTGAAACACTGAAATAGGCAAAAAAACAGCAATTTGGGCTGGGCCTCCAGTTAATAGGTTAGTCCCAAAAATAATATAAAAGTGTATAATAAAGCCCATTGAACATCCAAAACAGAATATATAATAGCATGGAACAATAAAAAATTATAGATACGTTGGAGACGTATCAAGAATCCCCAAGCTTAATTCCTGCTCGTCGTCGAGTAGGTAAATGATAAAAACAGAATTTTTGATGTGGAATGCTTCTTAGCATAATTCTCAATATAATTCTTTTTATTGTGGCATGAATATTTAGATCCGAAAGATTCAAGATAAAAGTTTAATGTTGACATAAAAACAATAATACTTCAAACATGCTAACCAAGCAATTATGTCTTATCAAAATAACATAGCCAAAGAAAGCTTATCCCTACAAAATCATATAGTTAGGCCATGCTTCAATTTCGTCACACAAACGTTCTCATCATGCATAACCCCGATCACAAGCCGAGAAATTGGTTCATACTTTTTAACGCGCTTCAGCCTTTTCAACCCTTACGCAATACATGAGCGCAAGCCATGGATATAACACTATGGGCGGAATAAAGTATAATGATGGGGGTCTCTCACATTGACGCGGCTAATCTATAGGCTATGGAGATGCCCATGAATTGATGTCAATGAGAGGAGTAGGGATTGCCATGCAACGGATGCACTAGAGCTATAAATATATGAAAGCTCAACAAAAGAAACTAAGTGGGTGTGCATCCAACTTGCTTGCTCACGAAGACCTAGGGCATTTTGAGGAAGCCCATCATTGGAATATACAAGCCAAGTTCTATAATGAAAAATTCCCAATAGTATATGAAAGTGATAACATAGGAGACTCTCTATCATGAAGATCACGGTGCTACTTTGAAGCACAAGTGTGGAAAAGGATAGTAACATTGTCCCTTCTCTCTTTTTCTCTCATTTTCATTCATTTTTTTTCTCTTTTTTTGTTTTGGGCCTTCTCTTTTTTTTTGGCCTCTTTTTTTAGTCCAGAATCTCATCCCGGCTTGTGGGGGAATCATAGTTTCCATCATCCTTTCCTCACATGGGACAATGCTCTAATAATGATGATCATCACACTTTTATTACTTAGAACTCAAGAATTACAACTCAACACTTAGAACAAAAATATGACTCTATGTGAATGCTTTCGGCGGTGTACCGGGATATGCAATGAATCAAGAGTGACATGTATGAAAAATTATGAATGGTGGCTTTGCCACAAATACGATGTCAACTACATGATCATGCAAAGCAATATGACAATGATGGAGCATGTCATAATAAACGGAACGGTGGAAAGTTGCATGGCAATATATCTCGGGACGGCTATGGAAATGCCATGATAGGTAGGTATGGTGGCTGTTTTGAGGAATATATAAGGAGGTTTATGTGTGATAGAGCGTATCATATCACGGGGTTTGGATGCACCGGCGAAGTTTGCACCAACTCTCAAGGCGAGAAAGGGCAATGCACGGTACCATAGAGGCTAGAAAATTGTGGAAGGTTGAGAGTGCGTATAATCCATGGACTCACATTAGTCATAAAGAACTCATATACTTATTGCAAAAGTTTATTAGCCCTCGAAGCAAAGTACTGCTACGCATGCCCCTAGAGGGATAGATTGGTAGGAAAAGACCATCGCCTCGTCCCCGACCACCACTCATAAGGAAAGCAATAAAAGAACACCTTATGTGTCAAAATTGTCACACAACGGTTCACCATACGTGCATGCTACGGGACTTGCCAACCTTAACACAAGTATTTCTCAATTTCACAATTACTCAACTAGCACATTCTAATATTACCACCTTTATATCTCAAAACACTTATCAAGTATCAAACTTCTCATGATATTCAATGATCTCAATATGGGAGTTTTTATTATGCTCATCTTGGATGCCTATCATATTCGGATTTATTTCACCATTAAAGCAAATTACCATGCTGTTTAAGACTCTCAAAATAATATAAGGGAAGCATGATATATCAATAATTTCTATAAAATAAAACCACCACCGTGCTCTAAAAGATATAAGTGAAGCACTAGAGCAAAAACTATATAGCTCAAAAGATATAAGTGCAGCATATAGAGTATTCTAACAAATTCCGAATCATGTGTGTCTCTCTCAAAAGGTGTGTACAGCAAGGATGATTTTGGTAAACTAAAAAGCAAAGACTCAAATCATACAAGACGCTCCAAGCAAAACACGTATCATGTGGTGAATAAAAATATAGCCCCAGGTAAAGTTACCGATAGACGAAGACGAACGAGGGGATGCCTTTCGCGGCATCCCCAAGCTTAGGCTTTTGGTTGTCCTTGAATTTTACCTTGGGGTGCCTTGTGCATACCCAAGCTTAGGCTCTTGCCAATCCTTGTTCCATAATCCATCAAATCTTTACCCAAAACTTGAAAACTTCACAACACAAAACTCAACAGAAAATCTCGTGAGCTCCGTTAGCGAAAGAAAACAAAACACCACTTCAAGGTACTGTAATGAAATCATTCTTTATTTATATTGGTGTTAAACCTACTGTATTCCAACTTCTCTATGGTTTATAAACTCTTTTACTAGCCATAGATTCATCAAAATAAGCAAACAACACACGAACAACAGAATCTGTCAAAAACAGAACAGTCTGTAGTAATCTGTAACTAACGCAAACTTCTGGAACTCCAAAAATTTCACCAAAATAGGACGACCTAGATAATTTGTTTATTGATCTACTCAATTGGAATCAGTATTTTATCACGTTCTAGTGATTTTTAACAATTGTTTTCGTGAACAGAAAGTTTTTGGAATTTTCAGCAAGATCAAATAACTATCATCCAAGAAGATCCTATAGGTTTAACTTGGCACAAACACTAATTAAAACATAAAAACACATCTAACCAGAGGCTAGATCAAATATTTATTACTAAACATAACCAAAAAGCAAGAAAATAAAATAAAATTGGGTTGCCTCCCAACAAACGCTATCGTTTAACGCCCCTAGCTAGGCATAAAAGGAAGGATAGATCTAGGTATTGCCATCTTTGGTGTTGGGAAAGAAAAGAGAAAATTTATTATCTATATGTCAGGACCCCGATTCTAAGTCACACCGATCTAGCCGGTAACACCTCATATCACTTTGCGGCCTCACGCACGGTATTCCCACGGGTGTCGCCTTACCATGGCCCGGGACCGTTTGCGCCTTTTGGCTCACGTATATGATAGTGTCGCTAGCATCCATATGACAGAGAACCCGGGCCGACATGGCTAGTCGTGAACCCAAAGTGGCACTAACTTACGGGGACAGGCGTACATGAATCAACATCGAGCATGTCGGTCAGCAGCGTGCGAATCCGGGCTGTAGCACTGGGCTAACAGGACTCCGGGAACCCGGGCTGTAGCAGGCTAGACAGGACTCCGGATGTCACCGCGTGACATTTCCCTGAAGGGACAGACACATGAACGAAGTGAATCACATGCCGGCCAGTCAAGTGTTCCGGAGCAGTAGTGCTGGGCTAGCAGGACTCCGGTGAACCGGGCTGTAGCGGACTACTATGGCTCATGGAAGCACAAGACTACATTTCCCCATAAGAGAAGCTACCAAGGATAAACAACTAGGTTGTCGGATCCCACACATACCAAGCATTTCAATCATACACACAATATGCTCGATATGTGCAAATACAACATGGCATCACAACAAGACTCTACGACTCAGAGTATTTATTCATTAGGCTCCGAGGAGCGAGATATTACAAACATGGGTCTTATGACCCAACATTCAGAGCATACAAGTCAAACACATGCGGAAGCTTAACATGTCTGAGTACAGACATCTACAAATGAAAAAGGCTGAGAAGCCTGACTATCTTCAAGATCCTGCCGAGGGCACAAGATCGTAGCTGAGGTAACAAGCTAAACGTCGAAGTCCACACGGAACTAATAGCGAGACTGACGTCTCTCTGCAAAACATAAAATGGGCAAACGTGAGTACAATTGTACCCAGCAAGACTTACATCAGAACTATCTACATATGCATCAGTATCAAAAGGGGGTGGTGGAGTTTAACTGCAGCAAGCCAGCTTTGACTTGGTGGCTATCCTGAACTACGACTGCAAGTAACTCTTTTGAGGTGGCGCACACGAGTCCACATATTCACCATATCAATACACCACTATGGATCCGCTCCCGTCTTCCTACGAGAACGCCATCCATAGCACTCACGCTTATCTTGCGCATTTTAGAGTATCCACTTTCACTTGTCTATGAACTGTACAGGCAACCCAGAAGTCCTTTACCGCGGACACGGCTATTCGAATAGATGATGTTAACCCTGCAGGGGTGTACTTCGTCACACACGCTCTCGCCACTTACCACCATGTACACGTCGTGTACCCCGGCAACCTTCAAGCGGAAGCCTGGCGAGGGAGTCGGCCACGACCTGACTAACCACACAAGTCTCTTGTCCAGGTTTATCGCCTATTCGGGTTCCATCCGCAAGGAGATCCGACCGGGGTGTCGCTCACGGCCGCAAACGATGTGTACAGGGTTCCAAGCCCACCAAATGGGCGACGCTTGGCATACCCGGCCACGGTGCCTAGTCTGTCCCAAGCCCACCTGTACCGGGTGCCACTTGGTAGACTACTAACACTACCTACAAACACCAGAAACTAGTTGCAACTCCTGGACAGAGATCAAGTTGATTAATAAGTCGAGAGGGGCACTTAAGCATTCCAATGTGTGGTAGTAACTGTTCATGGATCACAAACACAGAACTCAGTTCCTGAGGACGGCTGCAATGAGACAACCCACCATGTACTCCTACATGGCCTCTCACTGCTACCTTTACCAAATCGTGTTCACACACTTAGCTCTCAACAGTAGGACATGTTCACCACATTACAATTCATCCCCGATGAATCAGACCTGACTCAACTCTAAGCAGTAGCAGGCATGACAAACAAGCATGAATGAGTAGGCACATCAGGGCTCAAACAACTCCTACTCATGCTAGTGGGTTTCATCTATTTACTGTGGCAATGACAGGTCATGCAGAGGATAAGGGGTTCAACTACCGCAGCAAGTAACAGATGAATCGTTGTTGTCCTAATGCAGTAAAAGAGAGCAGGAGCGAGAGAGTGGGTTTGTATCAGAATGGAAAAGGGGGTTTTGCTTGCGTGGCACTTCTGAAGATAGGATTGAGTCTTCATTAGTGTCAACGATCACAACGTCGGAACATCGTCTACCGAGAGGGGACAAATACCGGCAACAGAGAAGGAAACACAATCAATGCAATGCAAAAACTATGATGCATGATTATGACATGGCAATATGCTGTGATTTGGGCTAATGCAACTAGCAACATATTAAATGGAGTTGGTTTGAACCTTAGGTTCAAATTCAAACTTCATATGTGGAAATTCAAATGCCATTTACATGATTTGTCCTAAACAGCAGCCATAAATTGTTCTAACATGCATGAAAATGGTACAGATGGATAGATTGGATTTTTTGGATCATTTTTCATATATAAATCTTTTCAATCTGAGTTATAGATTATTTTCTATGATTTTTAGAAGTTTATAACAATTTCTGGAATTTCCTGGATTATTTTTAATCCAGAAAACGATTAACTGCGTCAGCAATGTGTAAGCATGACGTCAGCAGGTCAAACGGCTGGTCCAAGTCAAACCTGACAGTGGGGCCCAGGTCAACGCTGTGGTGGCGGGGTCAAAGCATTAGCTTAATTTAAAGCAGGGAATAACCCTGTGGTTAATTATGAGGTGGGGCCCGGCTGTCTGTGTCACTGTGGTTAATTAACTAGGTGATTAGACCCTAATTAAGCAGCCACGTCATCATCACCGGATCTACGCCGGCGATGACCAAACCGACGACGAGAGCTCGCCGGACTCGCGTTAGGGACGGCAGTTCGTCGCGCTGCTGGCACCAGGGAGGGAATCTCACTTGTCCGCATCCAGAGGACCGGACGGGAGGCCGCGGGGTGGCCGGAAACGATGCCGGCGACGACCTCGCGCGGCGGCGCACACACGGGCTCATCGGTGAGGGGGCTACGGAGCACGGGCGGGCAAAACGAAGGAGGGGAAACGGAGTGGAGCTCACATTAGGGTCGTTGGCGGTCTCATTGGGCTCGGGGAGGCCTCTGCGGCGGCGAATTCGACCACGGGGATCACCGGACATAAACGGTGATGAAGACGACGGGGGTGGCGTTCTGCTGCTCCTGGAGTTGCGTGCGTCGACGAGGAGAGGAAGAGCGGGACGACGGAGCTCGGGGATACGGTGGTTGGACGAGGGGGTCTCGGTAGCCATGGTGGACAGCGACGGTGGTGACGGGCGTGCTCGGTGGGCGTGAGAGAGCGAGCCAGAGGAGGGGATGAGCTCGAGGAAGAGTGAGAGAGGGTCGAGGGGGCGGCGTGGTACGCATGGAGGCGACCAGGCAGTCGAGGGGCACGCAGGCAGGGAGGAGCCGGCGTGGCTCGTCTGCGCACCGGGCACGCAGCTGCTTCTCCTCCTCGCAGGAGGAAGAAGACAGTGCTGCCCCTGGTGGGCTGGGCTGGCTTCGGCCAGTAGGCTGTTACAGTGGTGGGCTGTGCAGGATGCTTCTCTGTCCCTCTTTCTTTCTATTTTAGTTTCTGTTTTCCTATTTATTTTAACTCTGTTTTGATTTAGTCTCTGCACTAAATCATTTTATATGCTTCTGGTAAATTTTTGTAAGGACTATTTGGATATTCCAGAGCCCCTCACATTTACCCAGAATTATTGGACATATATAAAATATATAACATATATATATATATATCCAATGCAAATAATTATTGCATTAGTTCCAAATGCCCAAAACTAAATATTTATGAGCTCCTAAAAATATTGGTTTGAATTTTACCTCTGACCAATATTTTCAGAGAGAAACATCAACATTTTCTTGGACCTATTTGGTGCAATTTTTATCTTGGTCATTTCCCGAAATGATTTCTGAGGCTTTCACATGTCCCCATTTCAAGTTCATTGGAATATAAACATGATGCAAACAACAGTAGCTAGCCTAGAGCATATCAGAACTAGGGATGTGACAACTCGCCCCCACTAAACAAGAATCTCGTCCCGAGATTCAAGCGTAGGGTAAGAGGAAGAGGGGACACAAAAGCTAACACAATCTTCTCGATCCAATTGCCCTGATCGAAGATGTCGATTCACTGCTTCAAATTGATCTTTTCGTCTTTGCTTTCGGGATCTTCATCCAACACGATGACGATAGAAGAAACTCTATAGGAACCGATCTTCTTAAAGATCGAGCAACTTACGATCAACTCACGGAATGAGATGTTGCACATCTCTCGAGCTACGACACGAAACATACATCCAGAGGGATGGAGTGAAACAGAGAACGAGGATCCAAGTTGATAAGCACAATTCCAAGCTGAATAAGATGGTGCATGGTTTCAAGATAATGAGGAGTTATCTGCCATGATTCCATAATGGCACCTTAGGGAAGGTGACTTGTAGAGTTATTCCCTTAAGTGGCAAAAAGAATTACTTTTGATACAGAGATCATTGAAACTCTCTAAACCAGCCTAAGGAAATTCACAAACGAGTGTTTGAAGGAGTTCAAAAGAATGACATAATCGGACTAGAATGGATGATGTGGACTACCTTGTTGAAGACAACGCGATGGTTGATTTTGCTTGCGCGTGCTCTCAAGAACTTGAGCATTTCCATATTCATCAAGGTTCTACCAACATCCGTATTGAGGATCCTGGCAACACCTCTTACTACCTTGACGAATAGTCATGGACAATGCAGATGCATAGAAAGACAACCCTTTCTCAGATTTCACCTTAGCGAGGCCAAGGGAACGAAATCTGGATGATCGACCGAGAGACATTTAGCACTCCGCTTCTAATGTTCTCCTTGATGTACTGGTTACTACGGTCATGCTTAAAGCATCAACATAGCCATCAAGTAGTGGTCGGACTTCGGGAGCGCAGAAATCCATAAGGAACAACCTTTAGAATAGATCATACGAAATCCTCATGGAGAAGATGGTCAAATTGCTTAATCAAGAAGCTACAATAATAGATCTTCCGGCTAGGTGCGTCGGCCAGAACATCAACCTTGTCGGGACCTACATCATAGATCCTGGAAAAAGTTTCCAACCGTCATATCTGCCTGAGATTCAGATCTAGTTGGTAACGGAATATTCCAGACTCATCGAGTCTAGAAGAAAATGAAGGTTTGCAACACAAATCGACGAGATGACGTTGCGAGATTCTCGGGAAATGAGCTACGGTAGCAAGCTCCAAAACATGAGCTGGTTCTGCTACATACATGTGAGCACGCTGTCCCGAACAAGCATGGCCACGTAGTAGTCTTACAACAAAACACTACCGGGTTCTGATTGGGAACCATCATCAAGGATATC
Source organism: Triticum aestivum (assembly GCF_018294505.1). Lineage (NCBI taxonomy): Eukaryota > Viridiplantae > Streptophyta > Magnoliopsida > Poales > Poaceae > Triticum > Triticum aestivum. Next base: position 167,110,239 of record NC_057808.1, on the reverse strand, counting down.
GAAGTCCTCGCATAAGGCATGCTCTTAGGAAGGAACTTGTTCTCCTTGAACAAATCAGTCAGTGGCTTGGTGTGCTAGGAACACATATAGAATGGAGGTAGCGAGCCTATCAAACCATAGCATACTTCGCACGTGCATGACTGACTTGGGATGGTTCCAGAGAAAACAAAACAAGCTTTCTTGGACTCACGGCGGCAACTTGCACCAAATGCACGTGAATCAGAGGAAGTCACTTCTTCCATCCAAACATATCCTTCATGAGATAGCGCGAAGAAAATGCTAGCACAAGTTTCCAACACTAACTTAATGTTCAACACGAGTCATGGAGAAGATAAGAATGTTGCCGATGGGCTCAGCAACAATTTATCAAAATTCCAATGGAGATGGAATTCCATAACTATGTGAACAAGTGATAGCATTGGTCAGACCCAAAGGATATAATGGTGTATGCTCGAGGGTTCAACCACGAGTAAGACAACATTAGGAATATCGTTGGTTCTGATTTGATTTGACAATGTCCCACACTCAAATCAAAGTTTGGACAAGACAATAGATCCAACAATTGATCACGAGGATCAATCAATGAAGATATCATCTTTCTTCAACACACTCACAAAAAGATATCCCTTAAAATGAACTAAGCCAGGCAAGCTTTTATCTTCCAACTCTCCAAGTTGTTGTTTGGCTTAACCAACTAGCTCAGGGGTATCAACACAGATCCTTGGAGAAAGAGTGGTTTATTGGAAAACGAACTTGATCGCGAGCTCAACATAGCGGTCAGGTGACAACCTGGTAAAACTTCCGAGAGGATATTCGGAAAATCACGAACCACCGATATGTTACTAAGCTCGAGAACAATCTTGCTTTTCGGGGCAAAACGATGTGACCAACAAGAAAGGGATTGATACAATCCTAACTCTTGATCAAAGGGTGCACCAGGAAAAATGGACTAGGTAGCACGATCAACCTTAGGATGTGATTCAGTAACCAACACGCTAAGGATGAAATTATTGTCCTTCAACTACCGAGCAACGGAGTTGCTAGGAGTATTGATTTCACACACCACGATTCACTTGTCGGTATTCCGGTTACAATAACACGGAGACCGAGCAATGAACGATGATGGCAAGAAGTATCACTATATCAAGAGTTCATAGGAGGTGGTGCAATTCCTACGATATTCTCGACATAAAGGGGGTAATACTCAAAGGTAGAATAGAACAAAAGCTGGTTAGGCATTTTGATCCGCGGAATACAACTACTTGACCCAATCCTGGATATGGATGAGGTACTGGAGTTTGTTTCTCCTAGTCATTCCGGAATAGAATGGCTTGATGGACCACAAGAATAATAGGCATCGATAACACAGATGCACAACTAGTCCTGACTATCAATTGATAGACAGAGGTCAGAATACAACTAAAGAGAGACAACTCAAAGGAACATATGGTTTTCTGAGTTGCGGATGCATAAATTTAGTATGTCAAACAAGTTCAACATATTTCTTCCAGATAATCCATGCAGAGGAGGAAGGACTGGCAGAGTCACAATATGAATGGAGTACTCCTCAAGAGCGCCCTGGTTGTGATCTTTTGGTTCAACGAGGAACTTCTGCCATAAGTGGTTCATGGTATTGGAAGAACGATATACCACAGACCTCGAGGACTATCGCAAAGGTTACTAATATCCTAAAGGTACGAGCAACACTATCAACACGAGGTAAGTAGAGTGAATCTCGGGTCAAGAACCCAGGAGTAGAATACCTACTACTAAATAGCATCATACGGGATGCTTTCGAGAATGGTGTCCAGAATCAACACACCGGGAACACAAAACATGGCTAGATTACTAGGTGACTCCCTAAAACACCTAGGGTCATAATAATAGCTCCAACATATATACCGAGGCAATAGAGTACCTCAACTCAACGATTAGTGTGGTTAATCTGGCCCAAAGGAACATCGAGAATGGAAAGAAGGGATTTGCAAATGCATCAGATTATTTAGAAACCTGGGATGACTCGGACAACATAACGGCTATAAATGCTCAAAAGATTTGAGACATCCTGCAAAAATGGTGGCATAACCATTCAGAATCACAATATCAAAGTTCCGAGATCAACTGTCAACACATGGAAGTAGTAGAATCTGAACTGAGGCTTCAGACCAACAATCCTACGAGTCTACGGATTAGTAACACGTGATCCTGATAGAAAGATGAGAAGCCTAGTTCTTAATCCCCGTAGAAGAGAAGAGGTTGACTCAGATCAGAAAGCCATGAGGTATAAGGAGTAAAAACAGCCTTACGTTCCCTTCCACAATCAATTCCCTTCTATAACTAAAGCATTTCTAGACTCAACTTCAACCAGTTTGGCTTGGTAATCCTACAGGCAGTCAGGCTCTGATACCAAAGCTGTCAGGACCCCGATTCTAAGTCACACCGATCTAGCCGGTAACACCTCATATCACTTTGCGGCCTCACGCACGGTATTCCCACGGGTGTCGCCTTACCATGGCCCGGGACCGTTTGCGCCTTTTGGCTCACGTATATGATAGTGTCGCTAGCATCCATATGACAGAGAACCCGGGCCGACATAGCTAGTCGTGAACCCAAAGTGGCACTAACTTACGGGGACAGGCATACAAGAATCAACATCGAGCATGTCGGTCAGCAGCGTGCGAATCCGGGCTGTAGCACTGGGCTAACAGGACTCCGGGAACCCGGGCTGTAGCAGGCTAGACAGGACTCCGAATGTCACCGCGTGACATTTCCCTGAAGGGATAGACACAGGAACGAAGTGAATCACATGCCGGCCAGTCAAGTGTTCCGGAGCAGTAGTGCTGGGCTAGCAGGACTCCGGTGAACCGGGCTGTAGCGGACTACTATGGCTCATGGAAGCACAAGACTACATTTCCCCATAAGAGAGGCTACCAAGGATAAACAACTAGATTGTCGGATCCCACACATACCAAGCATTTCAATCATACACACAATATGCTCGATATGTGCAAATGCAACATGGCATCACAACAAGACTCTACGACTCAGAGTATTTATTCATTAGCCTCCGAGGAGCGAGATATTACAAACATGGGTCTTATGACCCAACATTCAGAGCATACAAGTCAAACACATGCGGAAGCTTAACATGTCTGAGTACAGACATCTACAAATGAAAAAGGCTGAGAAGCCTGACTATCTTCAAGATCCTGCCGAGGGCACAAGATCGTAGCTGAGGTAACAAGCTAAACGTCGAAGTCCACACGGAACTACTAGCGAGACTGATGTCTCTCTACAAAACATAAAATGGGCAAACGTGAGTACAATTGTACCTAGCAAGACTTACATCAGAACTATCTACATATGCATCAGTATCAAAAGGGGGTGGTGGAGTTTAACTGCAGCAAGCCAGCTTTGACTCGGTGGCTATCCTGAACTACGACTGCAAGTAACTCTTTTGAGGTGGCGCACACGAGTCCACATATTCACCATATCAATACACCACTATGGATCCGCTCCCGTCTTCCTACGAGAACGCCATCCATAGCACTCACGCTTATCTTGCGCATTTTAGAGTATCCACTTTCACTTGTCTATGAACTGTACAGGCAACCCAGAAGTCCTTTACCGCGGACACGGCTATTCGAATAGATGATGTTAACCCTGCAGGGGTGTACTTCGTCACACACGCTCTCGCCACTTACCACCATGTACACGTCGTGTACCCCGGCAACCTTCAAGCGGAAGCCTGGCGAGGGAGTCGGCCACGACCTGACTAACCACACAAGTCTCTCGTCCAGGTTTATCGCCTATTCGGGTTCCATCCGCAAGGAGATCCGGCCGGGGTGTCGCTCACGGCCCCAAACGATGTGTACAGGGTTCCAAGCCCACCAAACGGGTGACGCTTGGCATACCCGGCCACGGTGCCTAGTCTGTCCCAAGCCCACCTGTACCGGGTGCCACTTGGTAGACTACTAACACTACCTACAAACACCAGAAACTAGTTGCAACTCCTGGACAGAGATCAAGTTGATTAATAAGTCGAGAGGGGCACTTAAGCATTCCAATGTGTGGTAGTAACTGTTCATGGATCACAAACACAGAACTCAGTTCCTGAGGACGGCTGCAATGAGACAACCCACCATGTACTCCTACATGGCCTCTCACTGCTACCTTTACCAAATCGTGTTCACACACTTAGCTCTCAACAGTAGGACATGTTCACCACATTACAATTCATCCCCGATGAATCAGACCTGACTCAACTCTAAGCAGTAGCAGGCATGACAAACAAGCATGAATGAGTAGGCACATCAGGGCTCAAACAACTCCTACTCATGCTAGTGGGTTTCATCTATTTACTGTGGCAATGACAGGTCATGCAGAGGATAAGGGGTTCAACTACCGCAGCAAGTAACAGATGAATCGTTGTTGTCCTAATGCAGTAAAAGAGAGCAGGAGCGAGAGAGTGGGTTTGTATCAGAATGGAAAAGGGGGTTTTGCTTGCGTGGCACTTCTGAAGATAGCATTGAGTCTTCATTAGTGTCAACGATCACAACGTCGGAACATCGTCTACCGAGAGGGGACAAATACCGGCAACAGAGAAGGAAACACAATCAATGCAATGCAAAAACTAGATGCATGATTATGACATGGCAATATGCTGTGATTTGGGCTAATGCAACTAGCAACATATTAAATGGAGTTGGTTTGAACCTTAGGTTCAAATTCAAACTTCATATGTGGAAATTCAAATGCCATTTACATGATTTGTCCTAAACAGCAGTCATAAATTGTTCTAACATGCATGAAAATGGTACAGATGGATAGATTGGATTTTTTGAATCATTTTTCATATATAAATCTTTTCAATCTGAGTTATAGATTATTTTCTATGATTTTTAGAAGTTTATAACAATTTCTGGAATTTCCTGGATTATTTTTAATCCAGAAAACGATTAACTGCGTCAGCAATGTGTAAGCATGACGTCAGCAGGTCAAACGGCTGGTCCAAGTCAAACCTGACAGTGGGGCCCAGGTCAACGATGTGGTGGCGGGGTCAAAGCATTAGCTCAATTTAAAGCAAGGAATAACCCTGTGGTTAATTATGAGGTGGGGCCCGGCTGTCTGTGTCACTGTGGTTAATTAACTAGGTGATTAGACCCTAATTAAGCAGCCACGTCATCATCACCGGATCTACGCCGGCGATGACCAAACCGACGACGAGAGCTCGCCGGACTCGCGTTAGGGACGGCAGTTCGTCGCGCTGCTGGCACCAGGGAGGGCATCTCACTCGTCCGCATCCAGAGGACCGGACGGGAGGCCGCGGGGTGGCCGGAAACGATGTCGGCGACGACCTCGCGCGGCGGCGCACACACGGGCTCATCGGTGAGGGGGCTACGGAGCACGAGCGGGCAAAACGAAGCAGGGGAAACGGAGTGGAGCTCACAGCGGGGTCGTTGGCGGTCTCATTGGGCTCGGGGAGGCCTCTGTGGCGGCGAATTCGACCACGGGGATCACCGGACATAAACGGTGATGAAGACGACGGGGGTGGCGTTCTGCTGCTCCTGGAGTTGCGTGCGTCGACGAGGAGAGGAAGAGCGGGACGACGGAGCTCGGGGATACTGTGGTTGGACGAGGGGGTCTCGGTAGCCACGATGGACGGCGACGGTGGTGACGGGCGTGCTCGGTGGGCGTGAGAGAGCGAGCCAGAGGAGGGGATGAGCTCGAGGGAGAGTGAGAGAGGGTCGAGGGGGCGGCGTGGTACGCGTGGAGGCGACCAGGCAGTCGAGGGGCACGCAGGCAGGGAGGAGCCGGCGTGGCTCGTCTGCGCACCGGGCACGCAGCTGCTTCTCCTCCTCGCAGGAGGAAGAAGACAGTGCTGCCCCTGGTGGGCTGGGCTGGCTTCGGCCAGTAGGCTATTACAGTGGTGGGCTGTGCAGGATGGTTCTCTGTCCCTCTTTCTTTCTATTTTAGTTTCTGTTTTCCTATTTATTTTAACTCTATTTTGATTTAGTCTCTGCACTAAATCATTTTATATGCTTCTGGTAAATTTTTGTAGGGACTATTTGGATATTCCAGAGCCCCTCACATTTACCCAGAATTATTGGACATATATAAAATATATAACATATATATATATATCCAATGCAAATAATTATTGCATTAGTTCCAAATACCCAAAACTAAATATTTATGAGCTCCTAAAAATATTGGTTTGAATTTTACCTCTGACCAATATTTTCAGAGAGAAATATCAACATTTTCTTGGACCTATTTGGTGCAATTTTTATCTTGGTCATTTCCCGAAATGATTTCTGAGGCTTTCACATGTCCCCATTTCAAGTTCATTGGAATATAAACATGATGCAAACAACTGTAGCTAGCTTAGAGCATATCAGAACTAGGGATGTGACACTATAGCATTTATCTTTCTATTTTGATAAGGCATGTGGCCATTAATGGTGGAAGAAAGATTAAGCACGCTACGGAAATTTGCATCTAAGCTAGCTTTCATCTCTTTGATAATTTTGTTTTGGTAAAAGCACAAAAGAGAGGTGGATTCAACTTTCTCACTCATAGGGTGCCCAAATATAGTTTTCATCTTTTCATAGGTATCTATGGGATCTCCTTCAAGAAAACCCTCTTCAAAAATAGAATCTAAAATTTGCTTGAACGAAGCGGGCAACCCAACATAAAAGCTTTTTAGGTATACCTCAATTTGATATTGGGGCACATAGCTAGCTCGGATCCTCAAAAGCCTATACCAAGCATCTTTCAAAGACTCATCAAGTAAATAACAAAAAATTCCGGGATCATCTTCATCGAAATTATTCAAACCCTCATTTACAACCCCGGTAGGTATTTCCATAGCATCATTATTTATGAGCTTAGAGAGGACAGAGGGGCTATCCAAAGCATTAAAACCATAGAAAGAGCCCTTGGCCCTTTGTCATTCGGCCATGGTACAAGAGGGGCAAGCAAAAAAGAGGCGAAAGGAAAGAGAGGGTGAATAAAACGGCAAGGGTGAAGTGGGGGAGAGGAAAACGAGAGGCAAATGGCAAATAATGTAATGCGAGGGATAAGAGTTTGTGATGGGTACTTGGTATGTCTTGACTTGTGCGTAGACTCCCCGGCAACGGCGCCAGAAATGGCTGTTGTCGGGAGATCAAATTTTGACTTGACTTGGTGTAGGCCTCCCCAGCAACGGCGCCAGAAATCCTTCTTGCTACCTCTTGAGCACTGCGTTGGTTTTCCCTTGAAGAGGAAAGGGTGATGCAGCAAAGTAGCATAAGTATTTCCCTCAGTTTTTGAGAACCAAGGTATCAATCCAGTAGGAGGCCACGCTCAAGTCCCTCGCACCTACACAAACAAATAAGAACCTTGCAACCAACGCGATAAAGGGGTTGTCAATCCCTTCACGGCCACTTGCAAAAGTGAGATCTGATAGAGATGATAAGATAATATTTTTGGTATTTTTATGATAAAGATAAAAAGTAAAGATTGCAAAATAAAAATAGATTGGAAACTTATATGATGGAAAATAGACCCGGGGGCCATAGGTTTCACTAGTGGCTTCTCTCAGGATAGCATAAGTATTACGGTGGGTGAACAAATTATTGTCGAGCAATTGATAGAATTGAGCATAGTTATGAGAATATCTAGGTATGATCATGTATATAGGCATCACGTCCGTGACAAGTAGACCGACTCCTACTTGCATCTACTACTATTACTCCACACATCGACCGCTATCCAGCATGCATCTAGAGTATTAAGTTCATAAGAACGGAGTAACGCTTTAAGCAAGATGACATGATGTAGAGGGATAAACTCATGCAATATGATATAAACCCCATCTTTTTATCCTCGATGGCAACAATACAATACATGTCGTTTCCCCTACTGTCACTGGGATCGAACACCGCAAGATTGAACCCAAAGCTAAGCACTTCTCCCATTGCAAGAAAGATCAATCTAGTAGGCCAAACCAAACTTATAATTCGAAGAGACTTGCAAAGATAACCAATCATACATAAAAGAATTCAGAGAAGATTCAAATATTGTTCATAGATAATCTTGATCATAAACCCACAATTCATCAGATCTCGACAAACACACCGCAAAAGAAGATTACATCGAATAGATCTCCAAGAGAATCGAGGAGAACTTTGTATTGAGATCCAAAGAGAGAGAAGAAGCCATCTAGCTAATAACTATGGACCCGAAGGTCTGAGGTAAACTACTCACACATCATCGGAGAGGCTATGGTGTTGATGTAGAAGCCCTCTGTGATCAATGCCCCCCCCTGGCGGAGCGCCGGAAAAGGCCCCAAGATGGGATCTCACGGGTACAGAAGGTTGCGGCGGTGGAAATAGGGTTTTGGCTCCTCTGCTTATGGTTTGGGGGTATGTAGGTATATATAGGAGGAAGAAGTAGGTCGGTGGAGCCACGAGGGGCCCATGAGGGTGGAGGGCGCGCCCAGGGGGTAGGCGTGCCCCCTGCCTCGTGGCTTCCTCGTCGGTTGCTTGACGTCCACTCCAAGTCCTCTGGATCACGTTTGTTCCAAAAATCACGCTCCCGAAGGTTTCATTCCGTTTGAACTCTGTTTGATATTCTTTTTCTGCGAAACACTGAAATAGGCAAAAAAACAGCAATTTGGGCTGGGCCTCCGGTTAATAGGTTAGTCCCAAAAATAATATAAAAGTGTATAATAAAGCCCATTGAACATCCAAAACAGAATATATAATAGCATGGAACAATAAAAAATTATAGATACGTTGGAGACGTATCATCTTTGTGGGCGCAACCTTGGGCTGTTTTGGGGCCTTCTCCGTCGGATCAGGAGTGGATGTCCGAGTGCGCTTCAGCACCTGCATGCTCGACACAACCGCTTTGCCACGTCCACTTGCTAGGTCGTGCGTCTGCTTGGAACGTATTTCAGAGCGAGGCGGTGAGTCGACTTCCTCGCTGCTGCTTGAATCGTCGTCATCATCGTCGCTTTCGTCTTCAGATTTATAATCGGCACTCTCGCCTTCGCTCTCGGCTCCCTCCTGGACTTGTTCTCCACTCGGCATATAGTACATCTTAGTATAAATCTACAAGGAAAAGCAGTGTACAAGCATCAGTCAGGTTCAAGGATAATCACAAATCAGAACAAAAAGACACTCGGCAGTAAAGGTTAGACCTTGTCAGGTTCATTGGCGGCGTCGACTGGTGGAACCCTCCTGGACCCCCTGGGGTTGTCTTTGTTTCCAGTGATGCCCTGCAACCACTGCGCCTCTGTCTCCTCGGTGACTTCCTTCGGGTGGATCTGAGTGGTGTCATCAATACCCGAGTACATCCACATGGGATGATCGCGGGCCTAGAGTGGCTGGATGCGTCGACTGAGAAACACCTCAAGCAAATCCATGCCAGTCACACCATCACGGACTAGTTGGACTACCCGTTCGACTAGCATGGTCACCTTTGCTTTCTATGCTGGAGTCACTTTCAAGGAAGAGGGTTGCTGGACTCACTCCATGGAGAAGGGAGGAAGGCCAGTCGATTGACCAGGGGTCGGTTGGTCCTTACAATAAAACCAGGTCGACTGCCATCCTCTAACTAAATCGGGAAGAATCATAGCTGGAAAAGTACTCCTACCCCTCGTCTGAATCCCTACACCCCCGCACATATGGATCACGTGCGTCCTCTCATCACTCGCATTAGCCTTTTTCACAAACTGGGAGCAGCAAGTAAAGATGTGTTTGAAGAGACCCCAATGCGGTCGACGGGCCAGAAAATTATCACACATGGAAACAAATGCAGCGAGATATGTGATGGTGTTGGGGGAAAAGTGATGAAGTTGGGCACCAAAAAAGTTCAGGAAACCCCGAAAAAGGATGAGGGGGCAAAGAGAAACCACGATTAACATGAGTCGCGAGGAGGACCCACTCACCCTCCTTCGGCCGCGGCTCATTCTCGCTTCCCGGGAACCTCCAAGATCCATGGGCAATCAAGCCCCCTTCAACCAGATCCTCCAGGTCCTCCTTCTGGATCATGGAGCGAATCTAGTCACCCTGGATCCAGCTGGGCGGTAGGCCAGACCTCGACGATGACCCCCCGACTCGTCTTCTTGCCCTTCGCCGCCGCCATCGCCTTCTTCGCGCGCTCCAGGTCCGCCATCTTGTCCTTTCCCATCGCAGCAGATTGCGCGCAGACGGGGCAGTGGCGTCGGAAGTGGAGACGAATGCGGTGGAGAAGCAGAGGAGGAAGGAGGGGAATGAGGCGCACTGTGCAAAATACATCGACCCCGACGCCTTATAAAGGCGCACTTCCGAGCGGCTGACTGATACGTCTCCGCTATATCTATAATTTTTGATTGTTCCATGCCAATATTATACAACTTTCATATACTTTTTGTCAACTTTTTATACTATTTTTGGGACTAACATATTGATCCAGTGCCCAGTGCCAGTTCCTGTTTGTTGCACGTTTTATGTTTCGCAGAAACCCCATATCAAACGGAGTCCAAGCGGGATAAAAACGGACGGAGAATATTTTTGGAATATTTGGAGAATATGGGAAGAAGAATCAATGCGAAACAGTGCCCGAGGGGGGCACGAGGCAGGGGGTGCGCCTGCCCCCCTCGTGGGCCCCCGTAAGGTGGTTGCTGCTATTCTTTTGCCGCAAGAAAGCTAATTTTTGGAGAAAAATCTAGGCGAAGGTTTCAGTCCAATCGGAGTTGCGGATCTCCATATATATACGAAACGGTGAAAGGGCAGAAGACGAGAACGCAGAAACAGAGAGAGACAGAGAGACAGATCCAATCTCGGAGGGGCTCTCGCCCCTCCCATGCCATGGAGACCAAGGACCAAAGGGGAAACCCTTCTCCCATCTAGGGAGGAGGTCAAGGAAGAAGAAGAAGGAGGGGGGCTCTCTCCCCCTCACTTTCGGTGGTGCCAGAACGCCGCCGAGGGCCATCATCATCACCGCGATCTTCACCAACACCTCCACCATCTCCACCAACATCTCCATCACCTTCCCCCCTCTATCTATAGCGGTCCACTCTCCCGCAACACGTTGTACCCTCTACTTGAACATGGTGCTTTATGCTTCATATTATTATCCAATGATGTGTTGCCATCCTATGATGTCTGAGTAGATTTTCGTTGTCCTATCGGTGGTTGATGAATTGCTATGATTGATTTAATTTGCTTGTGGTTATGTTGCTGTCCTTTCATGCCCATCATATGAGCGCGCGCGTGGATCACACCATAGGGTTAGTTGTATATTGATAGGACTATGTATTGGAGGGCAAGAGTGACAGAAGCTTCAACCTAGCATAGAAATCGATGCATACGGGATTGAAGGGGGACCAATATATCTTCATGCTATGGTTGGGTTTTACCTTAATGAACGTTAGTACTTGCGGACGCTTGCTAATAGTTCCAATCATAAATGCATAGAATTCCATGTAAGGGACGACATGCTAGCAGTGGCCTCTCCCACATAAAACTTGCTATCGGTCTAGTAAAGTAGTCAATTGCTTAGGGACAATTTCGCAACTCCTACCACCACTTTCCCACACTCGCTATATTTACTTTATTGTGTCTTTACCTAAACAGCCCCTAGTTTTTATTTACGTGCTCTTTATATTCTTGCAAACCTATCCAACAACACCTACAAAGTACTTCTAGTTTCATACTTGTTTCCGGTAAAGCGAACGCTAAGCGTGCGTAGAGTTGTATCGGTGGTCGATAGAACTTGAGGGAATATTTGTTCTACCTTTAGCTCCTCGTTGGGTTCGACACTCTTACTTATCGAAAGAGGCTACAATTGATCCCCTATACTTGTGGGTTATCAAGACCTTTTTCTGGCGCCGTTGCCGGGGAGCAATAGCGTGGGGTGAATATTCTCGTGTGTGCTTATTTGCTTTATCACTAAGTAATTTTTATTTGCTATTCTTAGTTGTTCTCTATCTTTAGTTATGGATATGGAACACGAAATACCAAAAAAATTAGGTGTACTTTCTGCTCATGGAGATGGGGAACCTCCTAAAACCCTCGATGCTCAATATGTGAAAAATATTATGTACCACTTTGATAATCCTGAGAAAAACTCATTCAATTTGGTAATGGGAGACACGTTGGATCAACATGAATACTTTAGGGATTATCGCTTGACTAAAAAAGGGAAACTATTATGGGATCAAATTTATATGTTGAAGTGGTATGCTCGGAAAGTATGCTTGAGTTATGATTATACTTGTTGCTCTAGGATGAAGGCTCCACACCTCCCCTTTTCATGCAAATTTAATGATAATGAAACCTTAGCTTCTTATGCTAATGGTATATATGATTACTATGATGTTGAACAAATTTAATAATTTGTTGCTTTTAAGGGTGCTTATGAAATTGCATCTTTGTTTGAAAAGTATGAAGCTTTTGATGATGATGTTTATAGGCCTGAAAATTTTGCTATATTGAAATATTGCTATGAGAATTATGAATACAATGCTGATATTGATGTGTTTATTGAGAAAGTCTCCACTGTCCAAGAAGAGACTAATATTTTGCAGGAGTCTATGGAAGAAGAAATTGATGAAACTGTGAGCTCATTGGATGAAAAAGATGAGGAGGAGAGCGAAGAACAAAAGGAGGAAGAGCGGATTTATCACCCATGCCCACCTTCTAATGAGAGTAACTCTTCAACTTGTACATTGTTTAATTTCCCTTCGTGCTTACCGAAGGATGATTGCTATGATGACTGTTATGATCCCGTTGATTCTCTTGAAATATCCCTTTTTGATGATGCTTGCTATGCTTGTGGCAAAGATGCCAATATGAATTATGCTTATGGAGATGAACTTGCTATAATTCCTTATGTTAAACATGAAATTGTTGCTATTGCACCCACGCATGATAGTCCTATTATCTTTTTGAATTCTCCCGATTATACTATATCAGAGAAGTTTGCACTTATTAAGGATTATATTGATGGGTTGCGTCTTACTTCTACACATGATGATTTTGATAGATATAATATGCATGTGCTTGCTGCTCCTACTTGCAATTATTATGAGAGAGGAACTATATCTCCACCTCTCTATGTTTCCAACATGATAAAATTGCAAGAAACTGTTTATACTATGCATTGGCCTTTACTTTGTGTGCATGAATTGTTCTTTTATGACATGCCGATGCATAGGAAGAGAGTTAGACTTTGTTGTTGCATGATATATGTTACTTTGCGCTCACTACTAAATCACAAGTCATTGTTAATTAAAATTGGCTTTGATATACCTTGGGATCCGGGTGGATCCATTACTTGAGCACTATATGCCTAGCTTAATGACTTTAAAGAAAGCGCTGCCTGAGAGACAACCCGGAAGTTTTAGAGAGTCATTTATTTATTTTGTGTGCTTTTATAAAGTTTAGAAATAAAAATAATGTGCCAAGGTTTGCCTTTAGGATGTTTACAATGCATGTTGGTTTGTGCGGTGCAGGACAAAAACTTTGGCTGTAGTGCTCGATTTTTCATTTTTTTTACTGGAATGTCAGAAGGTTCTGATTCTTTTTGCACTGTCTTTCTATACAAATTTTTTTATTTTTCCTAATTTTGGCAGAATTTTTCAAGTATCAGAAGTATGGTGAATGTTCAGATTATTACAGACTGTTCTGTTTTAGACAGATTCTGTTTTTGATGCATAGTTTGCTTGTTTTGATGAAACAATCAATTTATATCAGTGGATTAAGCCATGAAAAAGTTATATTACAGTAGAAATAATGAAAAAACAAAATATGAATTGGTTTGCAACAGTACTTAGAGTACTGATTTGCTTTATTATACTAACGAATCTTACCGAGTTTTCTGTTGAAGTTTTGTGTGGATGAAGTGTTCGATGATCGAGAAGGTCTCGATGTGAGAAGAAGGAAGAGAGGCAAGAGCTCAAGCTTGGGGATGCCCAAGGAACCCAAGTAAATATTCAAGGAGACTCAAGCGTCTAAGCTTGGGGATGCCCCGGAAGGCATCGCCTCTTTCTTCAACAAGTATCGGTATGTTTTCGGATTCGTTTCGTTCATGCGATATGTGCAATCTTGGAGCGTCTTTTGCATTTAGTTTTCATTTTTATTTTACACACCATGCTGGTATGAGATAGTCCTTGGTTGATTATAGAATGCTCATTGCACTTCACTTAAATCTTTTGAGTATGGCTTTATAGAATGCTTCATGTGCTTCACTTATATCATTTGAAGTTTGGATTGCCTGCTTCTCTTTACATAGAAACCCGCCATTTGTAGAATGCTCTTTTTCTTCACTTATATTTGTTAGAGCATGGGCATATATTTTGTAGAAAGAATTAAACTCTCTTGCTTCACTTATATCTATTTAGAGAGATGACAGGAATTGGTCATTCACATGGTTAGTCATAAAATCCTACATAAAACTTGTAGATCACTGAATATGACATGTTTGATTCCTTGCAATAGTTTTGCGATATAAAGATGGTGATATTAGAGTCATGCTAGTGGGTGGTTGTGGATTGTAGAAATACTTGTGTTGAGGTTTGTGATTCCCGTAGCATGCACGTATGGTGAACCGTTATGTAACGAAGTTGGAGCATGAGGTATTTATTGATTGTCTTCCTTATGAGTGGCAGTCGGGGACGAGCGATGGTCTTTTCCTACTAATCTATCCCCCTAGGGGCATGCGTAGTAGTACTTTGCTTCGAGGGCTAATAAACTTTTGCAATAAGTATATGAGTTCTTTATGACTAATGTGAGTCCATGGATTATACGCACTCTCACCCTTCCATCATTGCTAGCCTCTTCGGTACCGTGCATTGCCCTTTCTCACCTCGAGAGTTGGTGCAAACTTTGCCGGTGCATCCAAACCCCGTGATACGATAGGCTCTATCACACATAAGCCTCATTATATCTTCCTCAAAACAGCCACCATACCTACCTATCATGGCATTTCCATAGCCATTCCGAGATATATTGCCATGCAACTTCCATCATCATCATATACATGACTTGAGCATTTATTGTCATATTGCTTTGCATGATCGTAAGATAGCTAGCATGATGTTTTCATGGCTTGTCCGTTTTTTTATGTCATTTCCACGCTAGATCATTGCACATCCCGGTACACCGCCGGAGGCATTCATATAGAGTCATATTTTTGTTCTAGTATCGAGTTGTAATATTGAGTTGTAAGTAAATAAAAGTGTGATGATCATCATTATTAGAGCATTGCCCCCCCCCCCAAAAAGGAGGCCAAAGAAGCCTAAATAAAAAAATGGGGCCAAAGAAGCCCGCAAAAAAAGGAAAAGAAAAAGGGGCAATGTTACTATCCTTTTACCACACTTGTGCTTCAAAGTAGCACCATGTTCTTCATATAGAGAGTCTCTTGAGTTATCACTTTCATATACTAGTGGGAATTTTCATTATAGAACTTGGCTTGTATATTCCGATGATGGGCTTCCTCAAATGCCCGAGGTCTTCATGAGCAAGCAAGTTGGATGCACACCCACTTAGTTTCCAGTTTGAGCTTTCACACACTTATAGCTCTAGTGCATCCGTTGCATGGCAATCCCTACTCCTCACGTTGACATCAATTGATGGGCATCTCCATAGCCCGTTGATTAGCCGCGTCGATGTGAGACTTTCTCTTTTTTGTCTTCTCCACATAACCCCCATCATCATATTCTATTCCACCTATAGTGCTATATCCATGGCTTGCGCTCATGTATTGCGTGAGGGTTGAAAAAGCTGAAGCGAGTTAAAAAGTATGAACCAATTGCTCGGCTTGTCATCGGGGTTGTGCATGATTTGAATATTTTGTGTGGTGAAGATGGAGCATAGCCAGACTATATGATATTGTAGGGATAACTTTCTTTGGCCTTGTTATTTTGAAAAGACATGATTGCTTTATTAGTAGGCTTGAAGTATTATTGTTTTTATGTCAAATGATAGACTATTGCTTTGAATCACTCGTATCTTAATATTCATGCCATGATTAGATACATGATCAAGATTATGCTAGGTAGCATTCTACATCAAAAATTATCTTTTTTATCATTTACCTACTCGAGGACGAGCAGGAATTAAGCTTGGGGATGCTGATACGTCTCCGCCGTATCTATAATTTTTTATTGTTCCATGCCAATATTATACAACTTTCATATACTTTTTGTCAACTTTTTATACTATTTTTGGGACTAACATATTGATCCAGTGCCCAGTGCCAGTTCCTGTTTGTTGCACGTTTTATGTTTCGCAGAAACCCCATATCAAACGGAGTCCAACCGGGATAAAAACGGACGGAGAATATTTTTGGAATATTTGGAGAATATGGGAAGAAGAATCAATGCGAAACAGTGCCCGAGGGGGGCACGAGGCACGGGGGTGCGCCTGCCCCCCTCGTGGGCCCCCGTAAGGCGGTTGCTGCTATTCTTTTGCCGCAAAAAAGCTAATTTTTGGAGAAAAATCTGGGCGAAGGTTTCAGTCCAATCGGAGTTGCGGATCTCCATATATATACGAAACGGTGAAAGGGTAGAAGACGAGAACGCAGAAACAGAGAGAGACAGAGAGACAGATCCAATCTCGGAGGGGCTCTCGCCCCTCCCATGCCGTGGAGACCAAGGACCAGAGGGGAAACCCTTCTCCCATCTAGGGAGGAGGTCAAGGAAGAAGAAGAAGGAGGGGGGCTCTCTCCCCCTCACTTTCGGTGGTGCCAGAACGCCGCCGGGGGCCATCATCATCACCGCGATCTTCACCAACACCTCCACCATCTCCACCAACATCTCCATCACCTTCCCCCCTCTATCTATAGCGGTCCACTCTCCCGCAACACGCTGTACCCTCTACTTGAACATGGTGCTTTATGCTTCATATTATTATCCAATGATGTGTTGCCATCCTATGATGTCTGAGTAGATTTTCGTTGTCCTATCGGTGGTTGATGAATTGCTATGATTGATTTAATTTGCTTGTGGTTATGTTGCTGTCCTTTCATGCCCATCATATGAGCGCGCGCGTGGATCACACCATAGGGTTAGTTGTATATTGATAGGACTATGTATTGGAGAGCAAGAGTGACAGAAGCTTCAACCTAGCATAGAAATCGATGCATACGGGATTGAAGGGGGACCAATATATCTTAATGCTATGGTTGGGTTTTACCTTAATGAACGTTAGTAGTTGCGGACGCTTGATAATAGTTCCAATCATAAATGCATAGAATTCCATGTAAGGGATGACATGCTAGCAGTGGCCTCTCCCACATAAAACTTGCTATCGGTCTAGTAAAGTAGTCAATTGCTTAGGGACAATTTCGCAACTCCTACCACCACTTTCCCATACTCGCTATATTTACTTTATTGTGTCTTTACCTAAACAGCCCCTAGTTTTTATTTACGTGCTATTTATATTCTTGCAAACCTATCCAACAACACCTACAAAGTACTTCTAGTTTCATACTTGTTTCCGGTAAAGCGAACGCTAAGCATGCGTAGAGTTGTATCGGTGGTTGATAGAACTTGAGGGAATATTTGTTCTACCTTTAGCTCCTCGTTGGGTTCGACACTCTTACTTATCGAAAGACGCTACAATTGATCCCCTATACTTGTGGCTTATCACTGACTCATGGGCCCAAGCGATCCTATCAAATCCAGCAACAGTCACGCGCTCGATACGTGGCGAAAAAGGTGGCGCGAGAATCGAGGCATCCCCGCCTAATCCGTTTCTTTTACTACGGCACTCTCCGCCCCGCGCGCTTCTCAAAATTTTGAATCCCGTGAGATCCGGGAACAACAATGCAACCAATCGCGCCAAAGATTTCATACCATTCCAACACTCAAAGCATATCTGTATAAGTTCACTCGACAAACTCTGAATGGACCAAGGCGACTGAAAATAGAGTTGAAGTTTCAACACGGTTCACTGACGATGATATGTACCTAGGGTAGGGTAATAGGCTTGACCTAGACACCCTTCCCAAGGACACTGCCCTAGAGTCAAAGACATTCAAAAGTGCAGCAGCATCTACTGACTGAAATCACCTCAGAGTGCAACCCACTCGACCAACTATTCCACTCGGATAACCCAATTCGATTCGACCAGGGTATAATCATTCGACCATACCAAAAACCACTCGGAGTACAGAAGGTCTAAAGTCACTCAGGATGGCAACGGTCAGGCGTTCACTCCGTAGTCTTAATGGTCATTTATATGTCTTTATTATTGGCGTTACCAATAATGTCTCACCTTAATGTACATTGAACCCCTTGTAACATGGGTTGGCTGGGGTCCTGGCGCACTCCATATAAGCCACCCCCCTCCACTGGCACAAGGGTTGGCACCCCCTGTAACTTCACGCATAATCCAGTCGACCAAGCCTCCGGGCACCGAGACGTAGGGTTGTTACTTACTCCGTGAAGGGCCTGAACTCATAAATCTTGCGTGCACAACCTCATCGTAGCTAGGATCTTGCCTCCTCGTACGTTCCCCCTATTCTACTGTCAGACTTACTCCCACGACACCCGTCCCAGCTCCCATCCCCGTGCCCGCGCCAGCGACCATCCCCGTAGCATTGACGGGCTGGTCGCCGAGCACTATCGCAGAGCTAGAAGCCGCGGGTGTCAGCAAGGTCTCCGCGGGCCCGCGCGAGCTCGTGTACATGCCAGCGCCAGCTCCTGTGCCCATGCCCGTGCGTGCCCCTGCACCTACCATGGTGCCGGTGCCCGTGCGTTTTCCTGCACCCACCCCGCCCGTGCCCGTGCGCGCGCCCCCCTCAGCGGCATGGGACGCCACCGTCGACCGCTACCTCGCAGCGCCGCCAGTTGCCGTCCTCCCACACCCCGCCCGTCGATCGCGCGACGACATGATGTTTGATTTCCAAGTGAAGAACATTCTGTGCTGCCTTGAAGACTTCAACAATGGCGTCTCGGAGGACGACAACACAACACCGGCGTGACACGCCGCATCCGCCGCCACCGGAAATAGTTTTTTTGGGTTTAATATTGTATCTCGATCATACGAATATAAATTCAAAGTGTGACTGAATGAAAGATATGGTTTGAACGAACTTGCATTTTTCTCTCTTAATGTACAGACTTATTAAACGATATTCTTTAAAAAACTTCAATGGTTTTTAACTATAAAACACTCATCGCAAACGTTTTAGTTAGAACACCCGTATGCAAACCGACAGCTTCCCCGGGAAGCCAAGGGAAAATGTGCCGAGCAGGATTTGTGCAGCTCTTGATTGCAAATGTTGTAGATAGAACACCCGTATGCAAAGTGAGAGCTATGGTCTTCCCCAGTAAGTCAAGGGAAAATTCACAGTGCAGGATTTGTGCATCTCTTCAACACAAACGGTTCAGATTGAATACAGTATGCAAAGCCAGACTTCGGAGCTAAGCCAAGAGAAAATGGGTCGAGCAGGATTTGTACATCCCTTGAATGCAAATGGTTGTTTTGGATGACCCGTGTGGAACCACGTACAGACAATTTGGTAAGATTTGTATATGTCATATTGGGTATATTGCCGTTTGTCAAACTGCAAAGATTGAAATTTGTTGATCTAGTAACATTGCCATTTGTCAACCTTGTAACACTGCGATTTGCCAAAATATGCAGCTAAAAATCACTAGCACTATCTAATTTTTGCAACTAATATTCAGTAATTAAGCATAGATTTCATTCATAGATTAAGCAGTCGTTCTTTATACAAACAGTTCAACTCGACAACTGAACCGACCAAACTTTTCCCGAATTGTTGCCAACCACGTACTGAAATAGCTAGTTCAACTATATATACTAGCTAATTTTAAGTACATTGTACAGTTCCGCCACATCTATAGTCAGATGAACTGAACAAAATAGCCCCTAACTACTACTACTACTACAGAGGGGCTTTGTATACTTCCGGCAGCCTCTCCTCTGCGGAGCGCGCTCGGTAAGAGGCAGAGGAGGAGGAGCCTACCGATGAGCTGGACAACTGCAATACGGTGCCTGCCGCCGCTGCACCTTCAGCGACGCTCACCTTGAACGCCCTCTACCGCTCCAGACGACTCCTCTCGAAGCGGTGGTTCTCCTCGTAGATCTCCTGATTCCTTGCCTTTGCGGTGGCGTGTGCTGCGGCCACGGCGGCGGTAAGGCTCTTTGCGTGCTCGACGAAGCACTCCTCCTCCTCTCACAGGAACTCGATGTAGCACGCAAGGTCGCTGACGCACGTGCGGGCCTCCACCTCTGCCTTCGGGCGGCGGTGGCGGAGCGGGTGATGACCCCGACGGCCGATGGTGGGCTAGCGGCCACGACGACAGACGATGGGGTGGCGGCCACGACCACCACCTCCCGCCTTTGGGCCGCGACGGCGGAGCGCGTGATGGCCATGGTGGCCAGCAATGGGGTGGCGGCCACGACGGCCACCTCCCGCCTTTGGGTCGCGATGACGGAGTGGGCGATGGACCTGGCTTTCGACGGTGGTGTGGCGGCAGACGGTGGGGTGGCGGCAACGGCGGCCAGCAACAGCTGCCGATGGACAGCAGTGGCGGATCGTGTGGTGGGTGTTCCGCGCACACCCAACAGGGATGCCACGCGCACTACACTACGCCGGGGACTGTGCCGTGGCCACGGTGTAGCCTCCTAGCTGGAGCTGCCCTCTGATGATGTGGAGTGGCTGAGTGACAACGACGGATCGGTGCCATTGGCGATTGTGGGAGAAGCAGATGAGATAAACTATAGGGAGGGAGGGGAAAATGCGATGCAGGACTCGCCGGCCGTGAGGGTTTATATAGCAGACTGGTAAGCATTGGGATTTTGGGGGATTTCACCGAGTCGGGCGGGAAGCTTGGGGAACCTGCGCGGTTGCGCGGGAATGGGCTCACCACCGTTTGGCCAGAAGAACGCCCCCGCGCGCTGCTCAAGCTTGCGCTCTAAGCCGTCTGCAGCAGCGGGGTGACAAGACGCGAGAGGAGGACGAAAGGACACATACACATACGGTTAATAAAATAAAAACATTTGCGATTAAATTACCTACTACCACCGTCCTAGTTTATAAGTTGTCTATGTATTTTTGTGCCAAATTTTGACTAGAGATTTAACTAATAAAATACGAATGCATGTCACCAGAGATTATATCATTGAATTCATATTTGAACATACTTTCCAATTATATAGTTTTTGTAACATGTATTAACATCTGGTTGGTTGAATTTAAGGTCAAAATATGGCGTAGAATATAAAGGGGACTAATAGACCAAGACGGAGGTAGCATACGGCCGCTCTCTATGAAGCGACGCAACTACCGGGCGACTTGTAGATGACCATTCCCTGCGTGTTCAACTGCTCTATGCGTGTGTTGCTCGCGGTTGAGGCCTCCGCGGCGCGCACTGCTCGCGTCCCGCCGCGCGCGCTCTGCTCACGCGTCCCTCCGGGCGCTCTGCCCTCGTCCCTCCACGCGCGCTGTCAGTGCTTGGGGCCAGCGCACAATCACGTATGTTCGTGTGCATGCGGTTGCGCTGGACACGACGCCACGATGCAGTTACCCGCTGCAAAAATTGCCATGTGGACGCGCCGAAAATCCAGGCCTCCCGGCCCCATTTATTCCCGCGGCCATTTACCTTCATCTCTCACACCACACGACACAATAAGCACACCCACGATGACACATACAGAGAGGACATCCATCAGTTCCATGGCGCTCCCCGTGGCTCTAATGGTGCTCCCAGCGACCGACGACGACAATGGCGGGCAGTTCACCACGCATCACGTTGGACACCCATGTGAGGGGGAAGGCCCTCTCGGTGGTGTACACGAACGAACCGATCTCGGTGGAGAGCTCCATCCAAATTATGGAGCAGTTGCTTGCTGAGGACAAGTACCAAGTGGTCGGCTTCGACCTCGAGTACACCATCGGTCGTGCCAGGCACGATCAGAAGGTTGCCGTCGCCCAGTTGTGCGTGCGACATGACGTCCTTGTCTACCACTACCACCTGGCCACAAGGCCCTGCGAGCGTTTATCCAGGTTTATTAACAGCTCCAACTACAGTTTCCCTACGGTGGACACCACCAGCAATCTAAAAGCGCTCAAGGTTTCGGGCTTGAAATGCCAGAATCTTGTCAACATACAGGACCACTACAAGGTCTGGGACAACGACAATAGCAAACAAAACTCCCTGGTTGACCTCGCATCAGCCATCATCGACGCCTACTGCATGAAGATGAAGGATGAGAGCAAGAAGGATAAGAACGCCTAGCACAATGTGAGGCATGAGAGACTGGATGAACAACACATCAAGTACGCGACCAAGGACGTGTACACAAGCTAAGAGATGTATATGCGGATCGTTGACATGAGGGAGTGTCTTCTTCCTGCCCCAGACGAGGGATCGAGTCATAGAGCAGTGGGGGGAGCATCACAAGAAGTAGATGACTAGACGATCGTTTCTCCTAGTTTAGAATGCATACAATTGTTTATTGAGGTGTGTGCGAATAATCTGTATAGTCACTTATGTAATTGAATGTTTATTTCAGATATACATAACTACATATAATCTCAGGATTAAAATAGTTATTCTATCCTACCGCGCGGCGATCAGATGTTTCCGAATTCCCGAACCCGGAAGAAAAAAGCCCACCCACCACCTCCCTCTCGTCCACCCCCGATCCCCAACTTCCCTGATCCAATCCTCACCTATCTCCCGCTCCCTCCCACCGCACGTGGCCGTCGCCGTCACGCCTCGTCCCCCGCCGCCACCCGACCTCCAACTGCCGACGGAGCACCACCACCCCCGCCGCCGACCCACCCGACCACCAACCGCCGTCGGAGCGCCACCACCCCTGTCGTCGACCTACCCGACCTCCAACCGCCGCTGAAGCTCCACCACCCTCACCGCTGACCCACCCGGCCTCCAACCACAGCCGGAGCTCCACCACCCTCACCGCCGACCCACCCGACCTCCAACCACCGCCAGAGCACCGCCTTCCCCGCCGACCCACACGCACCCGCCTTGGCCCCCAGCTGTTGCCGCCTCGGGCCTTCACCATCGCCGACACCAGATCTGCTCATCCATTCTTCTTCCCCCGCCATAGCAGCTGACCCGACCTGCAATCACCGCAATGGACCGGAGCCAACCTACGGATCTCGCCGCCATGCTTCTTCCCCGCAACCAATGGAAGGCTTGACGCGCTCCTCCTCCCTGCTCTGCCCCGACCACGAGCACCAGTGCTTCTGTGCCTTCATGGCTTGCACGTGTGGGCATGGGCGCGTTGCAGGCTCTGGCGTCCCTTTCCTCCCCTCAGGTCCGTCGCCCCCATCCAACTGGCTGGATCTGCATGTCTCAGATGAGATCCTCCGGACTTGTGCCCCTGCTACTTCTGAACTTCTGTTGGTTGATACCCAATTGGCACTTGCGCAATGCATTTTGTGTCACTGATTGTTGGGTGAAAAAATCCCTTCTCTTATGATGTGTTCTGCAGGTTATAACATTTGCTTACGAACAGCCTGTGTTGATCTTTGTAAGAACTGCTACAATAGACCTATTTTCCATGCCAATGTAATCAAACAACTTTCACATATATGTGCTACAATTTTCCCTTGAGACAGAACTATTGTAGCAGACTTATATCCATGCTGAATGTAAAAAGAAGATGTTTCTGTTAGTGAATTTAGAAAAAGCTGGGAATAAGTTCTCTCCTTTTTGTTTTGTGTTGGAATTGAAGTTTAGAAAGAACAAATGTGATGAAAAGTTTTGGGGAGTTATTGGATAAAAAATCAGAAATGTTCAGAGGGAAAAAGTTGCACTTCTTCGGATTTATTTGGGACAAAAAAAAGAGAAGTTCATCCTAGCTGCAATTTCTGGTTCAACGTGTATATTAAACCAAAGAAGATTCCCATGATTACAAGTGTGTGGCTGCATGTAGTTCTTGTGTTTGATGTTAGTAGATCATTTTTTTGCTCGTCTTTGTAATAGATGGAGCTCTCATGATTCTCAAAATAAAAAACAAAAGCATATCAAACAATTTTATAAAAAAAGGGTTTTTCACCGTTGAAAAAGCCTAGAAGTTCAACTTTAAAAATGGAGCGGCTCAATGTTTATTAAAAACAAGGATTTTTTCTATTACAAAAATAAATAAAACCAAGAAGTCCAGATTAAAAAGATGGAGCATTTTGATGATTATAGAAAACTCAAATTTTGGTCGTTATTAAAAAAGGAAAAAAGAAGTTCAAAATTAAATCACACAAATAGTTTAATGTATAAAAAATAGAAAATCCAAATATGGCGATGGGAACATCATAAGAAGGTCAAACAAAAATAACACAGAAGTTCAAAAGATAACATGGCACTTTGAAGCAGATATTTCACTGTTTCTACATAAAAAACAAGAAGTTCAAATTCTGAAAATAGAGCAGTTAAAAAATCATTAAAAAGGATTTTCACCATTTCTAAATAAGAAACTCTACAAGTTCATATTTAAAAAAACGAACTGGTTCAATACTTATTACAAAACTAGGATATTCCTGTTACTAAAATAAAATAAACCAAGTAGTCTAAAATACAAAAATAGATAAGTTCGCTATTTATAAAAAACTCACATTTTCTTGGTAGTAAAAGAAATAAAATCAAAAAGTTCAAATTAAAATAATGGATTATGTTCGATGTGTACGGAAAACACAATTTTTTTTCCTGTTTCTAGGAAAAATAAGATTTGGAATGCCAATTTTAAGTAAATTGTATGATTCTAAAACCATATTTTCTCCCAAGAATAAAACTAAGAAGTTCAAATTAAAATAACAGAGAAGTTCAAATTTTATGAAAAACTTGTTTTTTTTTCTCGTTACTAAAGAATAAAATGAAGTTCAAATTAAAATAAAAGCAACAACTAAAAAGGTTATTAAAATTTCCAGTTTCTTAAAAAACTAGAAGTTCAAACTAAAATAACATGGTGGTTCAATGTTTATTAAAACACATATGATTTTACCCTTTAAAAAAATAGGTATCCAACGTTGTTAAAGATTCAACCATGAAGTTCAATTAAAAAAATAGTCAAATTTGTTGCTTATTTTAAAATCAGAAACAATTCCTTACTCAAACTTAAAGACTTGAAATTCAAATTAAAATAACATAGAAGTTCAAAGTATAGTAAAACCTAGGATTACAAGTTCTAATAACAAAAAAACCAATGTCATTTTGGGCATTTGTAGAAACAACTCATATACGACGAAGAATTTTGGAAAAACTCTCTACATGCAAAATTTTCTCTTGTTCAAACTCTCTCCAACAGGATATCATATGATCTATCCGCGTTAAACAGTGTAAATTTTGGTCTATATCGGAGTAGTTCAATGTATATAAAACTTAGATTTTCCTCATTACTAAAAACAATAAACCCAAGAAGTTCAATTTGTAATAGTAGAGTGGTTTGATGTTTTTTACAAAACTCATATTTCTCTCGTTACTAAAGAGTAAACAGAGAAGTTCAATT
This sequence comes from Triticum aestivum, assembly GCF_018294505.1. NCBI lineage: Eukaryota > Viridiplantae > Streptophyta > Magnoliopsida > Poales > Poaceae > Triticum > Triticum aestivum. The sequence continues at coordinate 167,084,764 of NC_057808.1, read as the reverse complement.
TATAATAACAGAGTATTTCAAAATTCAAATAATTCGGTTTTATATACCTAAGCTTTTCCAAGCAGTATTATCATACCCCGTGCATCAGCTCGTGCACCATCGGTTGTCGCTCCCATCTCGGCTACACCGTGGCGCCACCTTGCACCCCAGGGCGCCGAATATGGTAACGATCGACTAAAAATTTGAAACGAAAGTAGAGAGAAGTTCAAAGTGAAAGCAACCAGCGGTTCAACAACTACATGGAGTGCGTTTCATATAAGAAAAAAAAAGAATAAAAAGACAAGGTCTAAAAAGACTTTAGCTAGGAGTTCACGTGGTCGGCCCAGGAAGTTCACATATTCTTTTAAAGGAGGTTCACTGTCTATTTACTTGTGCAAAAGTACACACAAACATTGTGTAACTTCGACGAACGGGTGACGAATTACGAACAAAAAATACATGAGCAAAGTTCAGTGTGAAAACAGCGAGCAGTTCAACTATTATACAGAATGTGTTTTCAGTTGAGAATAAAAAGAATACAAAACTAAAAGCTCAAAAGGTTTGTAGCGAGAAGTTCACCTGCTCCTCCCTGCATAGTTCGAAAATTAAATTGTGAGACGTCCGACCTTCAATTACATGTAAAAAAAGGAAAACCAATGTAGTTTTTGCCATTTTTAAATCTGCTCTCAAACAACAACAAATTTGTAACAAGTGTCTACATGAAAAAGTTGTTGAAGAATAAAACCAAGTTCAATTTTAAAAGCAGAGCAGTTTGATATTTAGTTGAAAACTCAGTTTTTTCCGGTTACTAAAGAATAATACCAATAACTTCTATTAGAAATAATGAAGAAGTTTGATGTTTCTAACAAAACTCCAATTTTCACATTTCTAAACACACACAAAGAAGTTCAAATAAAAGAGTTAGAGCGGTTCGATGTCTATAAAAAACTTAGATTTTTTTCCGCTACTAAAGTGAAATAGAGAGTTCAAATTGACAACAGACGGAAGTTCACGTACTGCATGGTGTGTGTTTCGTATGAGAAAATAGGAGTAAAAAGGCGAAGTCCAAAAATTTTGTTGCTAGAAGTTCAAGTGCACAGACCTGGAAAATTCAAAAAGTTCCTCTTGTTCTACAAGTTTCCACAACGAAAGCTCTAATTAAAATAACAAAAAAAATTAGTAAATGGGTTTCCCCGTTTTTAAAAGAAACTTAGAAGTACAAATTAAAGTAATGGAGCGGTTCAATGTTTATTGAAAACTCGGATTCTAACCGCTAATAGAAAATAAAACCAATGTGAGGTTCAAATTAAATTAACATGGAAGTTTGGAGTTTATTAAAACCTACAATTTACATGTTCGAAAAAGAAAAGAAAAACCAATGCCATTTCGGCATTTTTAAAACCAACTCATAAAAATAAAAAAAAGATTTCTTGCTAGAAGTTCAAGTGCTCGACAAGCGAAAGTTGGAAATTGCTACCCACTTTATGTACACATAATTCTCTCTCTCGTTTGTGTCTATGTTTTTACAAATAAACCAAAATTAAAAAATGTGGAGGGGCCCCAATATTTATGACAAAACTAGGATATTTTGATGCTAAAAGAAATAAACCAAGAAGTCCAAATTACAAAATATAGAAGTTTGATATTTATAAAGAAACTCGGATTTTCCTTGTTAGTAAAGAATAAAAATGACGAAGTTCAAATTAAAATAGAGGAGTAGTACGATGTATACGGGGCACCCAAATTATTACCGTCTCTAAGAAAAAAACTATGAAGTGCAATTTACAAAAAAATGGTTGATGCTTATTTGAAAACATATTTCCTTTCTAAGAATATGACTAAGAAGTTGAAATTAAAATAACAGAGAAGTTTCAAGTATATAAAAAACTCAGATTTGTTGCAAGAAGTTCACGTACACCTCCGTGTACGGTTCAGAATTTATATTGCGGGACGTCCGACCTCCAATTACATATTTTAAAATGGCAAAAAATGACGTCCGACCTTCAGTTGCGTGTAATTCGACGTATACACAAAAATACGACAAAAGTTCATAGTGAAAACAACGAAAAGTTCAAGTACTCCAAGGAATGCATTTAAGGTGATAGTAAAAGTATAGAAAAATAAAAGCTTAAAAGGTTTGTTGAAAGAAGTTCAAGTGCTCTTTCCGGGAAAGTTCAAAAATTCTTGCGAGAGAGGTTCACCTTGTATTTCCATGTTCGAAAACACATTTTTTTTTTGTGTTTTTGCGTTTTAAAATAATTCTCTCAATCCACAAAGAAGTTCAGTTATTATTTCGGAGCAATTTGATTTCAAAAAGAAAATAAAAAAATTTAAAGAATAAAAATGGAAAAAGTTAATGTACTACATGGTGTGTGTTTAATATGAGAAAAATGAATTAAAAGGAAAGGTCCAATTTTTTGTTGTTATAAGTTCAAGTCCTCGGTCGGAGAAAGTTAAAAAAAATATTGTGAGAGAGGTTTGTACAAAAGGAATATCTTGTGTAAATCTAACGAATGTGTGATAAAATTACAAACGAAAATACGTCACATAAGTTCAATGTGAAAATAGTAGGAAGTTCAACTACTACACTGAATGAATTTAAGATGAAAAACTTTTAAAATTGTCACGAGTATGAAATAATGATCAACATGGGAAAGTTGCGTGTTTATAGCAGCTTTCCATCGGTATATCACTTGCTCAATTCCGATGAGTGGATGGAGAGCTACGAGCAAAAAAAGCACGTGAACAACAGAGTGAAGTTCAAGTAGGCATGCCGAGAAGTTCAAATTCTTCACGCGGTGCATTTTCGAAGAATCTGTTTCACGATAAAGGCAGAACGCATGATCTCGCTGTTTTCAAAATTTCTTGAAAATGGCTAAGAATCAGAGAAAACCATCTACATGAAAAAGTTTGGCATTTTCCGTAGCTTTTCAACGGCATATTATTTGCCCAATTCCGATATAGTTTGTAGAAATTACGGCCAAAGAATGTTTTTAGACATTTGCCAAATTGATTTAAAACCGTAAGGAATTGGGAGAAACAATACATACCAAAAAGTTTTGCATTTCCTCAAGCTTTCCAACGCCATATCATTTGCTGCATTCGGACGTACGGTTAAACAATTAGCTCGAAAATATGAACTCAGTGAAACTTGTACCATTTTCTAAATTACTTTTAAACCATTCAAAATTAGAAAAAACTTTCAACATGGAAAAGTAGCACATTTACAGAATATTTCCAATGCCATATCATTTGCCTCACTTGGATTAGCCGTTTAGAAGTGGCATCGAAAATTCGAACTTGGCTGTTTGGTTTGCGAAATTTTATGATTTTCCAAATTACTCTTTAACCATAGGGAATTGGAGAAAACTTTCAACATGTGGAAGGAGTGATTTTGCATCAGATTTCCAACGCCATATTATTTGCCTCATTAAGATAAACAGTTTAGAAATGCGAGCGAAAATATGATTCACATTTTTTGTATTAAGAAAAAATGGTTTTCAAAACTGCTCTTAAACCGCTTACATTTTGCCAAAAATTTAACTTGTGTCATGATACTCGTGTCCATAGCTTTCCAATGGTATATCGCAAGCCCCATTTGGGCAATGTTTGCAGAGTTCAACCTAGCACTGGGGCAAGTTCAGGTCGAACAACTCAGGCAGTAAAATTGCAACAGAGACATGTTTCATCACGACCCGAGAGCAAATCCTCCAATGAGCGAGATTCCTATTTAAAACGGGCATTTAGTTGCTAAAAACCGTTTGCAGATTAGACTTACATCACATAGAACACGACTGACCAGAAAAATTCACGCGGGGAGACACGGTTGCGAAGATAGCCCGAAGGTCGGGTTCCTTGTAAGTGCATCTAGTGCCCCTTACTGATTTTTCTGTATTGAAGACTTATAGTTTAAGGGACTAATGTATTTGTGATTGTACACAGGTCTATAAGTCTATGAGGAATTTGATATTTACAGAGAAAGTCGACCGCTAAAAACGAATGTCTTCGACTGAAGACTTTGGATTTCTGAAGACTTTCTGAAGACTTTGAAAGTGAAGAAATTGGTGTGACCATGAAGACTTGGTATTCATACGAGGAACATGAAGCGTGAAGACTTTTGTTTTCGTAGTTTCATTTTCTCTTTCTTGAGTCATAGGAAACACCGTACTGTTAAAGGGGGTCGAGGAAAAACTAAGGAAAAATTTCCAAGTGATGCTCATCTCAAAATCCTACACCTACCAATCCCTTCGAGTGAAGCCATGGGAAATCTCATGCAGCTCAGTCAATTTCTTCAGTGACAGAGACGAAGTTCTTCTGGTCTCTGAGGAATTTGTTCTGACTGAGGAGTTAGGAATTCGCCAGTGCGGATTGCCTACAAGTGAGGAACATGATAGCCCCGAGGAATTTGATAGATCAAATATCCAACCGTTGCTGTGCTACGCGCTAGCTGTCCCAAAATATCTACCCGCCTAATGGTCATATCATTGAAGGGCATTTATGTCTTATCATGTCGGGCTGCTCCCTAGGCTATAAATAGCCGCCCCCTACAACCACTAGCTAGTTGGCTGCTCCGAGAGAAACTGACACTTGTCATTTGAGAGCATCCCATCCTCCGAGGACTTTGAGCGAAAATCATCAAGTGAGGAAAACCCAAACCCAAACACCTACAAACCCAAAGTGATTGAGCATCACCGAAGAGATTGATCCTGCGTGGATCCGACGCTTGTTACCTTAGAAGACCGTGCATCTTCCAGACGGTTAGGCGTCATGGTCTGAGCATCCAAGAGGAAATTGTGGATCGCCGAGTGACCGAGTTTGTGAAGGTTTGGAAGTCACCTGAAGACTTACCACGAGTGATTGGGCGAGGTCTGTGTGACCTTAGCTCAAGGATAATACGGTGAGGACTGTGTGTCCTCAGGTTTAAATACCTAGCCGCTCCAACCAGACGTACAACTGTCACAACAGTTGGAACTAGTCTACCAAATCATTGTCTTCACGAAGCCAACTGGTTCTATTTCCTCAACTCTTTCATTTCCTCATTACTGTGTTGTGTACTTGTTCATATCTGTTTGAAGACTTTGACTGAAGAATTCTCAATTTCCTCAGTTCAATTTCTTCAGTCTGTTTGTCTTCATCCTGTTTATCCTGTGTTTACGCTTTCTGTACTCTGCGCTTGTTTTCATTTCTTCATGATGACCATGCTTATGTTTTGTTATGTTTGCATCTGAGTACTTATTCCGCTGCAAGTAGTTCTTCGCTTAGGAATTTCCTCACCCTGAAATTCCTCAGTGAAGAATTCATAAAAATCGCCTATTCACCCCCCCTCTAGTCGATATAACGCACTTTCAATTGGTATCAGAGCAAGGTACTCCCTTGTTCTGTGTGATTTTGGTTTAACTGTCTGGAGTTTTAGTTATGTTGACCGCAGGAATGAAGACTGTGTTATGCCCCATCTTTGACATTCATGATTTTCCCAAGTGGAAGGCCATGATGAAGAAGCGACTCATGGCGATGAACATCGAGCTGTGGACCGTCACTGAGATTGGTCTTACCGATCTGTGTAAGATGGCGGAAGCTGATGACATTCACAAGTACACTCTTCTCAACCTCACGGCGAAGGACATCATCTGCTCATGTTTGTCTCAAAATCAGTTCAGGAACATTATGCATATCAGCCATGAGAACCTTATCTGGGACCGACTCTCTGAGGTCTATCAAGGTCATAGGTCTGACCATGATCCCTGGTTTGAGGATTTCATGGTATCGCCCAAGGCTATGACTTTTGAGCCAGAATCATCATCCTCTACACCATGCCTTATGGCAAAAAGTGCCAAGGTAACTGAATGCTACCTGTCTGAGTCAAGTGATGATGAATCTGGTGACGAATTTGGACCCAGCTACACCAAACTTGCTTCCCTTGCCACTAAACAACAAAGAGCTTTGGAAAAGGTTCAAAATATGCTTAATGAGAGTGATGATATGTTGGGTGAAGAAATGGATCGCACTAAAACTTTGACTGAAAATCTTCAAAGACTTCAGTCCAAGTTTGATAATCTTCAGAGTCATCATACCACTCTCTTATCTGATCTCGAGAAGATAAGAGAGAGTTATGAAGATCTTCAGAAGGAGCGTGATTCATTACTTGCTCAACAAATCAGCGCTGCTCAGGAAGAATTCATTCCTCCATGTTTGAAGTGCATTGAACGTGAATCTGCTAATTCTTCACCTGAATGTTCAAATGCTTCTACTGCTACAAATTCTTCACCTGTCTCCGCTATCACTAATTCCTCATCTGAGGACATTGCTAGTATCACTGACGATGCAGGGCTGAAGGAAATGTATATGACAGGCATGTACAAAAGCCTCAAAGGGCATCACGCTCTTTGTGATGTGCTTAAAAAGCAGATCCTCAACAGGAACCCTAGGAAAGAGGGTATTGCCTTTGAGAGGAAACTCAACGCTGATGGAACATACTGGAAGCCTGAGCAGTACCCCAAAACCTCATGGGTTGCTGCAAAGGGACCTCCAGTAGATCCATCTACTCTATCCAGCTTTACATGTGAATCTCCTCATTCTTCTGATGAGGCATTTGACTCAAACTATAAACTATTCAAAAATCAGAATGGTGAGGTATTTGCTAGATATGTTGGCACTAACTACAGGAACGGTTCTCCTATGAAGAAAATCTGGGTCCCAAAAGGTGCCTTGAAAGTCTTTAGGTGAATGTCATCATGACACCACCTGTGAAGAATAGGAACCCCAGATCAAATTATTCATATGGACCAAATTCTTCATATGGATCCAAGTCCTCATATGGACCAAACTCCTCACATGTATCAAATTCCTCAAAAGGATCAAAGTCCTCATATGAACATCATCGTGCTAACGCTTCTGTTTCGCAGGGAAGATCTAAGGGCTATGAATATGAGCATTATTTTTCTAACCATTATGTTCGTAAGTCCTCGAAGAATTTCTCTGCTTATTAATATGCTTACCCTAACTCCTCTTCTGTGAAACGAAGTGGACTGGCTTCTATGCCACCTTTCTCTTATGGAGCTCGCAGAAAGATGAACTCTTTGCCACCCCTTCAGATGTGGGTGGTGTAAGTGCATCTAGTGCCCCTTAGTGATTTTGGTGTATTGAAGACTTATAGGTTAAGGGACTAATGTGTTTATGAGTGTACATAGGTCTATAAGTCTATGAGGAGTTTGATATTTACAGATAAAGTCGACCCCTAAAAATGAAGTTCTTCGACTGAAGACTTTGGATTTCTGAAGACTTTTTGAAGACTTTGAAAATGAAGAAATTGGTGTGACCTTGAAGACTTGGTATTCATTTGAGGAACATGAAGCGTGAAGACTTTTGTTTTCGTAGTTTCATTTTCTCTTTTTTGAGTCATAGGAAACACCGTACTCTTAAAGGGGGTCGAGGAAAAACTAAGGAAAAATTTCCATGTGATGCTCAACTCAAAATCCTACACCTACCAATCCCTTCGAGTGAATCCATTGGAAATCTCATACAGTTCAGTCATATTCTTCAGTGACAGAGACGAAGTTCTTCTGGTCTATGAGGAATTTGTTCTGACTGAGGAGTTAGGAATTAGCCAGTGCGGATTGCCTACACAGTGAGGAACATGATAGCCCTGAGGAATTTGATACTCAAATTTCCGACCGTTGCTGTGCTATGCGCCAGCTGTCCCAAAATATCTACCCACCTAACGGTCATATCATTGAAGGGCATTTATGTCTTATCATGTCGGGCTGCTCCCTGGGCTATAAATAGCCGCCCCCTACAACCACTAGCTGGTTGGCTGCTCCGAGAGAAACTCACACTTGTCATTTGAGAGCATCCCATCCTTCGAGGACTTTGAGCGAAAATCATCAAGTGAGGAAAACCCAAACCCAAACACCTACAAACCCAAAGTGATTGAGCATCACTGAAGAGATTGATCCTGCGTGGATCCGACGCTTGTTACCTTTGAAGACTGTGCTTCTTCCAGACGGTTAGGCGTCATGGTCTAGAGCATCCAAGAGGAAATTGTGGATCGCCGAGTGATTGGGCGAGGTCTGTGTGACCTTAGCTCAAGGGGAATACGGTGAGGACTAAGTGTCTTGGACTGCGTGTTCAGGACTGTGTGTCCGGGACTGTGTGTCCTCAGGTTTAAATACCTAGCCGCTCCAACCAGATGTACAACTAAGACAGCAGTTGGAACTGGTCTACCAAAACATTGTCTTCACCAAACCAACTGGTTCTATTTCCTCAACTCTGTCATTTCCTCATAACTGTGTTGTGCACTTGTTCATATCTGTGTTTGAAGACTTTGACTGAAGACTTTCTCAATTTCCTCAGTTCAATTTCTTCAGTCTGTTTGTCTTTATCCTGTGTTATCCTGTGTTTACGCTTTATGTACTCTGTGCTTGTCTTCATTTCATCTTAATGACCATGCTTGTGTTCTACTATGCATACTTTTGAGTACTTATTCCGCTGCAAGTAGTTCTTCGCTAAGGAATTTTCTCACTAGCAAATTCCTCAGTGAAGAATTCATAAAAATCGCCTATTCACCCCCCTTCTAGTCAATATAACGCACTTTCAATTGGTATCAGAGCAAGGTACTCCCTTGTTCTGTGTGATTTTGGTTTAACCGCGTGGAGTTCTAGTTTTGTCGACCGCAGGTATGAAGAAAGTGACATGCCCCATCTTTGACGGTCATGATTATCCCAAGTGGAAGGCCATGATGAGGAAGCGCCTCATGGCAATGAACAGCGAGCTGTGGACCGTCACTGAGATTGGTCTTATCGATCTATGCAAGATGGCGGACACTGATGATATTCACAAGTACACTCGACTTGACATCATGGCGAAGGATATCATCTGTTCCTGCCTATCCAGAGATGAATTTAGGCGCATTATGCATCTTTGCAATGCAAAGCTTATCTGGGACCGAATCTCTGACGTCTATGAAGGTCATCGAACTTGTCATGATCCCTGGTTTGAGGATTTTAAGGAATCACTCAAAATGATGACTTTCGAACCTGAACCATCATCTTCTGCACCATGCCTCATGGCAAATGATGCCAAGGTAACCGAATGTTCCTCATCCGAGTCTAGTGATGATGAATCTGATGATGATTTTGGACCTAGCTATACCAAGCTTGTTTGTATTGCCACTAAACAACAAAAGGCCTTGGAAAAGGTTCAAAACATGCTAGATAAAAGTGATGATATGTTGGGTGAAGAAATGGATCGCACTAAAACCTGGACTTAAATTCTTCAAAGACTTCAGTCTAGATTTGACAACCTTCAAGGTCATCATAACACTCTCTTATCTGACATGAGAAGCTTTCTTATGAATTTCTTCAAAGAAAGCAAGATCTTGAGAAGCTAAGAGTGAGTTATGAAGATCTCCAGAAGGAGCGGATTCATTACTTGCTCAACAAATCAGCGCTGCTCAGGAAGAATTTGTTCCTCCATGTTTGAAATGCATTGAACGTGAATCTGCTAATTCTTCACCTGAATGTTCAAATGCTTCTAATGCTACAAATTCTTCAACTGTCTCCGCTATCACTAATTCCTCATCTGAGGACATTGCTAGTATCACTGACGATGCAGGGCTGAAGGAATTGTACATGACAGGCATGTACAAAAGCCTCAAAGGGCATCAGACTCTTTGTGATGTGCTTAAAAAGCAGATCCTCAACAGGAACCCTAGGAAAGAGGGTATTGCCTTTGAGAGGAAACTCAATGCTGATGGTACATATTGGAAGCCTGAGCAGTACCCCAAAACCTCATGGGTTGCTGCAAAGGGACCTCCAGTTGATCCATCTAATTTATCTGGCTTTACATGTGAATCTTCTCATTCTTCTGATGAGTCATTTGACTCCAACTATAAACTGTTTAAAAATCAGAATGGTGAAGTATTTGCTAGATATGTTGGCACTAACTGCAGGAACGGTTCTCCTATGAAGAAAATCTGGGTTCCCAAAAGGTGCCTTGAAAGTCTTCAGGTGAATGTCCTCATGACACCACCTGTGAAGAATAGGAACCCCAGATCAAATTCTTCATATGGACCAAATTCTTCATATGGATCCAAGTCCTCATACGGATCGAATTCCTCACGTGGATCATATTCCTCAAAAGGATCAAAGTCCTCATATGAACATCATCGTGCTAACAACTCTGTTTCGCAGGGAAGAGCTAAGGGCTATGAATATGAGCATTATTCTTCTAATCATTATGTTCATAAGTCCTCGAAGAATTTCTCTGCTTATTCATATGCTTACCCTAACTCCTCTTATGTGAAACGAAATGGATTGGCTTCTATGCCACCTTTCTCGTATGGAGCTCGCAGAGTGATGAACTCTTTGCCACCCCTTCAGATGTGGGTGGTGAAGAAAAAGAACTAATCTCTTATGCAGGGTCAGGTCTCCAGACGTGCTTAAACGTCTGAAGAATTTGCTGGAGACCTGAAAAGTGCCTGAAAGGACGCAGGCTAATCATGAAGAAATGAACTTTCATTTCTCACGTCCTCATACTGTTTTAACTGTTGCATTGCTTGATGAAATTGGTCTGATGAATTGTGATGTCATATTCTTCACTGATGAAGTATATGAAGTTCGTAAGCTGCACTAATTCATCTGCAGGATGATCAACCCAAAGCCACTGAGTGGGTCCTCGATAGTGGATGTACAAATCACATGACTGGTGACAAGAATCTATTGATGGATGCTCCCTTATCACCATCGCATCTGAAGCATATCATCTTCGCTGACAAAGGCAAAAGTCAGGTATTGGGTCTAGGTAAGGTTGCGATCACAAAGGATCGACACATGGACAAAGTCATGCTTGTCGAGTCCTTAGGATACAACCTCATGTCTGTCTCAATGCTTTGTGATCTTGATATGGTTGTTGTCTTTGGCAAGTATCGTTGTGTTGTGGTTATGGAAGCTGACAATTCCAAAGTCTTCGAAGGCTTTAGGAGAGGAGACTTGTATATTGTTGATTTCTCTACAGGACCGCAACCAGCCGTGTGCCTACTTGCAAAAGCTTCAGAAGGCTGGCTATGGCATCGACGACTTGGTCATGCAGGCATGAGGAATTTGCACACGCTTGCGAAGAAGAAGCATGTCATTGGCATTGAGAATGTCAAATTCCTCAAGGATCACTTATGCGGAGCCTGTGAAGCTGGAAAGATGACCAAGGCTAAGCATCCAGCGAAGACTATCATGACCACTACTCGACCATTTGAATTGCTTCACATGGATCTCTTCGGTCCTAACCATTACTCAGCAGTCACAAATGATGCATCTCTCTATGGCTTTGTTATTGTTGATGATTACTCTCGTTACACATGGGTACATATTGTCACTTACAAACATGAAGTGCAGGAAGTCTTCAAACGATTTTCCTCGAGGGCTTCAACCAACTTTGGTGTGAAGATCAAGCACATCAGAAGTGACAATGGAACTGAGTTCAAGAATTCTGGTCTTGATGACTATCTTGATGAACTTGGTATTACTCATGAGTTATCTGCTCCTTACACTCCTCAGCAGAATGGCGTCGTGGAGCGCAAGAACAGAACTCTTGTTGAGATGGCTCGCACTATGCTTGATGAGTACAAGACGCCTCGTCACTTCTGGATTGAGGCAATTTATACTGCGTGCCACATCATCAACAGGGTATATCTTCACAAATTCTTCAAGAAGACTGCCTATGAACTCCTCACTGACAAGAAACCCAATGTGAGTTATTTCAAAGTCTTCGGTGCTAAATGTTGGATTAGAGATCCTCATCACAATGCTAAATTTGCACCGAAAGCACATGAAGGTTTTATGCTTGGTTACGGAAAGGACTCGCACACCTACAGAGTCTTCAACAACGTTCTTCACAAGGTTGTTGAAACTGTAGATGTGCGGTTCGATGAAACTAATGGCTCGCAAAGAGAGCACCTACCCTCTGTGATAGATGAACCAGCACCTGAGGAAACTATCAAGTTCAAGGCTACTGAGGATGTCATTCCTACCGAAGAATCTGCTGAAGAATTCATTCCAGAACGTGAAGAACGTCGAGCTAATGCACCTGAAGAAAATGCTGAAGAAAATGGTGCTGAAGAAAATGCTGATCAAATTCCTCGACGACAACCAACTCATCCTCGCGTTGCAAAAGAAGTGCAAGTTGAAAAGATCATCGATGACATTGAAGCACCAGGTCCTCTCACACGCTCAAAAGCTTCACATTTATCTAACTTTTGTGGGCACTATGCTTTTGTCTCTATCACAGAGCCCACTAAGGTAGATGAAGCATTTCTGGAGCCTGAGTGGATTCAGGCCATGCAAGAAGAATTACATCAATTCGAGCTCAACAACGTCTGGGAACTGGTTAAACGTCCAGATCCTCGCAAGCACAATATCATTGGCACAAAGTGGATCTACCGCAACAAGCAAGATGAAAATGGCCTTGTGGTGAGGAATAAGGCACGGCTTGTAGCTCAAGGCTACACACAGGTTGAAGGAATTGATTTCGATGAAACTTTTGCACCTGTTGCTAGACTTGAAGCTATTCGCATATTACTTGCTTATGCTAACCATCATGATATCACTTTATATCAAATGGATGTGAAAAGTGCATTCCTCAATGGTAAGCTTGAGGAAGAAGTATATGTTGCTCAACCCCCAGGTTTTGAAGATCCAAAGCATCCTGACAAAGTCTTCAGACTCAATAAGGCCCTCTATGGCCTCAAGCAGGCCCCTCGGGCATGGTATGATACTTTGAAGGAATTCCTCATGAAGAAAGGCTTCAAACCCGGTTCACTCGACCCTACTCTTTTCACTAAATCTTATGATGGTGAATTGTTTGTGTGCCAAATATATGTTGATGATATTATCTTTGGCTGTACTGACCAACGTTATAGTGATGAATTTGCCTATATGATGAGTGAAGAATATCAAATGTCTATGATGGGAGAGTTGAAATTCTTCTTAGGTCTTCAAATTCGTCAACAGCGCAATGGCATATTCATATCTCAGGAGAAATACCTCAAGGATGTACTGAGGAAATTCGGCATGCAAGATTGCAAAGGCGTCAAAATTCCGATGCCCACAAATGGCCATCTGTGCACTGATGAAAATGGTATTGACTTCGATCAAAAGGTATACCGCTCCATGATTGGTTCTTTATTGTATTTATGTGCATCTAGGCCAGATATTATGCTTAGTGTTTGCATGTGTGCCCGATTTCAAGCTACACCGAAGGAATCACACCATAAGGCTGTGAAGCATATTCTTCGATATCTAGCTCACACACCAACACTTGGATTATGGTACCCCAAGGGCTCGGCTTTTGATCTCATTGGATATTCTGACTCTGACTATGCTGGTGATCGTGTGGACCGCAAGTCAACATCTGGTACATGTCATTTCCTCGGACGATCTTTGGTCTGTTGGTCCTCGAAGAAACAGAACTGCGTATCACTGTCTACTGCTGAAGCTGAGTACATTGCTGCTGGTTCTTGCTGTGCTCAATTGCTGTGGATGAAGCAAACTCTCAAGGACTATGGCGTCAACGTGAAGAATGTGCCTCTCTTCTGTGACAATGAGAGTGCCATCAAGATTGCTCACAACCCAGTTCAGCACTCGAAGACAAAGCACATTTAGATTCGTCATCATTTTCTTCGCGATCATGTGTTGAAGGGCGACATTTCTATTGAGCATGTGAAGACTGAAGAACAGCTAGCCGATATCTTCACAAAGCCCTTGGATGAGAAGAGATTTAGCAAGTTGCGGTGTGAGCTAAATATCCTAGAATCTTCGAATGTTCTTTGAAAAGGACACTCATCCTAACACTTATGCAAAATTGATGACTTAGATGTGCAACACATGAAGAAACGTTCTTCTTCAATCAATGAAGAATAACACTCTAAGTGTGAAGAAATTAATGAAGAATTTGATTCTCAGAGCCCGACGACAATTGTACGCGGTATCTGAAATCATCATTCTTATACGGTGGGTCACGCCACCACAAAAGTTGAAAATCTTCAATTTGAGTTTTTCCTCAGTTTTTGAAATTCCTCAGTTGTTCATGTTCTTCAACTTTGCATTGTCTTCACCTTCTCCGTCGTTTTTCTTCATTGGCGATATATATATATATATATGTTTATGTCCTCTACAGCATTCACTTATGGCTAATTCTTCAAGTTGTTTTTTCTGCTAAGTGAATGTGATCGGACCCTTCCCCCTCTATGCTATACTCAACCCAATCTATTCACAAATTCTTCATGTGCGTTCTATTTGAAACTCGTTCAAAATCTTCACTGTGTCCTTGTCAGCTGAAGAATTTGCGAACGAAACGTTAAAACTTATCTTATCCAAATTTTCGGCTTTGCCGCTCAAACCGTTCCGCATCCCACGAAATACTTATCTATTCACCCACGATCTAACACGATCTCCACTTCTCAGTACGTGGGTGACACATGTCAAGCGAATGAGAAGGGTCAGGGGCACGTTCGTCCAATTTCTTCGGGCGAACAGTTTTTCATCGTGGCTATAAATACCCCCTCTCCCCTTCCTCACTTCCTTTACTCCGCTCGACCTCTCTCCAGCTTGAGCTTCTCAAACCCTAGCGCCGCCGCTACTTCATCGTCGCCGGTGAGGAAGAGCTTCACTGCCTCGACCTCGTCGCCGCTGTACTCGCGCCGGCCACGGATTTCTTCACTCCGCCGCCGCCGTAGCCGTCTTCCTCCGCCGAGTTAGGGCGTGGAAGATCTGCACAGACGAACTTCACATCTCCACCTCACAGTTCGTCGTGTTCTTCGTCAGGGTAATTAAAAGTTACTTTTACTGCCCTCTTTGATTCAAATGATTTCTACAAAATCTTCAAAGGTGTTTATTCTTCAAATTCTTCACACACTAAACACCTCACATGTCATCTGTTCTTGATTCGTTTCTCTAAGCATCATTTTTCTTCAAGATTCCTCAATTGTGTGGATCTTCGATCTATACAACTCTGGAACCTAAGACAAAGAACGCTTAGTGAAATTCTTCAAGACTCATCTGGTCAAATTCCTCAAACTTGTTCTTTTTGAAAAACCTTCTGAGAACGCATATGACCTCTCCAAATTCCTCGCAACTATACTCTGTTCACAGGTACTCATGTCCGCTGCTGAATCACTAGGTTCTCATCAACTTAACTCATTTGCAGCGTTCCTCGAAGAAAAGTTGCATACTTCTTCAGAGAATTCAATTGTTCAAATTCCTCATCTGAAGAAAATGGCTGATGGAAAGAAGCCACAGAAAGGAGGAAAGAGGCCTGAGATCAACACTGCATTTGAAATCCCTGAGGACATCTATGCTGGGTACTGCACACCCCCTGAGGAAGATAAAAATCAGCGCAAGGTGCGCATTCAGAAGATAGAGAGGAGATGGGCAAGAGAGTGGAGGGAGTACAAGTATGTGACTCCCAAGTACGTGAAGAAATTCGCACTCAATCCTCCATGCCCAAGATCTCCGTTGGCACCTGGCCAAGAAGCTGATCCCACCAGCCTCAAGCGTGGTGAGGATTATCCTGATGAATGGGCCAAGCGCCAGGCCAAGCTGGCTAGACAAGCCAGAGAAGCAGTGAGGAAATTCAATGAAGACTCTGTTGCTTCTGCCGCTGAGGCCTCTGTCAAGCCGTAGAAATCCATGGCAAAGAAGCCTACGCGTAAGCCAAGTGCTTCACCTTCAATGCCCTCACGGCCAGAATCATCAAAGCCCTCACGGCCAATTCCTCATGCTGCTCCTGCTCCTCCAAAGTCCTCAGCTGCTCCGGCCAAGTCCTCAGCACCTGTGCATCTTGCCACGTGCCAAAGGACTACATGCATCTCTATTGCCTCACGAGATTCAGCTAGTTCCTCAGCTGCTCCAAATTCTTCAACAGGGCCCTCTCTGCTGAAGACAAAGACCACTGCTGGACGAGGTTCTCGCCCAAGTCCTCACAAGAAGTAGGTCGCCTTCCAAGTGCCGTCTGAAGAAGACGAAGTTGATGATGAAGAACTTGCTGAAATCATCAGAGATAGGCAAGTCAGGGCCACTAGAGCCAAGGGCACAAATGTGCCTCTGCTTTTGGATCCAAAGTTGATCCTCGACTACATTGATCTCTGGCACAAGGACCCAAACACTCCTATGCCTGACTTCAAGCTGACTCCTGACCAAAGTCATATGCTGACTGCCTTCATCCAAGAAGAGAAATGGAAATTTGAGAAGGCCAGACAGATCAAGAAAGCGCAGTACAGGAAGGAGAAATTCCCGAAGAACAACGTTGTCTCTATGACAACTGATGAACTTGTAAAGATCCAGTCTGAAATCAAAGTCGTTAGCGATGATTTCAATGCGTACTATGCTGATTGGAAAGGAGCCAAGGTCAGGTTTGTTAAACTGACTGAGAAGTTCACCTCAAATGTTGCAGCCCCATCGCAACAAGAAATTGCTCAGGCTGAAGCATATGCTCAGCCAACTGAAGAACATGCCAGCACCGCTGATGACTTTCAGGTTGCTGAAGAAAATGTGAGTTCCAGGGCTGATGACTTCATTCCAGCTGCTGATGAAATTGCCAGGGCATCTAATAGTGGTGCGCCTGAAGAAAATGAAGAGGTCAGGGCAACTGCATCAGTTGTGCCTGAAGAAAATCAACCACATTCCTCTGCTCCTCCTGCGCCTACCCCAACTCCAATCCTTCCATCTGCATCAGACGTGAAGAAGACCAAGGCTGCAGAATGTACAGCAGTGAAGAAAAGGAAAGCATCAGTTCCTTTAGATTCTTCAGCACCGAAGAAGACGAAGAAATTGACAAGCTCATTTGCTAATCCAATTGATGTTGTTCCTGTTTCCTCCATGCCATCAAAGGAAATCGTCCCTTTTGATGAAGAATATGTGATCCCTAGCGGATCTGATGAAGAAACTCCTTCTGCTGCTATGTCAGAGGAGATGGATGAAGAAATTGAAGTGGATGAAATCCCTTCAACTCCAGCTGTTTCCTCGCCTATGCCTCAGTTTACTGCTGAAGAGGCCGGCGTTGAAGAAATAGAAGATGAAGACGTGGACATTGGCTGTACCACACCAGTGATGAATGATGACTTTTGGGAAAGTCAGCACCCCAACTCTCCACTCTTCACACCATTGCAAAAAATTCCTCAGTCCCCGGCAACTACAGTTCAAATGGGATCTGATGAAGCTCATGCCACACCGTCTGCTCATGAAGAAATTCTAGTCACTAGTGCCGAAGAATATGAAAATGAAGAATTGAAGACCCAGGCTGCCACTGAAGAGGAACTAGAAATTCCTCAGCCTGAAGAACCTGAGATTGCAATTCCTGAGGTTGTAATGCAACTGACTGACACTCCTTTGGCAAAGCCAAAGGATCCAAAGGATCCATTCTCAAGGAAGCAAAAATTCAAGGCTAATGATTTCTTCGGCGAGCACGTATTCTTCACTGATTACAACCCCTATGACTCTGCTCGCATTAGGAAGAGGCGTTTCTGGACTGCCAGCCAGGCAAATTTTTATTCCTCAGTGCTGTTCAACAAAGACAAAGTCTTCGATCATGAGCACATTTCTCACGTGGATATGGAATCTCTGTCGTGCTTCGTGCAAGTCCTCAGTGTTCTTCATGACGCTGGGCTGTTATATTTCTGCACTGATATATGTGATTGGAATGAAGAGCTCATTCTTCAATTTTATGCAACTCTGCACATCACCGGAGACTCTGAAGATGTGAATTCATGGGTGCTGGACTGGATGTCTGAAAATACTCACTACAAGGCACCAGCTACTGAATTGCTTCGTGCTTTGCCTCTCAGTCCTCCCCTTGAAGCTGCTCGTTGCGTCTATAGTGAACCTGAGCTTACAGATCACTATATGCAAGTGCTGATGAAGCCATTGAAGCCAGGTCAGGCCCCAAGAACTAAATTCCTTGTGAAGGAATTGTTATATGTGCCTCGGACTGTCTATCGCATTCTGACGAAGACATTGAGTCCTATCAAGGGCCACGACTCGAATGAAGAAGAAGTCGTTGGCATCATGAAGAATCTGCTTTTCAATATCATTCATGGCGTTCCCGTCAACTTCCATGATTTCTTCATGAGGACTCTGGCAAATGTCGCAATGTCACCGTTTGAGTTGAAGCCTTATGCTCCGTGGATTATGAGATTCATCAGAACAAGGTCTTCACTCAACTACAAAGCTGATACACTGAACCATTGCAGCTACTTGCCCCCGACTGAAGTCCTCAAACAGACATTTTCCTCAACTGATGAAAAGGGCAAGGCTACTGCTATTATTGATGAAGGCATTCGTCCATTGGATGGTCAATTTCGGAAGGCTGCATCCTACTCCACCAATGATGACGCTGCCACCCATGACTCTGCCGCCAACACAACCAAGCCAAATCCTCAAGGCACAGCTCCCAGGGTGATGACTGACCGTGTGCTTCTCCTCAGTCTTCACCAGAAGGTTGATCGCAATCACAAATGGGTCAAGCGTCAGTTTGGTTCAATTCTTCACAACATGACTGCTACCCACAATGCAGTGAAGAAAAACCATTACTACCTGCATGAAACCCTCAACCGCACCTGGACTGTTCTGTCGCAAATTTATAGCGCAGAAGATTTGAAGAAAATGGGTCTCAAGCAGGACTTTGACTGGTCTGCACCTCCACCGAAGAAATACAAGAAGGTCAAGGTTCCGTCCTTGGTAGCCAGCTCCTATTCTTCATCACGTGACACCGACGAGCATGAAGACTTAGACGACACTGCGGCAGGCCCTACATCAACAAACGACCCCAACAACGTTGGCGCTCCTTCATCAACTTGATATTCTTCAGGGGCGTTAGTCCTCATTTTCGAACCTTTTGGTCATTCGATGACAAAGGGGGAGAAATTTGAGTTAGTCTTCAAGCGGGTCTTTCTATATGGGCGTTATTTTTTTCTAAGTTACAACTCTCGTTCTTCTGATGACTTTGTTGGATCGAGTTGTAAACTTAAACTCTATGGTGACCTGATACTTTTGCTGTTTCTTCTGCATGCTTATTCCTCGTTAATGTTATTGCACGCATGCTGAATTACATCAGTCACCATATTTCATCATGCATTTCAAATTCTTCATATATTATGTCAAATGCGTGTATGAATTACAAGATATAGGGGGAGATCTCCATGATTCAACTCTTCAAGTGTGCATTGCTTCAAAAGCAAATTCCTCACTATGCACATCTTCAGGGGGAGTTCTTCTATATCTTGCAATCAAATTCCTCAATATCAGTATTTACACTTCATATGTTTATCCCCGTTGAAAACTTAACCTATATTGTCATCAATCACCAAAAAGGGGGAGATTGTAAGTGCATCTAGTGCCCCTTAGTGATTTTGGTGTATTGAAGACTTATAGGTTAAGGGACTAATGTGTTTATGAGTGTACACAGGTCTATAAGTCTATGAGGAGTTTGATATTTATAGAGAAAGTCGACCCCTAAAAATGAAGTTCTTCGACTGAAGACTTTGGATTTCTGAAGACTTTCTGAAGACTTTGAAAGTGAAGAAATTGGTGTGACCTTGAAGACTTGGTATTCATTTGAGGAACATGAAGCGTGAAGACTTTTGTTTTCGTAGTTTCATTTTCTCTTTCTTGAGTCATAGGAAACACCGTACTGTTAAAGGGGGTCGAGGAAATACTAAGGAAAAATTTCCATGTGATGCTCAACTCAAAATCCTACACCTACCAATCCCTTCGAGTGAAGCCATTGGAAATCTCATATAGTTCAGTCATATTCTTCAGTGACAGAGACGAAGTTCTTCTGGTCTCTGAGGAATTTGTTCTGACTGAGGAGTTAGGAATTCGCCAGTGCGGATTGCCTACACAGTGAGGAACATGATAGCCCTGAGGAATTTGATACTCAAATTTCCGACCGTTGCTGTGCTATGCGCCAGCTGTCCCAAAATATCTACCCACCTAACGGTCATATCATTGAAGGGCATTTATGTCTTATCATGTCGGGCTGCTTCCTAGGCAATAAATAGCCGCCCCCTACAACCACTAGCTGGTTGGCTGCTCCAAGAGAAACTGACACTTGTCATTTGAGAGCATCCCATCCTCCGAGGACTTCGAGCGAAAATCATCAAGTGAGGAAAACCCAAACCCAAACACCTACAAATCCAAATTGATTGAGCATCACTGAAGAGATTGATCCTGCATGGATCCTACGCTTGTTACCTTTGAAGACTGTGCTTCTTCCAGATGGTTAGGCGTCATGGTCTAGAGCATCCAAGAGGAAATTGTGGATCGCCGAGTGACCGAGTTTGTGAAGGTTCGGAAGTCACCTGAAGACTTACCACGAGTGATTGGCGAGGTCTGTGTGACCTTAGCTCAAGGGGAATACGGTGAGGACTAAGTGTCTTGGACTGCGTGTTCAGGACTGTGTGTCCGGGACTGTGTGTCCTCAGGTTTAAATACCTAGCCGCTCCAACCAGATGTACAACTGAGACAGCAATTGGAACTGGTCTACCAAATCATTGTCTTCACCAAGCCAACTGGTTCTATTTCCTCAACTCTTTCATTTCCTCATAACTGTGTTGTGCACTTGTTCATATCTGTGTTTGAAGACTTTGACTGAAGACTTTCTCAATTTCCTCAGTTCAATTTTTTCAGTCTGTTTGTCTTCATCCTGTGTTATCTCGTGTTTACGCTTTCTGTACTCTGTGCTTGTCTTCATTTCATCATGATGACCATGCTTGTGTTCTGCTATGCATACTTTTGAGTACTTATTCCGCTGCAAGTAGTTCTTCGCTAAGGAATTTCCTCACTGGCAAATTCCTCAGTGAAGAATTCATAAAAATCGCCTATTCACCCCCCGTCTAGTCGATATAATGCACTTTCAGGTGGTGAAGAAAAGGAACTAATTTCTTATGCAGGGACAGGTCTCCAGACGAACATAAACGTCTGAAGAATTTGCTGGAGACCTGAATATGCTTGAAAGGACGCAAGCTAATCATGAAGAAATGAATTTTCATTTCTCACGTCCTCATTCTGTTTTATCAGTTCCATTGCTTGATGAAATTGATCTGATGAATTTGATGTCATATTCTTCACTGATGAAGTATATGAGTTCATAAGATGCACTAATTCATCTGCAGGATGATCAACCAAAGCCATTGAGTGGGTCCTCAATAGTGGATGTACAAATCACATGACTAGTGACAAGAATCTATTGGTGGACGCTCCCTTATCTCCATCACATCTGAAGCATATCACCTACGCTGACAAAGGGAAAAAGCAAGGTATTGGGTCTTGGTAAGGTTGAGATCTCGAAGGATCGACACATGGACAAAGTCATGCTTGTTGAGTCCTTAGGATTCAACCTCATGTCAGTCTCAATGCTTTGTGATCTTGATATGGTTGTTATCTTTGGCAAGTATCATTGTGTTGTAATCATGGAAGCTGACCATTCCAAAGTCTTCGAAGGCTTTAGGAGAGGAGATCTATATATTGTTGATTTATCTAAAGGACCACAACCAGCTATATGTCTACTTGCAAAAGCTTTAGAAGGCTGGCTATGGCATCGATGACTTGGTCATGCTAGCATGAGGAACTTGCACACGCTCGCGAAGAAGAAGCATGTCATTGGCATTGAGAATGTCAAATTCCTCAAGGATCACTTGTGCGGAGCCTGTGAAGCTGGAAAGTTGACCAAGGCCAAGCATCCAGCGAAGACTATCATGATTACCAGTCGACCATTTGAATTGCTTCACATGGATCTCTTTGGTCCTAACCATTACCAATGAAGCATCTCTATATGGCTTTGTTATTGTTGATGATTACTCTCGTTACACATGGGTGCATATTCTCACTTATGAACGTGAAGTGCAGGAAGTCTTCAAACGATTTTCCTCGAGGGCTTCAACCAGCTTTGGTGTGAAGATAAAGCACATCAAAAGTGACAATGGAACTGAGTTCAAGAATACTGGTCTTGATGACTATCTTGATGAACTCGGTATTACTCATGAGTTATCTGCTCCTTATACTCCTCAGCAGAATGGCATCATGGAGCGCAAGAACAGGACTCTTGTTGAGATGGCTCGCACTATGCTTGATGAATACAAGATGCCTCGTCATTTCTGAATTGAGGCAATTGATACTGCATGCCACATCATCAACAGGGTATATCTTCACAAATTCTTCAAGAAGACTGCATATGAACTCGTCACTGACAAGAAACCCAATGTGAGTTATTTTAAAGTCTTCGGTGCTAAATGTTGGATTAGAGATCCTCATCACAATTCTAAATTTGCACTGAATGCACATGAAGGTTTTATGCTTGGTTACGGAAAGGACTCGCACACCTACAGAGTCTTCAACAACGTCCAAAGTTGTTGAAACTGTAGATGTGCGGTTCGATGAAACTAATGGCTCGCAAAGAGAGCACCTACCTCCTATGCTAGATGAAAAATCACCTGAGGAAACCATCAAGTTCAAAGCTACTGAGGATGTCATTCCTACCGAAGAATCTGCTGAAGAAGTAATTCCAGAACATGAAGAACATCATGCTGATGCACTTGAGGAAAATGGTGCTGAAGAAAATGTTGATCCAATTCCTCGACGACAACCCGCTCATCCTCGCGTTGCAAATGAAGTGCAGATTGAGAAAATCATCAGCGACATCAATGCACCAGGTCCTCTCACACGCTCAAAAGCTTCACATTTGTCTAACTTTTGTGGGCACTTTGCTTTTGTCTCTATCACAGAGCCCACTAAGGTAGATGAAGCATTTCTGGAGCCTGAGTGGATTCAAGCTATGCAAGAGGAATTACATCAATTCGAGCTCAACAACGTCTGGGAACTGGTCAAACGTCCAGATCCTCGCAAGCACAATATCATTGGCACAAAGTGGATCTACCGCAACAAGCAAGATGAAAATGGCCTTGTGGTGAGGAATAAGGCACGGCTTGTAGCTCAAGGCTACACACAGGTTGAAGGAATTGATTTCAATGAAACTTTTGCACCTGTTGCTAGACTTGAGGCTATTCGCATATTACTTGCTTATGCTAACCATCATGATATCATCTTATATCAAATGGATGTGAAAAGTGCATTCCTCAATGGTAAGCTTGAGGAAGAAGTATATGTTGCTCAACCCCTAGGTTTTGAAGATCCAAAGCATCCTGACAAAGTCTTCAGACTCAATAAGGCCCTCTATGGCCTCAAGCAGGCCCCTCGGGCGTGGTATGATACTTTGAAGGAATTCCTCATGAAGAAAGGCTTCAAACCCGGTTCACTTGACCCAACTCTTTTCACCAAAACCTATGATGATGAATTATTCGTGTGCCAAATATATGTTGATGATATTATCTTTGGCTGTACTGACCAACGTTACAGTGATGAATTTGCCTATATGATGAGTGAAGAATATCAAATGTCTATGATGGGAGAATTGAAATTCTTCTTAGGTCTTCAAATTGGCCAACAGCGCAATGACATATTCATATCTTAGGAGAAATACCTCAAGGATGTATTGAGGAAATTCGGCATGCAAGATTGCAAAGGCGTCAAAATCCCTATGCCCACAAATGGTCATCTATGCACCGATGAAAATGGTATTGACTTCGATCAAAAGGTATACCGCTCCATGATTGGCTCTTTATTGTATTTATGTGCATCTAGGCCAGATATTATGCTTAGTGTTTGCATGTGTGCCCGATTTCAAGCTACACCGAAGGAATCACAAGGCTGTGAAGCATATTCTTCGATATCTAGCTCACACACCAACACTTGGATTATGGTATCCCAAGGGCTCGACTTTTGATCTCATTGGATATTCAGACTCTGAGTATGCTGGTGATCGTGTGGACCACAAGTCAACCTCAGGCACATGCCATTTCGTCGGATGATCTTTGGCCTGTTGGTCCTCGAAGAAACAGAACTGCGTATCAGTGTCTACTGCTGTAGCTGAGTACATTGCTGCTGGTTCTTGCTGTGCTCAATTGCTATGGATGAAGCACACCCTCAAGGACTATGGCGTCAACATGAAGAATGTGCCTCTCTACCGTGACAATGAGACTGCCATCAAGATTGCTCATAACCCAGTTCAGCACTCGAAGACAAAGCACATTCAGATTCGTCATCATTTTCTTTGCGATCATGTGTTGAAGGGTGACATCTCTATTGAGCATGTGAAGACTAAAGAACAGCTAGACGATATCTTCACAAAGCCCTCGGATGAGAAGAGATTTAGCAAGTTGCGGTGTGAGCTAAATATCCTAGAATCTTCGAATGTCCTTTGAAAAGGACACACATCCTAACACTTATGCAAAAATGATGACTTATATGTGCAACACATGAAGAAACGTTTTTCTTCTATCAATGAAGACTAACACTCTCAGTGTGAAGAAATTAACGAAGAATTTGATTCTTAGAGCCCTACGACAATTGTACGCGGTGTCTGAAATCATCATTCTTATACGGTGGGTCACGCCACCACCAAAAGTTGAAAATCCTCCATTTGAGTTTTTTCCTCTTTTTGTAATTCCTCAGTTGCTCAATTTCTTCAACTTTTCGATGTCTTCACTCTTTCCGTTGTTTTTCTTCGTTGGCTATATGTATATATATATATATATATATGTGTATATATATATATATATATATATATGAGTTTAAGTCCTCCACAGCATTCACTTATTGCTAATTCTTCATGTTGCCTTTTCTGCTAAGTGAATGTGATCGGACCCTCCCCCCTCTATGCTAAACTCAACCCAGTCTATTCACAAATTCTTCATATGCGTTCTATTTGACACTCATTCAAAATCTTCACTGTGTCCTTGTCAGCTGAAGAATTTGCGAACGATACATTAAAATTATCTTATCTGAATTTTCGGCTTTTGCCGCTCAAACCGTTCCACATTCCATGATGGATTTATCTATTCACCCACGATATCGCACGATCGCCACCTCTCAATATGTGGGTGACACATGTCACGCGAATATGAAGGGTCAGGGGCACGTTCGTCCAATTTCCTCGGACGAGCGGTTTTCCACCTTGGCTATAAATACCCCTTCCCTCCTCACTTCGTTTTTACTCCGCTCGACCTCACTCCCTCGCTCGAGCTCTCAAAACCTAGCGCCGCCGCTACTTCCATCGTCGCTGGTGAGGAAGAGCTTCGCTGCCTCGACCTCGTCGCCGTCGTACTTGCGCCGGCCGCTGATTTCTTCACTCCGCCGCCGCCGTAGCTGTCATCCTCTGCCAAGTTAGGGCATGGAAGATCTGAACTGACGAACTTCTAAATCTACACTTCACAGTTTGTCGTGTTCTTCGTCAAGGGTAATTAAAAGTTACTTTTACTGCCCTTGTTGATTCTGATGATTTCTACAAAATCTTGAAAAGGTGTTTATTCTTCAAATCTTCACATACTAAATACCTCTCACAACATCTGTTCTTGATCTGTTTCCCTAAGCAACATTTTTCTTCAAGATTCCTCAATTGTGTGGATTTTCAATCTGTACAACTCTGGAACCTAAGTCAAATAACGCTTAGTGAAATTCCTCAAGACTCATCTGGTCAAATTCCTCAAACTTGTTCTTTTTGCAAAAACTTCTGAGAACGCATATGACCTCCCCAAATTCTTCGCAACTATATTCTGTTCATAGGTACACATGTCCACTGCTGAATCACTAGGTTCTCATCAACTTAACTCATTTGCAGCGTTCCTTGAAGAAAAGTTGCACACCTCATCTGAGAACTCAATAGTTCAAAATCCTCAGCTGAAGAAAATGGCTGACAGCAAGAAACCTCAGAAGGGAGGAAAGAAACCTAAAGTCAACACTGCATTTGAGATCCCTGATGACATCTATGCAGGGTACTGCACACCCCCTGAGGAAACAAAGAATGAGCGCAAAGTGCGCATTCAGAAGATTGAGAGGAGATGGGCCAGAGAATGGAGCGATTACAGATATGTAACTTGTAAGTACATGAAGAAATTTGCTGTACACCCTCCATGCCCAAGACCTCCACTTGCACTTGGTCAAGAAGCTGATCCCTCTAGCATCAGAAGAGGTGAAGAATTTCCAAAGGAATGGGCCAAGCGTCAAGCCAAGCTGGCCAAAGTGGCAAAAGAAGCAGTGAAGAAATTAAATGAAGATTCTGCTGCTGCTGCTGTTGAGGCCTTTGCTAGCAAGCCTAAGAAGGCCATGCCCAAGAAGCCCACATACAAGCGCAAGGCTTCTGCACCAATGTCCTCACAGCCAAGCTCATCTGCAATGCCCTCACGGCCCAGCCCCGCAAAGCCCTCACGACAAATTCCTCAAACTGCACCAGCTCCTCCAAAATCCTCAGCTCCTTCTTCCAAATCCTCAGCACCTGTGCATCTTGCCTCGTGCCAACGGACAACAGGCATCTCTATTGCCTCAGGAGCCTCTGCAAGTTCTTCAGCTCCTCCGCATTCCTCAACTGGCCCCACTTTGCTGAAGACTAAGGCCAATGCTGGACGAGGTTCTCGACCAAGTCCTCACATGAAGCAGGTCGCCTTCCAATTGCCGTCTGATGAAGGCGAAGCTGATGATGAGGAACTCACCGAAATCATTAGAGACAGGCAGCACAGGGCCGCTAGAGCCAAAGGAAGTGAAGTTCCTCTCCTTCTGGATCCAAAGTTGATCCTCGAGTACATTGATCTCTGGCACAAGGATCTCAACACTCCCATGCCTGACTTCAAATTCACTCCTGGCCAAAGTCACATGCTGACCGCCTTCATAGGCGAAGAAAAATGGAAATTTGAGAAGGCCAGGCTGTTGAAGAAAGCGCAGTACAAGAAGGAGCGCTTTCTGAAGAAGAATTTTGTCAAGATGACCACTAATGAACTTGTGGCTGTTCAATCTGAAATCAAGAATCCGAGTGATGATTTTGATTGCTACTATGCTGACTGGCTTGGAGCCAAAGTCAGATTCGTCAATATGACGAAGGGATTCACCTCCAATGTTGCTGCCCCAATGCAACATGAATCTCCTCAGGCTGAGGCATCTGCTCAGCCTACTGAAGAACATGCCAGCACCACTGATGAAATTCAGGGTGCTGATGAAACTGCTAGTACCAGGGCTGATGACTGCATTCCAGCCGCTGATGAAACTGCCAGGGCAACCACTAGTGTTGCGCCTAAAGAAATAGTCAGGCCAGCTGAAGCTTCAACCGCTGTGCCTGAAGAAACTAACCATGCCAGGGCAACTGCATCAGTTGTGCCTGAAGAAATGAACCAATTTCCTCTGCTCCTCCTGCACCTACACTAAGTCCAATTCTTCCTTCTGCATCAGAAGCTAAGAAGACCAAGGCTGCGGAGCGTGCAGTACTGAAGAAAAGGAAAGCATCAACTTCATCAGGATCTTCAGCTCTGAAGAAGATGAAGAAATTGACAAGCTCTTTTGAGAATCCAATAGATGCTGTTCTAGTCTCATGCATGCCATCAAAGGAACTCGTTTCTTTTGGTGAAGACTATGAGATCCGAAGTGGATCCGATGAAGATGTTCCTTCTGCTGCTTCTTCAGAGCAGTTGGACGAAGAAATTGAAGTGGATACAATCCCTTCAACCCCAGTTGTCTCATCGCCCATGCCTCAGTTCATAGCTGAAGAGGCAAGCGTTGAAGAATTAAGTGAAGAAGATGAGGATGTGGACATTGGGAGCACAACACCAGTGATGAATGATGACTTTTGGGAAAGTCAGCACCCCAATTCTCCTTTGTTCACTCGTCTGCAACAAATTCCTCAGTCCCTAGTGCATACTGAAGTTCAAATGGGCTCTGAAGAACCTCGCACCACTCCATCCATTCATGAAGAAATTCCATCCACTAGTGCTGATGAACAAGCTGCTGAAGAATTGAAGAACCAGGCTGCAACTAAAGAAGAAACTGAAATTCCTCAGCCTGTGGTTCCTGAGATTGCGCTTCCTGAGGTTGTGATGCAATTGACTGACACTCCTCAGCCCAAGCCAAAGGATCCTTTCTCCAAGAAGCAAAACTTCAAGGCTGATGACTTCTTCCACGAGCATGTGTTCTTCACGGATTACATCCCATATGACTATGCTTGTCTTAGAAGGAAGCGTTTCTGGACTGCCAGCAAGCCAACTTTTATTCTTCGCTGCTTTTCAACAAGGACAAAGTCTTCGACCATGAGCATATTCCTCACATGGACATGGAATCACTGCCTTGCTTCATGCCAGTCCTTAGCATTCTTCACGATGCTGGACTGCTCAACTTCTGCACATATATATGTGATTGCAATGAAGAACTAATTCTTCAATTCTATGCAACGCTGACGTCACAGGAGACGCTACAGATGTGAACTCTTGGGTGTTGGATTGGATGACAGAGAATACTCATTTCAAAGCATCGGCCTCTGAATTGCTTCATGCCCTGCCTGTCAGTCCCCCCCTTGAAGGTGCTCGTTGTATATACCATGAACCCGAGCTGACAGATCACTACATGCAAGTGTTGATGAAGCCACTGAAGCCCGGTCAGGCCCCAAGGACCAAATTCCTCGTGAAGGAATTGTTGTATGTGCCACGGACTGTCTATCGCATTCTGACAAAGACATTGAGTCCAATCAAAGGCCACGACTCTAATGAAGAAGAGGTCGTTGGCATCATGAAGAATCTGCTTTTCAACATCATTCATGGCGTTCCTGTCAACTACCATGATTTCTTCATGAGGACTCTGGCCAATGTTGCATTATCTCCATTTGAGTTGAAGCCTTACGCTCCCCGGATTATGATATTCCTCAGAACAAGGTCTTCACTCAACTACAAGGCTGACACACTCAACCATGGCAGCTACTTGCCCCCCATTGAAGTCCTCAAACGGATATTTTCCTCAGCTGATGAAAAGGGCAAGGCCACTGCTGTTATTGATGAAGGCATTCGTCCATTGGATGGTCAGTTCCGCAAAGCTGCATCTTACTCCACCAATGATGACTCTGCCACTCATGACTCTGCCGCCAATGCCTCAAAGCAAAATCCTCAAGGCACAGCTCCAAGGATGATGACTGATCGTGAGCTTCTCCTCAGTCTTCACCAGAAGGTCGATCGCAACCACAAATGGGTTAAGCGTCAGTTTGGGTCAATTCTTCACAACACGACTGCTACACACAATGCAGTGAAGAAGAACCACTACTACCTCCATGAAGTCTTCGGTCGCACCTGGGCTGTTCTGTCTCATCTGTATGGTGAAGAAGATCTGAAGCAAATGGGTCTCAAGCAGGACTTTGACTGGTCTCAACCTCCAGCGAAGAAATTCAAGAAAGTCAAAGTTCCTTCCTTGGTGGCCAGCTCATATTCTTCATCGCGCGACACAGATGAGCATGAAGATTTGGACGACACTGCGGTAGGCCCTACTTCAACAACCGACCCCAACGACGCTGGTGCTCCTCCATCAACATGATATTCTTTAGGGGCGTTAGTCCTCATTTTTCCGACCCTTTTGGTCATTCGATGACAAAGGGGGATAAATTTGAGTTAGTCTTCAAGCGGGTCTATATATGGGCGTTTTTTGCGAAGTTACAACTTTAGTTCTTTTGAAGACTTTGCCGGATCGAGTTGTAAACTTAAACCCGATGGTGGTCTGATACTTATGATGTGTTCTTCTGCATGCTTATTCCACTTATATGTTAATGCACGCATGCTGAATTACACCAGTCACCATATTTCATCATGCATTTCAAACTCTTCATATTATATGTTAAATGCGTGTATGAATTACAAGATATAGGGGAGATCTCCATGATTCTACTCTTCAAGTGTGCATTGCTTCAAAAGAAAATTCCTCACTATGCACATCTTCAGGGGGAGTCCTTCTATATCTTGCTATCAAATTCCTCAATATTAGTATTTACACTTCATAAGTTTTATCCCCGTTGAAAACTTAACCTATATTGTCATCAATCACCAAAAAGGGGGAGATTGTAAGTGCATCTAGTGCCCCTTAGTGATTTTGGTGTATTGAAGACTTATAGGTTAAGGGACTAATGTGTTTGTGAGTGTAGACAAGTCTATAAGTCTATGAGGAGTTTGATATTTACAGAGAAAGTCGACCCCTAAAAATGAATGTCTTCGACTGAAGACTTTGGATTTCTGAAGACTTTCTGAAGAATTTGAAAGTGAAGAAATTGGTGTGACCATGAAGACTTGGTATTCATACGAGGAACATGAAGCGTGAAGAATTTTGTTTTCGTAGTTTCATTTTATCTTTCTTGAGTCATAGGAAACACCGTACTGTTAAAGGGGGTCGAGGAAAAACTAAGGAAAAATTTCCAAGTGATGCTCATCTCAAAATCCTACACCTACCAATCCCTTCGAGTGAAGCCATTGGAAATCTCATGCAGCTCAGTCAATTTCTTCAGTGACAGAGACGAAGTTCTTCTGGTCTCTGAGGAATTTGTTCTGACTGAGGAGTTAGGAATTCGCCAGTGTGGATTGCCTACAAGTGAGGAACATGATAGCACTGAGGAATTTGATAGTCAAATTTCCGACCGTTGCTGTGCTACGCGCCAACTGTCCCAAAATATCTACCCACCTAACGGTCATATCATTGAAGGGCATTTAGGTCTTATCATGTCGGCTGCTCCCTACGCTATAAATAGCCGCCCCCTACAACCACTAGCTGGTTGGCTGCTCCGAGAGAAACTCACACTTGTCATTTGAGAGCATCCCATCCTCCAAGGACTTTGAGAGAAAATCATCAAGTGAGGAAAACCCAAACCCAAACACCTACAAACCCAAAGTGATTGAGCATCACTGAAGAGATTGATCCTGTGTGGATCCGACGCTTGTTACCTTAGAAGACTGTGCATCTTCCAGACGGTTAGGCGTCATGGTCTGAGCATCCAAGAGGAAATTGTGGATCGCCGAGTGACCGAGTTTGTGAAGGTTTGAAAGTCACCTGAAGACTTACCACGAGTGTTTGGGCGAGGTCTGTGTGACCTTAGCTCAAGGAGAATACGGTGATGACTGTGTGTCCTCAGGTTTAAATACCTAGCCACTCCAACCAGTCATACAACTGTCACAACAGTTGGAACTGGTCTACCAAATCACTATCTTCAACAAGCCTACTGGTTCTATTTCCTCAACCCTTCCATTTCCTCATTACTGTGTTGTGTGCTTGTTCATATCTGCTTGAAGACTTTGACTGAAGACTTTCTCAATTTCATCAGTTGAATTTCTTCAGTCTGTTTGTCTTCTTCCTGTTTATCCTGTGTTTACGCTTTCTGTTATCTGTGCTTGTTTTCATTTCTTCATGATGACCATGCTTATGTTCTATTATGTTTGCATCTGAGTATTTATTCCGCTGCAAGTAGTTCTTCGCTTAGGAATTTCCTCACCCTGAAATTCCTCAGTGAAGAATTCATAAAAATCGCCTATTCACCCCCCTCTAGTCGATATAACGCACTTTCATTCCTATAGTGGGAAGTTCAGTTTGTGTAACTCAGGAAGTTTAGGTTGTGATCAGAATAATATGCCGATCCCATGATCCCGTGATCAGAATAATACGCATCTGTAGACAAAGCAAATCACACGGCTGATACGTCTCCAACGTATCTATAATTTTTGATTGTTCCATGTTGTTATATTATCAATCTTGGATGTTTTATAATCATTTTATATCTTTTTTGGTACTAACCTATTGACATAGTGCCAAGTGCCAGTTGCTGTTTTTTCCATGTTTTTTACATCGCAGAAAATCAATACCAGACGGAGTCCAAATGCCACGAAACTCCATGATGATTTTTTATGGGCCAGAAGGAACACAACGGGCCCTGGCTGCGCCTGGGGGGTGCCCCGAGGGAGGCACAACCCACCAGGGCGCGCCAGGAGGCCCAGGCGCGCCCTGGTGGGTTGTGCCCACGTCGGGTGCCCCCAGACCGCCTCTTTGCTCTATAAATACCCCAATATTCCAGAAACCCTAGGGGAGTCATCGAAATATTCATCCAGCCGCCGCAGAGTCCAGAACCACCAGATCCAATCTAGACACCATCTCAGATGGGGTTCACCACCTCCATTGGTGCCTCTCCGATGATGCGTGAGTAGTTCTTCGTAGACCTTCGGGTCCATAGTTAGTAGCTAGATGGCTTTCTCTCTCTCGCTGGATTCTCAATACAATGGTCTCTTGGAGATCCAGATGATGTAACTCTTTTGCAGTGTGTTTGTTGGGATCTGATGAACTTCGAGTTTATGATCAGTTATATCTTTTTATATCCATGAAAGTTATTTGAGTTTCTTTGATCACTAATATGCATGATTGCTTGTAGCCTCGTATTTCTTCTCCGATATTTGGGTTTTGTTTGGCCAACTTGATCTATTTATCTTGCAATGGGAAGAGGTGCCCGGTAGTGGGTTCGATCTTACGGTGCTTGATCCTAGTGATAGAAAGGGAACCGACACGTATGTATCATTGCTACTAAGGATAAAATGATGGGGTCTATCTCTACATAGATAGATCTTGTCTACACCATGTCATCATTCTTATTGCATTACTCCGTTTTTCCATGAACTTAATACACTAGATGCATGCTGGATAGCGGTCGATGTGTGGAGTAATAGTAGTAGATGCACGCAAGAGTCGGTCTACTAATCTTGGACGTGATGACTATATAATGATCATTGCCTGGATATCGTCATGATTATTTGAAGTTCTATCAATTGCCCAACAGTAATTTGTTTACCCACCGTTTGCTATCTTTCTCAAGAGAAGCCACTAGTGAAACCTACGGCCCCCGGGTCTTATTTCTCATATATTTGCCTTTGCGATCTACTTTTCCTTGCATTTATTTTAGATCTACTAAACCAAAAATACAAAAATACCTTGCTGCATTTTATTTCTATTTATTTTATTTGGCGTTCGATCTATCAATTTATTACAACTTATTCCCGTCCGCACGTCGTTTTTGGCGCGATTACCCGAAAGGGATTGGCAACCCCTTTAACACGTCGGTTGCGAGGTGTTGTTATTTGTGTGCATGGGCTGTTTACGTTGTGTTGCTTGGTTCTCCTACTGGTTCGATAACCTTGGTTTCATATCTGAGGGAAATACCTACCGCCGCTATGCTGCATCATCCCTTCCTCTTTGGGGAAATACCGACGTAGCTTCAAGCGACATCAACGGCTTATTAGCAGCACTCGTCTGTGTTATTATTGGTCTTCGCACACATTTCTGATTATGGACCTGTTTGTCGCGTATCACACACATCTTGTTCAGTTGAACTATTTCTGTTGTGTTGGCTCATCACAAACAGTTCATTCAAGTGAATGTATGCCCTCCATCGCATATACCTTGATCTGGCTGACCATTCCTATTGTGTTGTCTAATCACACACAGTTCATCCTAGGGAATTGTATTCGTATATCGCACACACCCTCATGTGGCTGCCTGTTTCTGTTGTTCTGCCTCATCGCAAACAGTTCTTCTGGATTAACTGTTTGCCACGCATCACGCACGCAACTCCAATATGATCCGTGTTTTATGTCACCACCATCGTAAACATTTTACATATTTTTTGACGGTTTTATTACATCACCTGTTGTGATTAATGCATCACACACAGTTTCGTCGAAGGGTCTCTAATTGGACTGTCGCGTTTGGACCATCCTTAAGTAGTGTCATTCCATCTTAGAGAAGCTTTGCTCCAAGTCATGAGACAAAGCAACTCAACAAGGTGTGAATACATCAAAATTCTTAAACGAAAAATGGTAACCCCATTTTTGAGCTTAAACGACGAGTATGCCCTATGATCAAGGGATCTCACTTGACTCCTAAGTCAATATACTATAACATAGGTGACTTAGTGGCCGACCCCTCTCTGGATAAAGTTCTCTAATGTTCTTTTGCCCATTTGCTCTTTCTATTTGTATGCTTTCTTTTCTACTTTGTCTCTCTCGGAACAAACAAACAAGACTTCATCTAGATTTCTCTTCTAATTTTATTCCGTGTTTAATTCATTGCAAATCTTTTTGTTAATTTCTTGCAAATCCTTGTGAGATTTCATTTGCCAAGTGAGCTAAGTTGACAAAATCTTTACTCTGTGTTGAACTCGGTCCCTCCGATTCAAACCTATCGGCTTGACCGAAATGCAAGATCTCCTTGTGAATAGTTCATCGGTACAACCGACATGGACTAACTCGGTCACACAGATAAGTACCTTCTGTGACTGTTATTTCGGAGCCACCGATGGAAAACGCATCAGTGTCACCGATTTCAACTCTGACAAAATGTTTTGCCATTTCTTTCTGTCTATTTTCTTCAGCTCCACTCAATGATTCTTTCCTTTATAAGCATCATGAAATAGCTACATCTTTGTAGTGACTTTCAAGGACCACACCTACTGGACTCATGCTCTAGAAGTACCCTTCTTGGAAATTGATGTCAAAGGGGGGAGAACATCAAAGCTTATCATATCAGCACATTTAAGCTCTTCTACAGATGATTGTCAACAAAGACGAGAGAAGTCACATGTCTTTAAGAGGGGAAAGACATGTCAACATGTTTGATCTTAGCTGTTGCTATTGAAAATCCTTGCTGCTCTGATTTCAGTTGATATTACTCTATTTTGTGCTCTGATTCTATCTCACCCTACCCTATTTTCTCCCATTGTCCAATATCAGATTCAGTGGGAGAAAGAGTTCATGTCTAAGGGTAGAAAAATATTTGAAATTATTTGCACATCTTTAAATCTTTGGGGACATGTCTATATCTTAATGAAGTACTCAGTACTCACCCGTTACATGTCATCCTAGTCTTGGTACTTTTGTGGTTTTCTGAAACTGCTTTACTTAGGAGTGTTCTTGTGTTATCTAACCCCGTCTTCTCAAGTCCACTCTTTCCAAAGCCAGCTCAAGACCACAAGGTAAGCATATGCATCACACTCATATGCATGATGATCTCTTGCTGATGTACATATTGTTCGCAAGAAGGATTCATAAACATGGAGGTACACTTCTTAACCACATCATTTGCTCTGATGCATATAGCCAAGATACATGTAACTCTTTGCTTGCTCTATCATAATTATGCATTCACATGTTCTTATATTCTATCTTCACATGATTTCATATACGTAGGGGGAGCTTATGCATGTTACATGTTTCTCCAAAGCTTTACCTGTTCTCTTCATGTCATTTATCTAAAGCTTTGATGTATGTTGTCATCAATTACCAAAAAGGGGGAGATTGAAAGCACAAGTGCTCCCTGGGTGATTTTGGTAATTAATGTTAACATATCTTTTGTTGGACTAATACTTTTATCTAGTGTACTTCAGACAAGTTAAACAATGGCGTGGAAAGGACAAGAGGATGGGGAACCCCTTCAAGGTGTCTAGGACGCATATTGGCAAAAGCTCAAGACTCTTCATTTATATTTTAGTGATCCAAGATCACACTTTGTCCATAGGAAAGCCAATACTATTAAAAGGGGATGAGGTGTTGCTTAATGATCTACTTGCTCAAAATGCTTAGTGATATTACTCCAAAGCCCTCAACCACTTTCTCATTCCAAATATGTCCAAAACCTAAACTCAAACTCGGCCCCACCGATATTTCCTATTCGGCGCCACCGAGTTCATATGACATAGCCACAACCAGAAACCCTAAAAGTTCGGTCATACCGATACGGATCTCGGCCTCACTGAGATGGCCTTGCAAACTCTCTGTTGCCTATTGCAATTGTTTTGATTTCACCAAAATTGCGATCGGTCACACCGAGTTGGCCTTACATCTTCTCTGTTGCCTTATTGCTTCACTTCGGTCTCATCGAGTTGATGCAATCGGTGCCACCGAGTTGATGTTTGCCCTAAGCCCTAGCACATCGGTCTCACTTAGTTGTTCCAGTCGGTCCCACCGAGATTCCTAATGTTCACATTTTGAACTGAATCGGTCACCGAGTTCTTCTATTCTGTCTGAACGAGTTGGGTCAAATGTGTGTAATGGTTGGATTTTCGGTGGAGGCTATATATACCCCTCCACCCCCTTCTCCATATGTTAGAGAGCCATCAGAACGTGCCTACACTTCCAGCATACATTTTCTGAGAGAGAACCACCTACTCATGTGTTGAGATGAGGATATTCCAATCCTACCACAAGATTCTTGATTTCCAGCCTTCCCCAAGTTGCTTTCCACTCAAATCATCTTTCCACCATATCCAAATCTATGAGAGAGAGTTGAGTGTTGGGGAGATTATCATTTGAAGCACAAGAGAAAGGAGGTCATCATCAACACAACATCTATTACCTTTTGGAGAGTGGTGTCTGCTAGATTGGTTAGGTGTCGCTTGGGAGCCTCTGACAAGATTGTGGAGTTGAACCAAAAAGTTTGTAAGAGCAAGGAGATCGCCTACTTTGTGAAGATCTACCCGAGTGAGGCAAGTCCTTCGTGGGCGATGGCCATGGTGGGATAAACAAGGTTGCTTCTTCATGGACCCTTCGTGGGTGGAGCCCTCCGTGGACTCGCGCAATCATTAACGTTCGTGGGTTGAAGTCTCCATCAACTTGGATGTACGATAGCACCACCTACCGGAACCACGCCAAAAATCTCTGTGTCTTCATTGCGTTTGCACACTCCAATACAATCCCTTTACTTTCTTGCAATTAGCATGCTTTACCCTTTCCGCTGCTCATACTCTTGTCATGCTTGCTTGAAAAGTATTGTGAATGCTTAAACTTGTGCTAAAACTCCACCTTAACTTGAAGAACCTAAACAATGCCACTGTTACTTGTTGAGGGTCTAACCCCCCCTCTAGATACCTCTTCTCGATCCTTTTGAGGAGGTTGAGATTGAACTCAAAAGACCTAGTCTTCACCTTATTCCCCTTGAGCTAAGATCCATAGATGTCACCCAATCACTTGGGTAAGTCTTCAAGGTAGACCGCCGGGATGATGAAGATGGCCTACGGTGATGATTTGCCCCTCCGGCTAGGTACCGAAACTGGCTCCATATGGGATCTGTTTAGTACAGAGGCTTGCGGTGGCGGAGTCGAAGTTCTAGGTTTATTTCTAGGGGTTTCCCCATTTACAAGAATTTTCAGAGTTGGAATCCGGTGAAAAGGAGCTAAGATGGGCCCAGAAGTCACCAGGCCACGATCACCCCCCGGCCGCACCATGATGGCTTGTGGGTGCCTCGTGGCTCTTCTGGTCCTCCCACGAAGCTTTGGAGGTCTCTTTTGTTCCAAAAAAAGTCGTCAAAAAGTTTTGCTGCATTAGGACATCATTTGATATAGATTTTTTGGAAAACGAAAAATAAGCAAAAAAACAACAACTAGCACTGGGCACTATGTCAATATGTTAGTCCATTAAAATTATATAAAAGCCATATAAAAGTGCACCGAATCATACAAAATTATAATCAACATACCATGAATACTTCATAAATTATAGATATATTGGAGACGTATCACCATCCCCAAGCTTAATTCCTGCTCGTCCTCGAGTAGAAATGATAAAATAAATAATTTATGAAGTGTGAATGCTAGCATAGTGCATAAGTTTGAACCATAATTTTAATCACTTTTCCTAGCATCATAACAACAACTCTTTCCCATAAAACTCATCATGATAAAGTAGCAATCAATTCACATGTTATGGTTCAAACAATGCGTTCTATTGAAAGTTAACAACCTATGTTCTTAGTCAACAAACAATTGCAATTCAACTTATTTTCGACAAAGTCTAAGCAAGAGCTCCACATACTGAATTATCATATAGTCTTCTATGATTGCTAATACTCAAAGCATATTTTTAGAACAAATAGCATGCACCGAACAGAGAGAAAGATAGGGGCTTAATGTTTCGCCTCCCAACACATTTATCATAGAGATAATTGTCAAAAATAATAATTCATGATCAAATATATTTGAATGGCCATATGTGCATGGATCTTTCCCACCACATGATGCTTGCCAACTAAGGATAGGTTGGAATAAGAAGAAATACTATTGACTCTTGCATGAAAGTAAAAACTGAAAAGTAAAAGATTTCACAGAGGGAAGCATGGACTTGCAGAGGTGCCAGAGCTCATTGCTTAAAACATAGATGAATACATTTTTAGAGGCATGCCTTTCCTATCAACGTCACTGTCGGATGTGGGGTCACGGCAAAACCCTTAAGGTTCGAACTCTAGGGTGCGCGCGAAGTTCTTTCCCCCTACCGATCTATGCCCTAGCTTGCTAAGATCTCACTGACGAACTTGACCAACTCACAACACAGAAAGACACGAGATTTATACTGGTTCGGGCCACCGTTGTGGTGTAATACCCTACTCCTGTGTGTGGTGGTGGATTGCCTCTTGGGCTGATGAAGAACAGTACAAAGGGAAGAATAGCCTCCTGAGGTTGAGGTGTTCTTGTGCTCGACTAACTTGTGTGTGCGAGATGCCTCTGAATGGGTTATGAGATCGCCTTCTACTGTTGTGGCTAGCTCTACTTATATAGGCCCTGGTCCTCTCCCCAAATATTGAGTGGGAAGGGAGCCAACAACGACGGCCAATTTGAAAGGGGACAACTAGTACAAGCTATCCTGACAAAAGTGGTCTTCGCCTGCAAAAGGCTCTGGTGGTGACGCCGTCTTGGGCTCCATGGTGACCTCCGTCTCGCCGTCCTGCTGGTCTTCGGTCTCGTTGCACCGATATGGAAACGTTTGCCCGATGCCTTGGTTCTCCGCGCATGCGCCGGCCTCCTTAGCACCAAAGAGGAAACAAGGACGCTGCACGCGCTAGCGCCCGCCTGGTGTCGATCGTCATGGCTCACGTCATGAGAGCCTCGTGAGGTTTGCCCCGCCTTGATATCTCCGCTCCTCGTGAGCCTGCTTGGAATGGCCGCTCTTGAGGAGGTCTTGCGCCGTCCGCCTCACGAGGCTTGGCCCCTCGCGAGGGTCTTGAATGCCTTTTTGATGAAGATGGGCCGTACAGCCTGCTAGCATAGCCACGCCGCGGGCCGCAGACATGAAAGTCTGGGGACCCCCGTTCCCAGAACGTCGACAGTAGCCCCCGGGCCTAAGGCGCGCTCGGGCTTGGCTTCGAGGCGAAGCCAAAGGCCAAGCGCATAGCGCCGCGGGCCCCAAAAGCCCGCGGCCTCGATTGACGCGTGGCGGTTGATTAGACGTGGGCGTCTCCGCTTCCCCACGCTGCCTCGGCAACTGCTCGATTTGACAAAAGGCTGGCGTAGAGAGTGCTTGCCTTCATTGCTTCTTCCTCGCCTTGCTCCAGTTCCCCTTTCTCGCTCCTCGCTGCTGAAATCTCCAGATCCACTCCAACCTTGCTCTGCATCTGTGACCCATGGCGCCGCGCAAGACCGAGCCCTCCTCGGCCCCGGCTTGGTACGAGCCAGCTCTTGAAGCACCCACCATCACTGTCGTGGAATTGTCACGGCAGATGTCCTCGAGCTAGGACTCAGTCATGGAGCCATCGCAGCTAGGAAGCTTGAAGGGGTTAATGCGGGACAAGGAACACGAGGGTTTATACTGGTTCGGCCCCTTACGGTGAAGGTAAAAGCCTACGTCCAGTTTGAGGTGGTATTAATTAGGGTTACGATCACCAGGGAGCTAAACTGCTATGCCCGGCTCTCGATGAGATCGTTCTTGTCCCTAAACCGCTGCCGGGTCGTCCCTTTATATAAGGAGGCTGACGCCCTGTGGCTCTCAGAGTCCCGGCCGGCTCATAAGAGTGTCCGGCTCGGACTCTCAACTATACTTGCCGTACACTACAAGTTCTACCATAATAATGATTGTAACTACGGGCCTTAAGCCATATCCGGGTCTTAAACCCATCTCTGGCCCATCGTCTTCAAGCTTGGCCTCGGGCTTCTGGCAACGGCCATAGAGTAACCCGGCCCCTCCTGGCGGGTGACTCTAAGGTCTATATCCTCAACATTAGGCCCCAGATTGATTTGAGCCGGCTCATGTCAATCTTTCAATTCTTCGACAGGAAAAATCTCCGGCTTACCATTTATGTGAAGGCCATAACCCGGTGTGACGTCATCCTCTGGACTCCGGATAATCCGCCGTGACATGATCTTCCATTAAGCCCGTTTTTTACTCCGCCAGATCCGCAACGGATCTTTGCTTTTACTGTCATCCCGAAAATCGAGGCGTCGTGGGGGGAGATAACCACGCCACGGTCTCCTTGATTCTCGCGCCCGCTTTATGAGCTCGCCTTATAAATAGGCCGGCCCGACGGGCTTCTCTGCCACTCTTCTTCCTCCTCGCGCCGCTGCCTCTCTGCCCGAGCTCGCACTCCGCCGCCGTCGTCTCGCCTCCGGTCTTCATCAACCTTGGCCGCTGCATCACCCTGACTCGGACCAGACAAACGGCGGCGACCCCCGCACCTTTTCAGCTCCGGTAAGTCCTCACTACCCCGTAGAGCAGATCTACAGTAGGGTTCATCCACGTTCTTCATGTTCGTCACCATTGCCCGCAAGTTTCGGTAGTTCTCCTAGCTACTGCCCCTACTTGATCTTAGTCCTGCATAAAACTAGTGCGGTGGTTGTTTAAGATCCATTTCACACGCAAGTAGCCTTCCTTGTACTGCATAAGGACTTTGTTCGAACCCAAGAACTCCCTCACTGCTGTTTCTAGGTCTAGAAATTTTTCTTTTGCCCGACCATTTTGATCCAAAAAAGTTACTGCAATATGTGAAACCTGTTTTACCACACTTAGTAATAACTGCAACCATTGAATCTTGGCGGCTTACAATTCTGGTTTAAAGAAACCACGCGACGTAGAATCTTCCGGCTTAAAGGAAACCATGCTTCGTAGAATCCTCCGGCTTAACTGTGATAAGGCCGTAGATAATCAATTTATTCTGAATGCCCCTGCGGCTTAAATATCCCACTGTACTTGAGTATATACCATTAGTCCCCTTCATAAGCCGCCACCTAAGTTTTGAATTGTAGATCTCCGGCTTATAATTAACCCGGACATTTTTTCCTTTTTGTCATAGACTGCCGACTTTCACCATGCCTCCCAAAGCTCCCATTACTTGCAACTGGATGAACTCCAACGTGACCAACGAGACCCTAGCTGATTTTGTTAAGTCGGGATATCTCCCCAAGAAAGACCTCATGTCCTACCGTGCCCCTGACCCGTCAGAAGAGAGGCCACAGCCAAAGGATGGGGAGGTAGTGATTTTTGCGGATCACATGAGCCGGGGCTTCGCACCGCCCGGCTCAAAGTTTTTTAGGGACGTGCTCAACTTCTTCGACTTGCGGCCCCAAGATATAGGACCCAACTCAGTGTCCAACATCTGCAATTTCCAAGTCTTCTGCGAGGTTTACCTTGGAGAAGAGCCTAGTCTGCTGCTCTTCAGAGAGCTGTTTTACTTAAACCGTCAGAATGAGTGTGCCAATGGGCCAAGTCTGGAGTTAGGTGGCATCTCCATCCAGCGGCGTAGGGACTGTCTTTTCCCTTACGCAGAGCCACCGAGCCACCCAAAGGACTGGAACATGACTTGGTTCTACTGCCAAGATACATCCTCGGCTGATGAGAGCCCGCTGCCCGGCTTTCGCCCAACACGTCTAGAGCCGACTCACCCATTGTCGGACAAGCTGACTCAAGCGGAGCGCCAGCCTCTGCTCCCAACTATCAACAAGATCAAGGCTCTCCTGGGCAATGGTCTGAACGGAATCGACCTGGTCCGGGTCTGGATCTCATGGCGGGTGATCCCATTAAGCCGCCGCCCCGGCTTAATGTGTGAGTACACAGGATGAAAGGATGACCCTCAGAGACACAGCCGCAATGATCTCCCAGAAGACGTTGCAGAAGAGATGACGAAGGCTCTTTTAAACGAGAGCCTGGCAGACTGCGGAAGGACCGGGTTAGCCCCCTTCTGCAAGATCAACCCAGCCCCAGCGGTAAGCCGCTGACTTTAACTTATTATCCTCTTCTGCATATAACCTTCATCTGAACCGTTGTAAGAATTCACCATTGTATTTTTCAGGCTGATGATAGGTTCTGGCGGGTCAAATATGACCATGAGGCGGCCAAGAAGGCCAGGAAGGCGAAGAAAGCCGCCAAGAAAGCCGCCCCTCGCAAAAAAGGAAGCAGGCCTACTGCTTCGGAGCTGATGCAATTAAGCGACAGCTCCGAGTCAGAGGTAACCCCTAAGCCTTTAAATTCTTGCTGTATTTGTTATTTGTTGCTGTTTGCCTTATCAACACTTGCTCATTGACAGGATGACACCGGCACCAGTAACCCGGTGGTTGAAGAGGTAACGTCACTTTCCTCTGACTCGGAGCCCTTGCCCCAGCTGAAAGTCCGAAGGGTAACCCGGAAAGTAAGCTTTTCACATCCTTTAGCTTATCAAGACCCTCAATTTATTTTGAAGCGACAGGTTCATGAAAGCCGGCGTCACACCCGGACCAACAAGGACACCGACCTCTCCGCCGGGTTACCCGATGCAACAAGGAAGCGCCGAACTGAGGTTTTTTCCCACTTGTACCCTTTTCATCCGTTGGCGGGTGTTATCCGTCAGCCACTCAATTCCTCTGACTCCAATTATCAGGAGACCTCCCCTTCTTCGGGCGACTCTATGCAGTCGAGCCTTCCGACTTTCAAGACCGCGCCCGGGTAATGACAACCATCTCATATTATATTTGTCTGTACTTACTTTCTTTGTGCTGAATGTTTCTGTCCTTTCAGTGCCCAGGCAAAGCTCACCAAGAGAGCGAAGAAGACCAGGTCAGCCGGAGTGCCGGATTTACCTGAACCGGAGGTGACGGCTCAAGAACCGCCAGCTGCCTCCGCCCCCGAAGCCACCACTCCAAAGGACATGGCACCTGAGGCCACTGCCCCAACTACCAAGGCAACCACAGAAACTTCAGTTAACCCGGAAGCCTCCGGCTCAGCTCCCCCAGCAGACGACCCAGACGTGGTAATCACCCGGACGGAGTTTGTTGAGCCGGGGAGACCGACCGTGCTGGCCAAGTGCTCCGCTAAGGGGGAGTTGCTGCAGCCCCACCGGGTGAACCTGGACCTCTCCGACTACACCAACTTGAGCATTGGAGAGCTCGTCTCTGGCTACATCAGCCAAGTACACAAGAGCCGGGACGCGGAGGTCGCCATGGTAAACCAGATCCAACAAAAATCTGAGGTATCCTTCTTCTGTCTTCTTACTTACTGCTTAGTTACCTTTGCCATGCTAGCCCCCAAGTCGACGACTTATGATTGAATATGTTGTAGACTTAGGTTCCGGCTTACTCAATTGAGCCGGCAGTATGTAGATAGATACATTCAATATGAATTAGCCCCCAAGTGCCAAGTGTCTTTGCTTGGAAAACGCTTGGGACTTATATAGTAACTGTTAATAACCCGGAAATTTATACAGGCTATTGGCAAGAAGTTAGAGGCGGACCTTGCGGATCTCAAGAGCCGGCTGAAGATGCAGGAGATGGAGACCTGGAAGGCAAACGCCAATTTTGTATCCAGCATCGCCACTCAAGAAAAGTTGAAGACCGAGTTTGATGCTGAGCGGAAAGCCTAGGCCGAAGAGAAGGCCGCACTGGTGACCCGGGTGGAACAGGCGGAGAAGGCTCTCTCTGAGAAGACCGCCGAGCTCTCCGGCCTAAAGCGCCAGGTATCCCAAATGGTGGCCGCCATCTTCGGTAAGTCGCCTCACCGGCTTTCATCAAGTTTAGAATGTTTATATCTCATGATTCATCCTTTGCCGCCGGCTTATCTGATTCTGTTAAACAGGTCCCAGAAGTGCCAACCTCAACCAGAGTGTGGTCACCAAGCTAAAGGCCGTGTA
This sequence comes from Triticum aestivum, assembly GCF_018294505.1. NCBI lineage: Eukaryota > Viridiplantae > Streptophyta > Magnoliopsida > Poales > Poaceae > Triticum > Triticum aestivum. The sequence goes on along the minus strand of NC_057808.1, from coordinate 167,041,019 downwards.
TACCCTGGTGGAACAGCTCTACACCGGGTCACAGCGTGCCTTAGCTGTGGTGGCCCTATCCAACGAGGTGCCGACTCACCTGGCAGAAGTCCTGCGCCGGCTCGCCGTTCTGCCTCAGCGGATCCAAGAGCTGCGACGGGCCTCTGCGAGAGTCGGAGCAATCGCCGCGCTGAGCTGGGCCAAGGCATTCCTGCCGGAGCTAGACCCGGCAGACATCGCCCTGGGTTATCCAAGCCTGAAGGAAGACGGCTCAGCTTTCGATCAGAAGGATTTCGCTGCCTTCGTGAAGGCGGTATGCCCGGTGGCCACCCTTATCGGGAACGACACGGATCTGACCAAGTACCAGCCGGGTTATGATGCGGAGAATCAGAGGATTCCAACCCCTCGCTATGAAGCCCTCAACCTGATCCCTCCGGCTCGTCAGCACACCTTCGCCCCGAAAATTGACCCGGCCGGGTTAATTGACGAGGAAGCCCAATTCGAAGCTCTCAGCGGCATCGAATGGAAGTCATCAACCTTCCAGGTCTTGGGATCAGCCGGAGGAGAAGACAGGAACGAGCCGGAGACTTCAACTCAGTGGGCATCGTGACTCGGCTGGCGGTTTACCAAAAAATGCTCCACCCGTTTTTAGACTTGATGAGTTTTTGTAATAGAGTAGGTGCAACAGTTCATCTCTGCCATGCCATCGTGCACGTATTGAATGCGAAAGTCTTTTGAAGATGTCCCTTTGATAATTCTCCGGGTCATAATCAATCCTTTGTTTTTCTTAACCTCCAAAAGTTGCCTTTAATTATCCTGCATAGAAAAGCAAATCACAAGTCTCGGGGCGTCTTACCGTCCTGAGAATCATAATTTTGAGATAACCCGGAATATGAATCAAAAGGACTTGTCTTCAATAGTATCCTGAATACAGCCATAATAACACACTTTATCAGCCTGTAAGCATACTTCCGGTTTAGATAACCCGGGTAACAAGGTTGGTAAGTTAACTCCGATTTACTTGCCTTGATGACACCCATGATGTTCAACGAACACTGTAAGCCAAAGTTAAGCCGGCAAAGTGAGACCCGGCCGTGCACACTTTGACATAATCAGAGTAAACTTGTGATAAAGCAGAAGATCTTAGGGGCTTCCGGTTCGAATACGACCAGAGACCCGGCCCAAAGGGGTTAAGCCAAGATTCGGATACGATCATATAGCCCCCAGTGGGTGTGGCGATGCCAATCAAGAGGGTACCGACAGCTATGTTCTCTTTGGTTCGAATACGACCCATGTTTGAACAGGAAGCCCCCAAGTGATTTTTAGAATTGTTTAACGATGCTGGTTCGAATACGATCCACGTCGGTTCTCAGAGGGGTTAAACTATGATTCAAATATGACCAAAGGTAACCTCCCAATGAGCTCGGCACTTTGCCAATCAAATGGGTATCGACAGCTATGTTCTCTTTGGTTCGAATACGACCCATGTTTGAACAGGAAGCCCCCAAGTGACTTTACTGCTTACGGCTAGATTCGAATACGATCATAAGCCGGATCCTCCTTTAAGTCATCATGTAAACAACACGTGCATATTTGGAGGAGAAAAAAGGACAGAGGTCCTACTTTATTGCTTATCATAATATATACATGGCTGAGAGAAATATGTACACCACGAGAGCCGGTGGCTCAAGTGTAGTAAGGCCGAAGCTAAGCTATGTTCCACGGCCGACGGGTCTCTCCTCCGACTTACGTGAATCTTTGTGTTCCCGAATGTCAATGAGGTAATATGACCCGTTGTGCAAGTTCTTGCTGACCACAAAGGGCCCTTCCCAAGGTGGGGATAACTTGTGTGCATCTGTTTGATCCTGGATGAGCCGGAGCACAAGGTCGCCTTCCTGGAAGATCCGGGATTTGACCCGGCGGCTATGATAACGGCGCAGGTCTTGTTGGTAAATCGCTGAACGGGCTGCGGCCACATCACGCTGTTCGTCCAACAACTCAAGAGCATCTTGGCGCGCCTGTTCATTATCCGTCTCCACATAAGCCGCCACGCGAGGTGAGTCGTGACGGATGTCACTGGGGAGGACTGCTTCTGCTCCATAAACCATGAAGAAAGGCGTGAAGCCTGTAGACCTGTTAGGAGTAGTGTTGATGCTCCATAACACGGAGGGCAACTCCTCCACCCAACAACCCGGCGTCCGTTGCAAAGGGACCAAAAGCCGGGGCTTGATGCCCTTCAGAATCTCCTGATTAGCTCTCTCAGCTTGACCATTGGATTGAGGATGAGCCACTGAAGAAACATCAAGTCGGATATGCTCTCGTTGACAAAACTCTTCCATGGCGCCTTTGGAGAGATTAGTGCCATTGTCAGTTATAATGCTGTGCGGAAAACCAAAGCGGAAAATCACCTTTTTCATAAATTGAACCGTCGTGGCTGCATCGCACTTGCTAACTGGCTCAGCTTCCACCCACTTTGTGAATTTATCAACTGCCACCAAGAGGTGGGTCTTCTTATCCTTGGACCTTTTAAAAGGCCCAACCATATCAAGCCCCCAAACCGCAAAGGGCCAAGTGATTGGGATCATCCTCAGCTCCTGAGCCGGCACATGAGCCCGTCGTGAGAACCTCTGGCAACCATCACATTTCCTGACCAAGTCCTCTGCATCAGCATGAGCCGTCAACCAATAAAAACCATGACGGAAAGCTTTGGCCACAAGGGACTTTGAGCCGGCATGATGGCCACAATCCCCTTCATGGATCTCACGCAAGATCTCTTGACCTTCCTCAGGGGAGACACAACGCTGAAATGCTCCTGTAACACTGCGATGATGCAACTCGCCATCGATAACGATCATTGACTTAGCCCGCCGGGTTATTTGCCTGGCCAAAGTTTCATCCTCAGGCAACTCTCCCGGGGTTATATAAGCCAGATATGGCATTATCCAGTCTGGTATGACATGAAGAGCCGCCACCAGTCGTGCCTCCGGGTCAGGGACCGCCAAGTCTTCCTCTGTAAGCAACTTAACCGAAGGGTTATACAGGACGTCCAGGAAAGTGTTAGGCGGCACCGCCTTTCGCTGAGAGCCCAGCCGGCTTAAAGCATCAGCCGCCTCGTTCTTTCTACGATCAATATGCTCCACTTGGTAGCCCTGAAAGTGCCCAGCAATGGCATCAACCTCGCGGCGATAAGCCGCCATGAGGGGATCCTTAGAATCCCACTTGCCTGATACTTGTTGAGCCACCAAGTCTGAGTCACCAAAGCACCTTACCCGGCTCAAGCTCATCTCCTTAGCCATCCGGAGACCGTGGAGCAAGGCCTCGTACTCAGCCGCGTTGTTAGTGCAAGGAAACATCAATTGTAGCACATAATGGAACTTGTCACCTTTAGGGGAAGCCAAGACAACGCCAGCCCCCAAGCCCTCCAACTGCCTGGACCCATCGAAATGAATAGTCCAATACGTGTTATCCGGCTTTTGCTCGGGCACTTGTGATTCTGTCCAATCATTGATGAAATCCACCAAGGCCTGAGACTTAACAGCAGTGCGTGGCACATATTTGAGACCATGAGGTCCAAGTTCTATAGCCCACTTAGCAATTCTCCCTGTGGCCTCTCTGTTTTGAATGATATCACCAAGGGGGGCAGAACTGACCACAGTGATGGGATGACCCTGAAAATAATGCTTAAGTTTCCGGCTTGCCATAAACACACCATATACCAGCTTCTGCCAATGCGGGTACCGCTGCTTGGACTCAATGAGCACTTCGCTGACATAATAAACCGGCCGCTGAACCGGATGCTCCTTACCCTCCTCCTTGCGTTCCACCACAATAGCCACACTGACGGCTCGTGCGTTTGCCGCCACATACAGTAGCAAGGGCTCCTTATCCACCGGAGCAGCAAGGACTGGGGGCTCTGCCAGCTGCTTCTTCAAATCCTCAAAGGCGGTATTAGCTGCATCATTCCAAACAAAGTTATCAGTTTTCTTCATCAACTGATATAAGGGCATGGCCTTTTCACCCAAACGGCTTATAAACCGGCTTAAAGCAGCGATGCGACCCGCCAAGCGCTGAACGTCATTTATACATGCCGGCTTAGCCAGGGAGGTGATGGCCTTGATCTTCTCTGGGTTAGCCTCAATGCCTCTGTCAGAAACCAAGAAACCCAAGAGTTTGCCTGCAGGAACACCAAAGACACACTTGGTCGGGTTAAGCATCATCTTGTAGACCCGGAGATTATCAAAGGTTTCCCTTAAATCATCTATCAGGGTTTCCTCTTTTATGGACTTAACCACGATGTTGTCCACATAAGCGTGAACATTGCGCCCAATTTGCTTATGAAGACAGTTCTGTACACAACGCTGGTAAGTCGCCTGTGCACACTTGAGTCCAAAGGGCATAGACACATAGCAGAAGGCTCCAAGGGGAGTGATGAACGCCGTCTTCTCCTGGTCCTTAACTGCCATCTTAATCTGATGATAACCGGAATAAGCATCCAGGAAACTTAAACGTGCAGAACCCGCCGTAGCATCAATGATTTGATCAATACGGGGGAGGGCAAAAGGATCAGCCGGACACGCCTTGTTCAAGTCCGTGTAGTCCACACACATCCGCCAGGTGCCGTTCTTCTTGAGTACGAGCACCGGGGTAGCTAACCACTCTGGGTGAAAGACTTCAACGATAAACCCGGCCGCCAAAAGCCGGGCTACTTCTTCACCAATAGCTTTCCGCCTTTCCTCATTAAACCGCCGAAGGAACTGTCTGACCGGCTTAAATTTCGGATCAACATTGAGAGTATGCTCAGCGAGTTCTCTAGGTACACCTGGCATGTCAGAAGGTTTCCACGCGAAGATGTCCCTATTCTCACGGATGAACTCGATGAGCGCGCTTTCCTATTTTGGATCCAGATTTGCACTGATGCTAAAGTGCTGAGATGAGTCACCTGGAACAAAATCAACAAGTTTAGTCTCATCAGCTGATTTAAATTTCATTGCCGGCTCTTGTTCTGTGGTTGGCTTTTTCAGAGAGGTCATATCTGTTGGGTCAACATTGTCTTTGTAAAACTTCAACTCCTCTGTAGCACAAACAGATTCTGCATAAGCCGCATCGCCTTCCTCACACTCCAGAGCTACTTTCCGGCTACCGTGAACCATAATAGTCCCATTGTGACCCGGCATCTTGAGCTGTAAGTACACATAACACGGCCGTGCCATGAACTTGGCGTAAGCCGGCCGTCCAAATATAGCATGGTATGGACTTCTTATCTTGACCACGTCAAAGGTCAATTTCTCCACCCTGTAGTTGTTCTCATCACCAAAGGCCACTTCCAATTCGATCTTGCTGACTGGATAAGCCGACTTGCCAGGTACTACACCATGGAAGATAGTGTTTGACTGGCTGAGGTTCTTATCAATCAAGCCCATACGGCGAAAAGTCTCATAATAGAGGATGTTGATGCTGCTGCCTCCATCCATGAGCACCTTTGTGAACTTATATCCTCCCACCTGAGGAGCCACCACTAAGGCCAAGTGGCCCGGGTTATCCACCCGGGGAGGGTGATCCTCCCTACTCCACACTATAGGCTGCTCAGACCACCGCAAGTAGCGTGGGACCGCCGGCTCAACAGCATTCACAGCCCTCTTGTGAAGCTTCTGATCTCGCTTGCATAGACTAGTGGTAAACACATGATACTGTCCACCGCTAAGCTGCTTTGGATTGGTCTGATAACCCCCCTGCTGCTGTTGATGACCCTGGCCAGACTGTTGATTAAAGCCCCCTTGACCGTTCTGAGGACCGGAATTTGAGCCGCCGCCCGGGCCATGAAAGCCGCCAGCGCCTGAGCCGCCGCCCGGGCCATTATAATTCTTAAAGGCCTTCATGATTGGGCAATCCTTCCATAGATGAGTCGCTGGCTTCTCTCTAGAGCCATGCCTTGGACAAGGTTCATTCAACAACTGCTCCAGCGTCGGACCTGACCCGCCGCCTCGGGGAGGGGGCCTCCCCTTGCGTCGCTGGTTATTACCTTGGGAGTTGGCGTTGGCTACAAACTCTAGGCTGCCATCAGCCTTGCGCTTGCCTCCTCCTTGGTTCCCCGGGTTAAACCGAGGACCCTTGCCATTGCCATTCTTCTTTCCCTTCCCTGTCCTTTCATCATCTGAAGGGGGATCCTTGGTACCATCGGAATCGGCGTACTTGACAAGAGCCGCCATTAGAGTACCCATATCACTGCAGTCGCGCTTAAGCCGCCCGAGTTTCATCTTCAGGGGCACGAAGCGACAATTCTGTTCCAACATTAAAACTGCAGAGCCGGCATCCATCTTATCTGATGAATGTATGATTTCCTTAACCCGGCGAACCCAATGGGTCGTGGATTCACCCTCCTGCTGCTTACAGTTAGTCAAATCCACAATTGACATAGACTGCCTACAGGTATCTTTGAAGTTTTGGATGAACCGGGCCTTCAGCTCAGCCCAAGACCCAATGGAATTCGGTGGTAGCCCTTTCAACCAAGTGCGGGCAGTTCCATCTAACATCATGGTGAAATACTTGGCCATGGCCGCCTCACTGACCTCCAGCAGCTCCATAGCCATCTCATAACTCTCAATCCAGGCTGCGGGTTGTAAGTCAGCCGTGTAGTTAGGCACCTTCCTAGGGCCCATGAAGTCCTTAGGTAGACGTTCATTACGGATAGCTGGCACTAAACAAGGGACGCCCCCGGTCCTGGTAGGGATACCCACATCAACGGAAGTCGTCGGATAAGCCCGGGGGGGGGGAGGGTCTGGTAAGCCGTCAATTGAGGCACTTGCTCTGCCTCTTGCCGCGCTTTGTCCTGGTCTGCTGCGTAAAAGGCTCCATTATGAGCCGGGCCATGGCCAGGGGGCGGGTCATGGCGTCGGACGTTACTTGAGCCGGTTGCTGAGACCATGTGCCGGCTGTAACTCGGGCTCTGGCCTGGACGAGGGGTCGAGTGGATCCTGTCCCGGCTATAGGAGTACGCCTCTTGCTGCGCCAGTGCTGTCTGAAGGAGTTCCCTGACCCGGCGGGTCTCGATAGCCGTCGGAGAGTCGCCGTCAACTGGGAGAGCCGCCACAGTGCTGCCGCAGCGACCATGTTCTCCAGCGGGTTATTATAATGACCCGGGGGTATTGGCACATACTGAGGCGGGGCAGGGGGCACCTGGGGAGGCCCCATCACTCGTGGCTGAATAAGGGGTCCAGACCCGGGCGCTATGACCCCTGGCGGGTTATTAGACCCCGCACCTGGCGTGTCGAAGAGGTTGCGTGGATCGTAAACCGGAGGGAGTCGAGATTGGGTCTTTTGATGCCTCCTTCTCATGACCTCATTGGCCGCGTTCTGATCCATCGTGAGTTGGAAGGACTGCGCCTGGATCAGCTGTGTTTGGGCATCGAGAGCTGCCCTCTCCGCAGCCAGCCTGATCCCTTCCGCTGCAAGATCCTCCTTAGCCTTTACTAGATCCAATTTTAACTGCGCCACCTCCGCATTGTGCTGAGCTTGATCTGCCGGGTCAACCGTGGCGGTTAACAGGGCCGTCATCTTGTCCGTGAGATCCATTAGCACCTGAGCCGGAGAAGGCACCGGGTTTCCCGCTCCAGCAGCGGGGTTCTGAACAGGCTGCGCACCAGCCATAAAAACTCCAACCTGACTTGGCGGCTCAAAAAGGTCCGGAATACTGTCACCATCGGAACAACCCATGAGCCCGCCATCTTGAAGTTGGTACAACGAGTTTGACTCATCGGTGGCCGACTCGCCGTCAGAGCCGGCGGCCGTCTCATCACCGGATCCAGATCGATCGGAGAGTCCTCCATGGATACACCCCACAAAAGCATGGCTTAAGGCAGGCCGGGCCCGGGCGGGTCGCGCAAGCTGAGCCGTCTCGATGAGATCAGCGCAGAGACCCGGCTCGGGGCCCGGCTCACCAATCTTGCCAATGAAAACGTGAATTCCGCCGAAGGGGACCCGGTACCCGTACTCAATTGAGCCGGCGTCGGGGCCCCAGTTTGCATCGTCGATGTAGAGCTTGCCGCGACGACTCTTGGTCATCCGGCCCACAGCGTATCCCTTGAGCCCTTCGAAGCTGCCCTTCAAGAACTCAAATCCACCATGCGCTGGCCCCACGGTGGGCGCCAACTGTCGTGGAATTGTCACGGCAGATGTCCTCGAGCTAGGACTTAGTCGTGGAGCCATTGCAGCTAGGAAGCTTGAAGGGGTTAATGCGGGACAAGGAACACGAGGGTTTATACTGGTTCGGCCCCTTACGGTGAAGGTAAAAGCCTACGTCCAGTTTGAGGTGGTATTGATTAGGGTTACGATCACCAGGGAGCTAAACTGCTATGCCCGGCTCTCGATGAGATCGTTCTTGTCCCTAAACCGCTGCCGGGTCGTCCCTTTATATAAGGAGGCTGACGCCCTACGGCTCTCAGAGTCCCGGCCGGCTCATAAGAGTGTCCGGCTCGGACTCTCAACTATACTTGCCGTACACTACAAGTTCTACCATAATAATGATTGTAACTACGGGCCTTAAGCCATATCCGGGTCTTAAGCCCATCTCTGGCCCATCGTCTTCAAGCTTGGCCCCGGGCTTCTGGCAACGACCATAGAGTAACCCGGCCCCTCCTGGAGGGTGACTCTAAGGTCTATATCCTCAACAATCACTGAAAAAGCCTCGCCTCTGCGCGCCGGCTGACGGCGGGGGAGGGTAATGAAGGGGGCAAGACCGAGCTCCGGCTTGCCTCCGACGTGCCGGAGCCTGAAGGAAGCACCTTCTTCCCCTTCTTCTTGAGCAGCATCGCCGTCGGGTTGGTTCCCCCCTTCTCCGATTTCTTTTATGAGGTCATCGACCACTACGGGCTGCAGGCATTGCACCTCCATCCCAACTCTATCCTCCTCCTGTCTATCTTTGCCTACTACTGCGAGACATACCTGGGTGTGATGCCATCCGTGGTGCTTCTACGCCACTTCTTCTTCCTTCACGTCAACGATGGACACATCTCTGGGTGCGCCAATTTCGTTGCATCTAGCAAGGCCAACTCGATCTCGAGCACCGGGAAGAGGGCCGACAACATCCGATCCAAATGGGTTATGATGGACGCCAAGTGCGCCCATCCACGTTTGGTGTTGCCAACGGAGGCGCCCCAGTTCAACAAGGGGTGGCCCCGCGTAGAGCTCGCTGATGAGCGGGCGTTGTCTGTGTTGGGGCAGATGACGACCGACCTGAAGTCGGGCAACGCGAAGGCGGCCAAGGTGACGGGGGTCATGCTCCTGAGGGAGTTCTTGATGCTGCGAGTTGCCCCACTTCAGGTGCGCGCGCCCCCTGTGGAAGCTTGAAGACGAAGGGGACAAGACCCGCCTGAGGCTAGGGGCCCTGCCTGGCGACGAACTGGCCGCTGTTCTGCGCTCATAGTTGAGGACAACCAGGAGTACCCACCGAGCACCTTCGTTCCTTTATTCTACCACAAGGACCAGGAGGAATTTATTGCTTCCAAGCCAACCTTTGATGCGCGCGGGCTAGTGCCACCGGCGCCCACAGGAGCCCCTGCAGCACCGAAGCCGGTGGAGGTGTCCTCCGACGAGTCCGGCGGGGGGAAGGAAGAGGAGGGGGACTCGAAGGCGACCCTCGAAGAGATGGGGGAACACTCCCCCTTGAGCAAAGCTGAAATCCTCTGCGCCCTTCCTGATGACGCCGAGGTCGACGCCCGCCAGGAGGAGGGAGAACTGCCCGTTGTCCCGACGAGGAGTAGGTCATCACTGATCCCTCGGGATGCTGCCTCCGCCTTAACGCTGCATGGGGCGGCCTCCAACCCTCCTGCTGCGCCGTCTTCTGCCCTCGGAACCCGCGCGCCTGCTTCCCGGGCTCCGAAACTTTCGGGCTTCAAGATCCCCAAGCGGAAGGTGGAATACGTCGCGGTGGATCGGTAAGTGCCTTGAGCTTCGTCTTGTCCCTGCCTGCACTTGTTATTTCCTAACGTTCACCCTTGGTCGATCAGGCCGACACCTTCGGCGAAGAAAAGGAAGGAGGATACGGCAGCCACGCCTCCCTCCGCCGAGAAAGGAGGCAGCAGCACTCGCACTTCCCCAACCCAGTCGCCCTCGCGAGGCCAAGAAGATCATCGCCGTGGGGAGTCAGCCCCCATGCCCCCACTGGCTCCAGAGGCACCGGCGTCTGGCTCTGCTGATGAGGTTCCGACCGCTCTGGAACCCGCAGCCTCCCAGGCCCTGGTGACGACGTCGCCTCCTTCCGCTACCGCGTCTCCACTCCCAGGTTCTTCTACTTCTGCTGCTGTCCTGGAGCGTGCTCTTTCGGAGATGACCCAGCTGCAGGCAGATCTCCTGAGCGAGGACCCGCGCCTGGTGGCCGGGCGTGTGGAACTGGCCTCTGGCTGGCTTCACTCTGACTTGGCGGTCCGCGCGACGTTGAGCCAGGCTGCGGCGTCTTCAGAGAAGGAGAAGCAAAGCGCCGCCAATGCTGCAGCCGATCGCGAGGCGGCACTGAAAGACGCCAAGGCCGCCCGCGACCGCTGCCGTGAGCTGGAGGACGAGCTGAAGAGCCTGCGCGACAAGCATGCCGAAGAAACACGCGGCCGCCAGGTGAAGGAGGAGGAGATGAGGGCCCGGGAGGACGCCATCAAGAACCGTGACGCTGAGCTGGGGGAGTTGGAGAGGACGCAAGCTGCCGAGCGCAGCTAGTTGGAAGAACTGGAGCGGAAGGTGAAGGCGAGGGAGGCCGATCTTGACACCAAGGCGTGGGTCCTGGCCGAAGACCGCGTGGCCTTTGCCGATCTCGAGGAGAGGTCTCGCAAGGCACTGAAGACGCTCTACGAGCACGGCTTGGAGAGGCCGCTGACCACCGATGAGGACGGCCCCGCCCTGCTGCTTCCTCTCTTGGTGAAGGCACTTGAGGAAGTCGTGGATGGTATCGGTCCCATGGCGGAGGCGGAAGCTCGCGTCCTGTCTTCAGCTGCATTGACTCGTGTCTTCAGCCATCTGCACCTTCGCGACCCCAGCGCTTGTCTTGACGAGCCGCTGGAGCCTGTGGCTGATGATCAATGCGAAGCCGCCGCCGCAGCCGTGCAAGGTCAGGTGGAAGCCCTGCTGAAGAAGTTCCGTGGCTTTGCCTCCGCGCCCTTGTCCAGTGATGCCGCCGATCCCGCGGCTGGTGGTGCAGGTGAAGACATCGTTACCCGAGGAGGAGCACCTTCTGCAGGCGATGGCAGTGTCCAGGGGTGACCTGCGGTTACTCTCCTGTTTTGTTCCTGTAATATGCATCAGACCTCGTGCAGGCGTTAACCATTTCATTTTGTATTGTGAGGACAATATGTTTTGTAATATTTGCTTTGAGATTTTGTGATTTCCTTCCTATTTGCTTTGCGTTCTGCGTCGGCAGAGCCCGGCCCCGCGCATACCTCAACCGCCATTGGGCCGACCAGAGACCAGGATGGACCAAGGAGTGAGGGGCTACGTGACCAGTTAGGCTCCTGAGTCGTGATGCTCAGGAGTCCCCCCTTGACGCGCAAACAACTTATAGGGAGAGTACGCGAGGATAGATTGATGTTCTACATCGGCAGAGCCCGGCCCCGCGCATACCTCAACCGCCATTGGGCCGACCGGAGACCAGGACGGACCAAGGAGTGAGGGGCTACATGACCAGTTAGGCTCCTGAGTCGCGATGCTCGGGAGTCCCCCTTGACGTGCAAAAAATTTCCATACCTGCCCTCGCCGAGGCCTCAGGAGGGGCGTGCGACGGCCAGGTCCGGGAGACCTGGTTAGGTGGCATTCGCTTGGGCGTGACCCGAGCGCAGCCCCCAGGCCCGGAGACCTAGTTGGGTGGTGTACGCTTGGGCGTGACCCGAGCGCAGCCCCCGTGTCCAGCCCCCTCTCGCGGCTCTCCCGAGGGGAGGCGTCACGGTGAGGCCGGACGCTGAGCTCTGGGGCTCCCTGAGGTTGGTACGACCGTGGAGCCGCCCTCAGTTGTTTATCACCAGCGCGGAGCATAGTGATTCCGCTTGTGCACGGGCATAGCCGCTCCTCGGCAGTGTCGACGGCCAGCATGGAGCATGCTGCTTCCACTTGTGCGTGGGAGGGGGGCCCCTTCGGGAGGAGCCCCCGGGGCGTGTACAGCCCCGCCCTGACACGTGGCTTGCACGACAGGGCGGCGAGGTGTATCTGGGCACTCGTGAGCCAGCGCGGGACTCACGAGGCCCTACCTCAAGGCGGGTTGCGCCTGGTCTTGAGTCTTTGATAGCTGTGCGTTCCTTCGAGACGGTTAGGTGCAAGCACTCTACGTCCTCAGGGCCCGGCCCTCGAGCAAGCTCAGCCGCCGCCGGTATGCCAGGTCGCGATGCCGTGGTCAAGGCCAGGGGGTGAGGGCTGGAGAGCCAGTAAGAGCTCCTGAGTCGCGATGTTCAGGAGCCCCCTTTTAACGTGCAACGGATTGCATGATGAAGGGACGTACCCGTGGCGGGTGGCAATCGAGCAGGTGATAATCATAGGCGGATTAAGCATGGAAGGCAAATCAGCTTGGGTAAATACAGAAAGATACATGCCACTGGGTCAGGCCCGAGCGGCTTGGGGATGGTGCAGCTCGAGGGGCGCCCCCAGCAGGGTAAACTAAAGACATAAGCAAAAGGGATACATGCCACAGGGACGGACCCACGCGGCCTGGGAATAATGCAGCCCGAGGGGCGCTCCCAGCTAAATGAACTTGGAAAATGTCACCTCGTCCTGTTGATGAAGGAGAGTTGGGGCAGCTAAAGGTATGCGGCGAAGGAATGGCTCCTCACGAGCCACCGGGGCCCTGAGCCTCGAGAGGCTCTAGGGGCCCAGGTGGTTCCCTGAGGACCGTCTCCATCTCTGCCAGGACGGCGTGGTGCCTGGCCTCCTGAGCCGCCAGGATACGCCGCATGTTGCACTGATAGGCTGACGAAACGTTCGGCAGGCCAAAGGGCATGCGAACATAGCTATGCGGTGGACCCTCGCAACGGCCCATGCGCGAAGGCCAGAAAAGCTCCTGAGATGCGGCCCTGTTGAGCCCTGGAACGTCGATGCAAACGCGCAGCCCGACATCCTCGCCTGGATGGGGAGCTGCGCCTCGTGAGCGATGGTCGCCGCGCATGGCCCTTGCGTCTTGCAGTTCCTGAGTGGTCCTGGTGATGAACTCCTGAGCGGTGGGCACTCCTTGCCCTGTATTCTCCTGAGGGAAACGTGCCACGAAGCACAACTCCAAGTGGTGCCCGAGTGCCTCCCTCGTGATGTTGGCAAGGTCTGAGGCCTTCCAGAAGAGAGCCCCCGAGCCCTGCCCAAGGAGGGCGCCGGGCACGCCTTCCTATGCGATGGAGGGAGGCGCCCCTAGAGCAGGCGCTGATCCTGACGAGATTCCAGCCGCGACGCCACCCTCCTTAGGTCCGGCACGGCGCAACTGCTTCTTCTTCTTGGGGATCGCCTCGGGAGGATCCTCGCTCTTGCTGTCGGGGTCGTCGATTGCGGTAGCTTGAAAGGCGCGCTCGAGGGAGCACACTGCATCTCTCTCTTCACATGGGATCGTGATGATTCCGCCGCTCCCTGACATCTTGAGGACATTGTAGCCGTGGTGTGTCACCGCCATGAACTTGGCCAGGGCTGGGTACCCGAGGATGGCGTTGTACGGTAGACGGATGTGTGCGACGTCGAAGTCGATGAGCTCGGTGTGGTAATTCTTGCGTTCCCCAAAGCTGACAGGGAGGCAGACCTGCCCTATCGGCGTGGTGGAACCATCGGTCACTCCTGAGAAAGGCTTGGTAGGCTGAAGCTGCTCATACGGCACTCGGAGGTTGTCGAACGTGTCGACGGACAGGACGTTGAGCCCTGCGCCGTCGTCGATGAGGGTCTTGGTAACTTGCACATTGCTGATGACTGGTGAACATAGCATCGGGAGGGCGCCAGCGGTAGCCACGCACTTGAGTTGATCGGCCGAGTTGAACATGATGGGGCACTGGGACCATCTGAGTGGGCGCGTGGCCTCGAGCTTGGGGAGGACTGCATTCACTTCACGAGCAAACTGCTTGAAGATATGCTGAGAGGCTGGGGCCTGGGCTCCGCCCAAGATGCAAGCGATTGCACGCGGTTCCTGGAAGCCCCCCAGCCCCTTCGTCTTGATGGTGGTCGTCCTTCCTTCTTGGTGGTGGCGGCAGCGGGGGAAGACCGGCGTTGCCCTGAGGGTGATCCTCGCGAGGCTGGTCTCTCCAGGCACCCTCGCGAGGATGATCCTGACAGCGGTCCTCACGAGGACAGTCGCGCCACTCCTGGCGCGGGCCACGGTCGTCCCAGCGTTCGCCACCATGTCCTCCTCCTCGGCCGTAGCCCCGGTCGCTGCGTTCGGGGCATCGACCGTAGCGTCCTTCGTGAATAGTTCTGAGCTCTTGACAGTCACTGGTGTTGTGGGTGTTCAGGTTGTGGAAGGCCCAGAATGGCCGGCTGTTCTTGGATGATTCAGGCTGATCTCTGCCTCGCTTGGTGTCGGGCTCTGCTGCTTCCTTGTGCTCCACGTCCTTGGCCTTGGCCTTCTTCTCCTCTGCGCCCGCAGCTGGTAGCTCGAGGAGGGACAGGCGACCCTCCTCAGCTCTTGCGCACTTGGTTGCCAGGTTGAACAGCTCCTGAGATGTGCATAGCTCCTCGTGGATGGCGAGCTCTTCCTTCATCTTGATGTCGCGGACGCCATCGGGGAACGCGAAGATGATGGCCTCGTCCGTGACCTTGGGTATCTTGAGGCGGATGTTGTTGAAGCATTGGATGTACTTCTGGAGGGTCTCTCCTGGTTGTTGCTTGATGCGGCGCAGGTCGCCCGCGGCCGGCGGGTGGTCGCGGGTGTCCTGGAAGTTGGGGACGAAGCGGTCGCGCATCTCGTCCCAGGAGGAGACCAAGCCTTGCGGCAGGTTCAGGAGCCACAAACGGGCACCATCCTTTAGAGCCATGGGAAACCAGTTCGCCATGACTTTCTCGTTGCCGTTGGCTGCTTCGATGCTCAGCTCGTAGAGTTGCAGGAACTCTGCGGGGTCGGCGGTGCCGTCGTAGCGAGGAGGCAGATCCGGCTTGAACTTGCCCGGCCACGCGACGCTACGCAGCTCGGGGGTGAATGCGCGGCAGCCGGCCATGGTCGCCGAGGCCCATCTCGGAGGTGGAGCTTGGTCTTGACGAGGCCCGCGTGCCGCCACCACGGGTGGCGAGCGATCTTGGCGAGGCGGTGCGGGGAGCGCAGGTGGAACTTCTCACGGCCGATGAATTTCTTGGCAGCTTCTCTCTTCGCGTGCGGGTACCGGGCATGGTCGATCGCGCCGTGGGGCCGCGCGCCTTGGCGCCAAGGCACCATCTTGGGGCAGAGGTGGTGGAGGCGCTCCATGAGCCATGTCGCCTGTGGCTGGCGGAGGGCGAGGCAGAGAAAGGGACGGCGCCGGGGAGCCCCCTGCGGCGCGGACGAGCTCGGCGACGCGGTCGAGCCAGTCCTCATAGAGGTCGTCGACCGGGCGGTAGCGCAGGAGCTCGTTCGCCATGAGGAGCGCGGACTGCGCGTCCATGGGAACGCGACGTGCGTGGGACGAAGAACCGGCCGGTGTCAGCGATGGAGTGGCGGTGCGGCCGTCCTGCCGCACCGACGGGTGCAGCGAGGACGCTTGCTGCTCGTTCCCCGCTGGGCTGGTGGCGGCGTTGGCGGCAGGAGACGGAGAACGACGAGGTGGCCCACCGACGGGAGCCGTCTGAGCAACGCGGGCAGTGAGGGCAGCCCGGCGCTCAGCTCGAGCACGGCGAGCGTCCGCCATGGAGACAGCGAGTGTCCGCCATGATCAATGGAAGGGAAGCTACGGCGCACCCCTACCTGGCGCGCCAAATGTCGGATGTGGGGTTCCGGCAAAACCCTTAAGGTTCGAACTCTGGGGTGTGCGCGAAGTTCTTTCCCCCCTACCGATCTACGCCCTAGCTCGCTAAGATCTCGCGGACGAACTCGACCAACTCGCAACATAGAAAGACACGAGATTTATACTGGTTCGGGCCACCGTTGTGGTGTAATACCCTACTCCAGTGTGTGGTGGTGGACTACCTCTTGGGCTGATGAAGAACAGTACAAAGGGAAGAACATCCTCCTGAGGTTGAGGTGTTCTTGTGCTTGACTAACTTGTGTGTGCGAGATGCCTCTTAATGGGTTATCAAATCGCCTTCTACTGTGGTGGCTAGCTCTACTTATATAGGCCCTGGTCCTCTCCCAAAATATTGAGCGGGAAGGGAGCCAACAACGGCGGACAATTTGAAAGGGGACAGCTAGTACAAGCTATCCTGACAAAACTGGTCTTCGCCTGCAAAAGGCTCTGGTGGTGACACCGTCTTGGGCTCCATGGTGACCTCCGTCTTGCCGTCCTGCTGGTCTTCGGTCTTGTTGCACCGATATGGAAACCTTTGCCTGATGCCTCGGTACTCCGCGCATGCGCCTACCTCCTTAGCACCAAAGAGGAAACAAGGACGCTGCGTGCGCTGGTGCCTGCCTGGCGCCCGCCTGGTGTCTATCGTCATGGCTGACGTCACGAGAGCCTTGTGAGGTTTGCCCTGCCTTGATATCTCCGCTCCTTGTGAGCCTGCTTGGAATGGCCGTTCCTGAGGAGGTCTTGCGCCGTCCGCCTCGCGAGGCTTGGCCCCTCGCGAGGGACTTGAATGCCTTGTTGATGAAGATGGGCCATACGGCCTGCTAGCATAGCCACGCTGCGGGCCGCAGGTAGGCAAGTATGGGGACCCCCGTTCACAGAACGCCGACAGTCACAACCGATAGTTCTCAATATCTACCATGCTAAACACATTATAGGTGGTTCCCAAGTGGAAAGGTAAAGTTTACTCCCCTCAACCATTCAAACACAAGCCATGGCTAGCTGTATCCTCAGATGCCCTCCATACAACAAACTTTCTGGGGGAGTTTGTTTCATTATTTTTCATATTGATCATGGGACTGGGCATCCCAATTACCAGACTCTCTCGTGCAATGAAAAGTGAATAAACACCCATCGTGAGAATAACCTACTTAGCATGGAAGATACTGACCACTCCTTGCCGCTTTTGAGCTGTACGGGCACACAAAATGGATGTTTATTTGAAGATTGAGAGATGGCACATGAAAATTTACTTGGAACGGCAGGGTAATACCGTATATAGGTAGGTATGATGGACACTCATGGAAGAAACTTGGATGCACAAGTAGTATTCCCACTTAGTACAGAAATTTTGGCTAGCAAAAGATTCTAAAAAACAAGCACCACATGTTGGAGGATCCACAATAATATAACTTCGATGCAAATATACCAAAACATAACTCATTACGTTGTCTTCCTTGTCCAACTTCAACTAATTTTCTCAAGGTTGAAAATAATTAATGGTATTTACAATCATAAAAGATGTCCAATATAATATATTTGTATGTGAAAGTTCTCTTCCTTATGCTTATCATTCATGAATTGCTTGTATGACCAATATTGTGATTGTCAAACTTCAGTAAAATTTACTTTCTAAACCCAATGTGAAACTACTGCTAGGCAAGATACAAGCATACGAAGCACATATAATTTCAACTTTATGATGTTCAATGGGCTCAACAATTTACTCATAGGATATAAGTGAAGCACAAGAGTAAATGACAAACTAATCCAAAAAGATATAAGTGAAGAGCAAATGAGTAGTTAAATAATTAAGTAGCCATGTGAGGACTCTCTCCCTCTCATTTCAAAATTTTTGGATCCAAATATTTTATTCAAACAACAAACAAAAATAAAAGGGAACTCCAAGAATAGCACATCTATGCGAAGAAGCAAAAACTTAGGCTCAACCGATACAAACCGATAATCGTTGAAGAAGAAAGGTGGGATGCCTACCGGGGCATCCCCAAGCTTAGATGCTTGAGACTTCTTGGACTATTTTCTTGGGATTTCTTGGGCATCCCCAAGCTTGAGCTCTTGTGTCTCTTTAATTCCTCTCATATCACGGTTCCCTTAAACCTTAAGAACTTCATCCACACAAAACTCAACAAGAACTCATGAGATAAGTTAGTATAAATCAATGAAAAACCTTATCATTCTCTACTATAACAAATCACTAAAATTATAATTTAACATTTCATACTAAATTCATCTGCATATTTAACACTCCTATCCTCAAATGGGATCATTAAACAAGCAAACATATGCAAACAATGCAAACATAACAACAATCTGTGTAAAGGATGTAAGAAGATTCACACTTATTTAACTCCAAAAAATTCTGAAAAATTATCACATTGTAGAAAATTTATCATAGCTTACTGTGTAAAAATTTCAAGATTTTATCTCGTTCTCACAATTCGGAAGAATTCAGACAATAATAGAAAATTTTATGTTTTCAAATAGCAACATATAGACTTGCAAAATAAGCATGGTAAAGGCTATACTCGACACTTTTATTGAAATAGAAGATACAAAATATTATTTTAAATGACAATGAGCAATTACTAATAAAATAAAATGATGCTCCAAACAAAACACATATCATGTGACGAATAAAAATATAGCTCCAAGAGAGGTTACTGAAAATGTTGAAGACGAAAGAGGGGATGCTTTCCAAGGCATCCCAAAGCTTAGGTGCTTGGGTCTTCCTTGAATGTTACCTTGGGGTGCTTTGGGAATCCCCAAGCTTAGGATATTTCCACTCCTTATTCTCCACATATCGATATCTCACCCAAAACTTCAAAACTTCAATCATATAAAATGATGAGGACATGTCTACCACAGTTACACCCACAACCCCTGCTACTATACCTATTGTACTGATGTCGCTTGAACTACGTCGATATTTCCCCAAAGAGGAAGGGATGATGCAACACAACTACGGTACGTATTTCCCTCAGTTATGAAAGCAAGGTATCAATCCAGTAGGAGAACCAAGCAACACTATGTAAACGGTACCTGCACACAAAGAACAAATACTTGCAACCTGACGCGTATAAGGGGTTGTCAATCCCTTCTTCGGGTAACGGCGCCATAAATTGTCAAGTTACGAGATAAAATTGTGATAGATTGGATAAATAGATCTCGATAAAATGCGAAATAAAAGATGCAAATAAAAAGTGCACCAAGGTATTTCTGGGTTTTTGGAATAATATATTTGAAAATAAAAATGGCAAATAATAGATCAGAAAGCATATATGATGAAGAATAGACCCGGGGGCCATAGATTTCACTAGTGGCTTCTCTCAAGAAATAGCACACGGTGGGTAAACAAATTACTGTTGGGCAATTGATAGGAAATGAATAGTTATGACGATATCCAAGGCAATGGTCAATATATAGGCATCATGTCCAAGACTAGTAGACCGACTCCTGCCTGCATCTACTACTATTACTCCACACATCGACCGCTATCCAGCATGCATCTAGTGTATTAAGTTCATGGAGAAATGGAGTAATGCAATAAGAACGAAGACATGATGTAGACGGAATCTATTCATGTAGGAATAGCCCCCGTCTTGTTATCCTTAATAGCAACGATACATGCGTGTCTTGCTGCCCCTTTTGTCATTGGGAAAGAACACCGGACGATCGAACCCATCA
Organism: Triticum aestivum; assembly: GCF_018294505.1. NCBI lineage: Eukaryota > Viridiplantae > Streptophyta > Magnoliopsida > Poales > Poaceae > Triticum > Triticum aestivum. The sequence goes on along the minus strand of NC_057808.1, from coordinate 167,021,439 downwards.
CAAAGCACTTCTTCCCATGGCAAGAAAAATCGATCTAGTTGGCCTAACTAAACTAAAGATTCGAAGAAGATATACGAGGCTATAAATAATCATGCATATAAGAGATCAAAGAAGACTCAAATAATATTCATGGATATAGATCTGATCATAAACTGAAAGTTCATCGGATCCCAACAAACACACCGCAAAAGAGTTACATCAAATAGATCTTCAAGAGACCATTGTTTTGAGAATCAAAAGAGAGAGAGAGAGAGAGAGAGATAGAGGAAGCAATCTAGCTACTGCCTACGGACCCGTAGGTCTATGATGAACAACTCACACATCATCGGGGAGGCACCAATGAGGATGATGAACCCCTCCGTGATGGTGTTTAGATTCCCCTAGTGTTTCTGGAATATTTGGGAATTTATAGGGCGAAGAGGTGGTGCAGGAGGCCACCGAGGTGGGCGCAACCCACCTGGGCGTGCCTGGGCCCCCAGGCGTGCCCTGGTGGGTTGTGCTCCACTCGAAGCCCTCTCTGGTACTTCTTTGCCCCATCTGGTGTCTTCTGGTCCAGAAAAAATCTCCAAGAAGTTTCGCTGCGTTTGGACTCCGTTTGGTATTGATTTTCTGCGAAGTAAAAAATAAGCAAAAAATAGCAACTGGCACTGGGCACTATGTCAATTGGTTACTCCCAAAAAATGATATAAGGTTGCCATAAAATGATTGTAAAAGATCCAAAAATGATAATATAAACACATTAAGAAGCAAAAATTATAGATACGTTGGAGACGTATCAGCATCCCCAAGCTTAATTCCTACTCGTCCTCGAGTAGGTAAATGATAAAAACTGAATTTTTGATGTGGAATGCTGCCTAACATGTTCATCTCATATTCTTTTTCTTTTGTAGCATGGACATTTGGACTTTTATATGATTCAAAGCAATAGTCTAATTTTGACATGAAGATTTCAATACTCATGCATATCAATAAGCAACTATGTCTTTCAAAATATCAGCACTAAAGAAAGTTATCCCTAGCCCATCATTCTCAATCATTGATCCATTCATGAAACACACTCGCATATTAGCTACACCCAATGCTCAAGTACGATCATAGTGCCCCTTAGTTGGTGCTTTATAAGAGAAGATGGAGACTCAAATAAAAATAAGAATTGCATGAAATAAACAGAAAGGCCCTTCGCAGAGGGAAGTAGGGATATGCTCAGAGCTAAAATTCAGAGATAAATTTTTTGAGAGGCATACTTTTCCCATCAACGAAAATGACCAAGTAATTCCCAACACTTTCCATGCTAGATATATCATAGGCGGTTCCCAAATAGAAAATAAAGTTTATTCCTTTTTCCACCATTCTTTCACATTCCACGGTTAGCCGTATCCACGGGTACCGTCCATACCAACAATTTCCAAGGAATTTATTATTTGATAACATAAAGTAATTTTTTTCATGTCAGGACTGGGCATCCCTAATTCCGCCGTACTCTCACGCAATGACAAGTGAATAAACACTCATCTTGAGAATAACACATCTAGCATGGAAAATATTGGCCACCCCCTGTCGCTTCATGAGCAGTACGAGCACACAAAAAGGAAATTTATTTTGAAAATTAGAGATGGCACATACAAATTTGCTTAGAACGGCACGGGAATATCGCATATAGGTAGGTATGGTGGACTCATATGGCAAAACTGGGTTAAAGGATTTTGGATGCACAAGTAGTATTTCTACTTAGTACAACTGGAGGCTAGCAAATAGATTGAGAAGCAACCAACCAAGAAAAGAAAAATCACATAAGCGAGCATTAAGCATAACTAACACCGAATAATGCACCACAAGTAGGATGTAATTTCATTGCATAACTATTGACTTTCGTGCTTGCATAGGGAATCACATACCTTAACACCAATATTCTTACTAAAGCATAATAACTCACCAACATAACTCACATATTATTATCATCATATCGCAAAATTATTACAAAGAATCAAGTTTATTTTGTCCAATGATCTTCATGAAAGTTTTTATTATAACCCTCTTGAATATCTATCACTTTGGGACTAATTTCATATGTTGCTTTTGATAGCTCAAACAAATCTAAGTGAAGAACATGAGCATAAATTTTTTCATCTCTCAAAATAATATAAGTGAAGCAGGAGAGAATTTCTTCGAAAATTTACTAACTCTCAAATAAATCTAAGTGAAGCATGAGAGATTTATTCAAAAATATTAAAACACACCATGCTCAAAAAGATATATGTGAAGCACTAGAGCAATTCCATAGCTCAATTTTTTTTAAGTGAAACATAGAGAGCACTTCTAACAAATCATAGCATCATTTTGGCTCTCTCAAAAAGGTGTGTCCAGCAAAGATAGATGACACAAACTAAAAATAAAAACAAGGAAAGACTCATATAATACAAGACGCTCCAAGCAAAACTCATGATATGTGAGAAAAAATATAGCCCCAAGTAAAATACCGATGGTCGTTAGAAGAAAGAGGGGATGCCTTCCAGGGCATCCCCAAGCTTAGTTGCCTGTTTCTCTTTGGATAATAACTTGGGGTGCCATGGGGCATCCCCAAGCTTAGGCTCTTCTTACTCCTTATTCCTTCATCCATCGTGATCTCACCCAAAACTTTAAAACTTCAATCACACAAAACTCAACAAAACATTCATGAGGTCCGTTAGTATAAGAAAGCAAATCACCACTCTAAGTACTATTGCAAACCTATTTTTTTGCATTATATCTACTGTATTCTAACTTTACCATGGCTTATACCCTCCAATTTGATCCATAGATTCATCAAAATAAGCACACAACGCAAAGAAAATAGAATATGTCAAAAACAGAATAGTTTGTAGTAATATGAAAACTTCAAATGCTTATGTAACTCCAAAAATTCTGAAAATTAGGACAACGTAGGCAATTTGTATATCAAACTTGTTTAAAAAATTCAGAATTTTATCGGGCTTCTGTGATTTTAAACAACTCGGTTACTAGGCGCAAAAGTTCCTATTTTTCAACAAGAACAAATCAACTATCACCCGACATGATCCCAAAGGCTTTACTTTGCACAAACACTAATTAAAACATAAAAAACACAATCATAACAGTAGCATAATTGTGTAAACACTCCAGAATAGAAAGAAAAAGACAAAAAAAATATTCATTGTGTTGCCTCCCAACAAGCGCTATCGTTTTATGCCCCTACCTAGGCATAATTCATAGATTCAAGTATTATCATCTTTAGTTGTTGATCTATAGGATGCCCTCATGATTGATTCATATGGTGGCCTAATTCATAGATTCAAGTATTATCATCTTTAGTTGTTGATCTATAGGATGCCCTCATGATTGATTCATATGGTGGCCTAATTCTTGTTCTAGGGAAGTGTTCCATACCCTTCCTTAGTGGAAATTGAAATTTAATATTGCCTTCTTTCATATCAATCACGGCACCTATAGTGCGTAAAAACGGTCTACCAAGTATAACTGGACAAGACAGATTGCAATCAATATCAAGAACAATAAAATCTATGGGCAGATAATTCCAATTTTCAAGAATAAGAAGATCATTAATTCTTGCCATATGCTTTTTAATAGTAGAATCCGCCAAGTGCAAATTAAGAGAACATTCTTCAATATCGATAAGACCAAGCACATCACATAAAGATTTCAGAATTGTGGAAACACTAGCACCCAAATCACATAAAGCAAAACACTCATAATTTTTAATCTTGACTTTGATATTAGGTTCCCATTCATAATGTAATTTTGTAGGAATTGAGATCTCTAATTCCAACTTTTCTTCTAAAGCTTTCATCATGGCATCTACGATATGTTTAGTAAAAGCTTTATTTGGTTCACAGGCATGAGGTGAATTTATCATGGATTGCAACAAAGAAATACAATAAATCAAAGAGAAATTAACATAATTAAAATCTTTGTAATCCAAAAGAGTGGGCACATCACTAGTTAAAGTTTTGACCTCTCCAAACCCACTCTTATCAATTTTCTCATCAAGATTTTCATCCTCTGATTTATCGGGACGCCTTCTAGCTAAGTTGACCCTTCTTCAGTCCCTTTAGCATCAATTTTAATTTTTACTAAACAAGGAATCAATAGAAGAAATGCCAATCATTTTAAGATCTTCATCATTTTCATCTTCTAAAGAAATTGGTTTAGCGGCCATTTGATTTACTAGGGTAGCTTGTGCATCTGATATTTTTCCTAGCAAATTCTTAGCAAAAACATACTTGGATTGGAGATTACAAAATTCTCTACTAATATCATCAAGTTGTTTTATTATAGCATCTAACACAACAGAGTGTTCCTTAAGTTCTTCAGTAAAATACTTATTGTGCTCAAATTGTGTAGTCATATATTCCTTGGTATTTTTGTTGGGGAACGTAGCATGCAATTTCAAAAAAATTCATACGCTCACGCAAGATCTATCTAGGAGATGCATAGCAACAAGAGGGGGAGAGTTTGTCCATGTACCCTCGTAGACTGAAAGCGGAAGCGTTTGACAACGCGGTTGATGTAGTCAAACTTCTTCTCGTTCCGACCGATCAAGCACCGAACGTACGACACCTCCGAGCTCTGCACACGTTCAGCTCGATGACGTCCCTTGAACTCTTGATCCAGAAAGGTGTCGAGGGAGAGTTTCATCAGCACGACGGCGTGGTGATGGTGATGGTGAACTGATCCATGCAGGGCTTCGCCTAAGCACTACGACAATATGACCGGAGGCGTAAACTGTCGAGGGGGGCGCCGCACACGATTAACAATCGTTATTGTGTGTTCTAGCGGTTCCCCCCTCAAATATATAGGTTGGAGGGGAGGAGAGGCAGCCAAGGGGGTGCCCCAACTAGGAGGAATCCTACTTGGGCGCTGATACGTCTCCAACGTATCTATAATGTTTGATCGTTCCATGCTATTATATTATCTGTTTTGGATGTTTAATGGGCTTTAATATGCTGTTTTATATTATTTTTAGGACAAACCTATTAACCGAAGGCCAAGTGCCAGTTGCTGTTTTTTGCCTATTTCAGTGTTTCGCAGAAAAGGAATATCAAACGAAATCCAAACGGAACGAAACCTTCGCGAGGATCTTTCTAGGAACAAACGCAATCCAGGAGACTTGGAGCCGAAGTCAGAGACACAACGGGGCGGCCACGAGGCAGGACGACGCGCCCAGGGGGGTAGGTGCGCCCCCACCCTCGTGGGCCCCTCGTAGCTCCACCGAACAACTTCTTTCGCCTATATATACTCTTATACCCTGTAAACATCCAGGGGAGCCACGAAACCACTTTTCCACCACCGCAACCTTCTGTACCCGTGAGATCCCATCTTGGGGCCTTTTCCAGCGATCTGCCGAGGGGGATTCGATCACGGAGGGCTTCTACATCAACACCATAGCCTCTCCGATGATGTGTGAGTACTTTACCACAGACCTTCGGGTCCATAGTTATTAGCTAGATGGCTTCTTCTCTCTCTTTGGTTCTCAATACAAAGTTCTCCTCGATGTTCTTGGAGATCTATTCGATGTAATACTTTTTGCGGTGTGTTTGTAACACCCCGCATGTAACTTGCCATATTTGTAACTCTGACTCTTGCCATTTTCGGCTATGTGCTATGATATTCCCTTCGTGGTCGGGTTTTGTTTTCCGTTTTGTTTTTTTGTTCATGTCATGCATCTCATATCATGTCATCATGTGCATTGCATTTGCATACATGTTCGTCTCACACATCCGAGCATTTTCCCCATTGTCCGTTTTGCAATCCGGCGCTCCCATCTCCTCCGGCGCACCCCTTTTGTTTTCTTTCGTGAGCGGGTGTCTAACGTTCTCGGAATGGACCGAGGCTTGTCAAGTGGCCTTGGTATACCACCGGTAGACCACCGGTCAAGTTTCGTTCAATTTGGAGGTCGTTTGGTACTCCAACGGTTAACCTGGCTCTGATACCAACTTGTAACGCCCACGATGCGGCTATATCTCCCACGTGTCGAGGCACGACTTAGAGGCATAACCGCATAGTGGTTTTGTCGCAAGAAGGGTCATCTTCACACAATCCCATGTAATGAACAAGAATGGGATAAAGAGTTGGCTTACAATCGCCACTTCACACAATACATAAATATAATTCATACATCATCCAGAATACACACATAGATCGATTACGGTCAAGATCCAAATGAAAATAAGATAACCCCAAATGCTAGATCCCCGGTCGTCCCAACTGGGCTCCACTACTGATCATCAGGAAAAGACACATAGTAACGACCACGTTCCTCATCGAACTCCCACTTGAGATCGATCCCATCATCTGCACTGGCATCGTCGGCACCTGCGACTGTTTTGGTAGAATCTGTGAGTCACGAGGACTCAGCAATCTCACACCCGCGAGATCAAGACTATTTAAGCTTATAGGAAAAGGATGGTGTAATGAGGTGGAGCTGCAGCGGCAATAAACATATATGGTGGCTAACATACGCAAAAGAGAGCGAGAAGAGAAGCAACGGAACGGTCGTCGACTAGCAATGACCAAGAAGTGATCCTGAACTCCTACTTACGTCATTCATAACTCAGGCCGTGTTCACTTCTCGGACTCCGCCGAGAAGAGACCATCACGGCTACACACACAGTTGATGTATTTTAACTGGGTCAAGTGACAAGTTCTCTACAACCGGACATTAACAAATTCCCATCTGCCTCATAACCGCGGGCACGGCTTTCAAAAGATAATACCCTGCAGGGGTGTCCCAACTTAGCCCATCATAAGCTCTCACGGTCAATGAAGGATAAACCTTCTCCCGGAAAGACCCGATCAGTCTCGGAATCCCGGTTTACAAGACATTTCGACAATGGTAAAACAAGACCAGCAAAGTCGCCCGAATGTGCCGACAAATCCCGATAGGAGCTACACATATCTCGTTCTCAGGGCACACCGGATGAACACTACGTACAGCTAGAACCAATCCTCGAGTTTCCCCAAGGTGGCACTGCAAGTGGCTCTAGTTTGGACCAGCACTCAGAGGAACACTGGCCCGGGGGTTTAAATAAAGATGACCCTCGGGCTCGCGAAAACCCGGGGGAAAAGGCTTAGGTGGCAAATGGTAAAACCAAGGTTGGGCCTTGATGGAGGAGTTTTATTCAAGGCAAACTGTCAAGGGGGTCCCATAAATCACCCAACCGCGTAAGGAACGCAAACTCAAGGAACATAATACCGGTATGACAGAAACTAGGGCGGCAAGAGTGGAACAAAACACCAGGCATAAGGCCGAGCCTTCCACCCTTTACCAAATATATGGATGCATTAATATAATAAGAAATATTGTGATATCCCAACATATCCATGTTCCAACATGGAACAAACTTCAACTTCACCTGCAACTAGAAACGCTATAAGAAGGGCTGAGCAAAAACGGTAACATAGCCAAACAACGGTTTGCTAGGAAAGGATGGTTAGAGGCTGACATGGCAATATGGGAGGCATGATATAGCAAGTGATAGGTAGCACAGCATGGCAATAGAACGAACAACTAGCAAAGCAAAGATAGAAGTGATTTCGAGGGGTGGTCATCTTGCCTGCAAGGTTCTCAGAGTTCTCGAAAGCTTGATCCTCGTAAGCGTACTCAACAGGTTCCTCGTTCACGAACCCATCTCCCGGCTCTACCCAAGACAAGAACATAAGCAACGGACCACAATCAATCACGAGGAATGCACGAGCAACATGATGCAAAACATGTATGATATGCGAGATATGATATGCGATGCATATGCGTGCTCCGGAAGGAAAATGATGAACAAGGAAGTAACTTGGAAAACCAAGCATGCCACTGGAAAGATGAGATGATTTCGGTCGAAATCGATATAAAGATCACCGGAAACGGATGCACGGTTTGCAAATGGCAAGCAAAACAAGAATGACACGAATCTGCGATTAACAGCATGATAGCACTTAAAATGCAACAAGCAACAATGCTACAGCACTCCACCATAGCAATAAAGCATATGGAACTAATCTACAGGATATTCTTGACAAAATATCAACACTGAGCTACGGCTAGATCACAACATAACAAGCTCAAACAAGCATGGCAAAAGTGCAAAAGATAACAGGTTCACAGACTTAGTGAAATTACTGGACATGGCAGAAACAGCATCAGGTAGTAATGTTCAGAGCACGAAATCAACATGCTACAGGCAGTTAACATGGCAAAACAAGGCATGACAGTATTCTACTAAATTCATATGACAAAAGTCCCTTAATGACCATAAGCCAAAAAGGACCAGAAGATATGATGTCAAGCATATAAACATAGCAAGTTTCGTTATCAGGTTTCAGACTTAGCAGAAAACAGAGCATGACAGAAACAATAATATGAGGGCATCTTGGTGAGCTTGATGCACTCACCACAAAGAAATGCATGACAAAACAAGCATACCTACAGCAAGATGGAATGTTTATGAAGCTATCCATGGCAAGAACAAAAGCATAGCATGTATGGATCAACTACAACAAGCTTAGCAAAAATGAATATCATGTTAAGAATCTGCCAGAAATATTTTATAGCAAAAGTAGAGCAAGATTGAGTCATGCTATGGCACTCCATAATTGCAAAAACGGGCAGGCATGGATCAATTACAACAATATATACAAAACATCCTTACTGAACATCTCCAAAATATGCATGGATCTCTCTGTAGCATCAAGTTTACATGGCAACAAAATAACAGCAGACAAAGACTTGGAGAAATTACTCTCTGAAATCAGAAACACTACGGGGCCTAGTTTGCATTCTTGTGCTAGTCACCACAGAGATCAAAAAAATACATGGCATACACCCTTGGAAAGATGGCATGACATACAAAAAAACAAATGTAGAGCTCATGCCCATAAGATGCACAGATTAAATGATACAAAAATGACAAATCTCCAAGTTCTGTTGAGAACCAGCAGATAACAGCAACTAGCCCTCTTGCAACAGAGATTTGGGCATCAAGATGGCCTCTAATAAACATGGTGCAATTGAACAAAATGAAGAGCATCACGAGGCGAACAATTTGACATATTACACGCACGAAACGGATCGGGGCCGGGGCCGAGGGCAGAGAGTTATGCAATGATGAACATGGGCACTTGCTGTAGAACGAAAAAACTTAGAAGTTTCGGGGGGTCGAGGAGAAAGTCAAATCACGCGCTCACCAGATCGGATCGGGGCCGGGGCCGAGCTCGGCCGGAGCTGGGAGAGGAAGGGCGACGGCGGCGGGCCCGGAGGAAGGAGGACGGCGGCGCGGGGAAGAGGGGCGGCGCAGGCGACGGGAGGCGGAGGCGCGCCGGCGGAGGCGGCGGCCGCGGGCGGCGGGGCCGGCGATGGCGGCGGCGGGGCCGGCGATGGCGCTCGGGCCCGGGAGGGCCTCCCGCGGGCTCGGGCGGGCCGGCGGCGACGGCGAAGGCGGCGGTGACACGTGGCGGCGGCGGTGAAAGACGGACGTGTCCATCGGTGGCGATTTTGTCCGGCGGCGCGGAGGGGACGAGGTTAGGGTTTCATCTGCGTTCGTTTTCGGGAGGGTCACATATAAATAGGTAGAGGGAGCTAGGAGAGTCCAAATGAGGTGCGGTTTTCGCCCACACGATCGTGTTTGAACGACCTAGAGCATGGAAGAGAGTTTGGTGGGTTTTGGGCTGTTTAGAGAGGGGGTTTTGCTACAACATACAAAAGGACTTTGCGGATGCCCGGTTAACCGTTGGAGTACCAAACGACCTCCAAATGGAACGAAACTTGACCGGTGGTCTACCGGTGGTATACCAAGGCCACTTGACAAGCCTCGGTCCATTCCGAGAATGTTAGACACCCGCTCACGAAAGAAAACAAAAGGGGTGCGCCGGAGGAGATGGGAGCGCCGGATTGCAAAACGGACAACGGGGAAAATGCTCGGATGCGTGAGACGAACACGTATGCAAATGCAATGCACATGATGACATGATATGAAATGCATGACATGAACAAAAAAACAAAACGGAAAACAAAACCCGACCACGAAGGGAATATCATAGCACATAGCCGAAAATGGCAAGAGTCGGAGTTACAAATATGGCAAGTTACATGCGGGGTGTTACAACACTCCACCACTACGAGAGGATCTTGTCCCGAGATCTAGGACTGAAAGAACTCCGGATATTCAGAACGGGATGGTCCTCGCGTTCCCAGGTGGCTTCCCGGTCGGAATGGTGCGACCACTTCACTTTCAGGAATTTGATTGACTTGTTCCGAGTCTTGCGCTCAGTTTCTTCAAGAATAGCAACGGGGTGCTCATGATAAGACAAATCTTCTTGGAGGTCAATCTCTTCGAAGTTGATAGTGCGCTCGAGCGTCTTGAAGCACTTGCGGAGCTGTGACACGTGGAACACATCGTGCACGTTCGCGAAGTTGGAAGGAAGCTCAAGTTGATAGGCGAGGTCACCTCTTTTGCCAATGATCTTGAAAGGACCCACGTATCTAGGGGCAAGCTTCCCTTTGATACCGAAGCGACGAGTACCTTTCATTGGAGAGACGCGGAGGTAGACATGGTCTCCGATCTCGAAAGCCAAATCAGGGTGCTTACTATCATAGTAACTCTTCTGGCGCGATTGCGCGGCTTTGAGATTATCACGGATGACTTTACACATTTCTTCAGCTTCAGTGATTAAGTCATTGCCAAGAAGTTGGCGTTCACCCGTCTCTGACCAATTGAGAGGAGTACGGCACTTTCTGCCATAGAGAATCTCGAATGGGGCCTTGCCCGAACTCGCTTGGAAGCTGTTGTTGTAGGAGAATTCAGCATATGGAAGACAATCTTCCCATTTCATGCCAAAGGAAATGACACAAGCCCTGAGCATATCTTCAAGAATTTGATTGACTCGCTCGACTTAGCCACTAGTTTGAGGATGGAAAGCTGTGCTGAAGCGAATGTTTGTGCCCATGGCCTTCTGGAAGGAGTCCCAGAACTTAGAGGTGAAGATGCTTCCACGATCTGAAGAAATCAATTGTGGAATGCCGTGCAAGGAGACAATTCTGGAGGTGTATAGCTCTGCCAACTGAGCTGCTGTGATGGATTCTTTGATTGGAAGGAAATGAGCCACTTTAGAAAGCTTGTCGATGACAACGAAGATAGCATCATTTCCATGCTTGGACTTTGGAAAACCAGTCACGAAGTCCATTTCGATATGATCAAACTTCCATTCTGGGATAGCAAGAGGTTGAAGGAGACCACCTGGTCGTTGGTGTTCTGCTTTCACTCTTCGACAGACATCACATTCATTCACGAATTGAGCAATTTCTCGCTTCATTCGAGTCCACCAATACGACTACTTGAGGTCATGGTACATCTTCGTACTTCCAGGATGAATGGAAAGGAGAGAATTGTGCGCCTCGTTCATTATGACTTTCCTTAGATCACCTTTAGGAACCACAATCTGGTCCTCGAAGAACAAAGTGTCTCTGTCATCAATGCGATAGCACTTGTATTTGGAAAGACCCTTGTTGGTACCATGTTTCACCTTCTTCACCATGGTATCCAGGAGTTGTGCATCACGAATCTGATCTTCCAAAGTAGGAGAGACTATGAGGTTGGCAAGGAAGCCTTGAGGAACAACTTGGAGATTCAGCTTGCGGAAAGCTTCACAAAGATCCGGTTGGAAAGGCTTGAGGATTAAGATGTTGCAATAAGCCTTCCTACTTATTGCATCTGCAATGACATTAGCCTTGCCTGGAGTATATTCAATACTCAGATTGTACTCTTGAATCATTTTGACCCATCGGGTCTGCCTGAGGTTGAGGTTGGGCTGAGTGAAGATGTACTTGAGACTCTTGTGATCGGTGAAAATGTCCACTTGTCTTCCCAACAAGAGATGTCTCCACGTTATTAATGCATGGACAACTACCGCCAACTCAAGATCGTGAGTGGGGTAGTTCTTCATAACATGTCTAGATCCATAATCTAGCGCACAAGCTCTTAACATGTCTTCCAAAATCTGATTGACTCTCTCGGTCTGTCCATCTGTCTGTGGGTGAAAGGCTGTACTGAATTCTAGCCTGGTTCCCAAAGTTTCATGTAACTGATTCCAAAACTTCGGGGTAAACTGGGTTCCTCTGTCCGATACAATGGTCCTCGGAACTCCATGCAAACATACGATTCTGGTCATGTATATCTTTGCCAACTTAGCACTGGTGTAAGTGGTCTTCACTGGGATGAAATAAGCTACTTTCGTCAAACGGTCGACTACAACCCATATTGAGTCATAGCCTGAACGAGTCCTGGGCAATCCCGTGATAAAATCCATGCCTAGTTTATCCCACTTCCATTCGGGTATCGGCAATGGCTGTAGCAATCCCGCTGGCTTCTGATGTTCTGCCTTCACTCTCTGACATACATCACATACTACTACATACTCCGCAATATCCTTCTTCATTCCGGTCCACCAGAAAGTATCCTTCAAATCCAAATACATCTTGGTATTTCCTGGGTGAATCGAATACGGTGAATTATGGGCCTCTTGCAAGATCAACTTCCTGATCTCCGGATCATTGGGCACATAAACGCGGTCCTCAAACCATAAGGTATCGTGCTCATCCTCACGAAATCCCTTGGCTTTTCCTTTGCTCAAATTTTCCTTTATCTCATCAATCTCATTGTCTGTCTTCTGAGCTTCTCTGATCTTTTCCATCAAGGTAGATTGAATCTCCAACGTTGCTAAATAGCCCCTCGGTACTATCTCCAGACATAGATCGCGAAGATCCTCGGCTAACTCCTGGGGTAACGCTCCTGTCATGAGTGTGTTGACATGGCTCTTGCGGCTCAACGCGTCTGCTACTACGTTAGCCTTCCCTGGGTGATAATGCAATCTCATATCATAGTCCTTAATAAGCTCCAACCATCTCCTCTGCCTGAGATTTAACTCCTTCTGCATTAAAATGTACTTCAAACTCTTGTGATCCGTGTACACCTCACAATGGTTTCCGTTGAGGAAATGTCTCCATGTCTTCAACGCATGCACTACGGCTGCTAATTCCAAATCATGTGTGGCATAATTCTTCTCATGGGGTTTAAGTTGTCGTGAAGCATATGAAACAACTCTTCCTTCCTGCATAAGCACTGCTCCAAGTCCTCGACGAGAAGCGTCGCAATAAACTTCATAATCCTTGCGTTGATCTGGCAGAATCAACACTGGTGATGTAACCAATCGTTTCTTCAACTCTTGGAAACTAGCTTCACATTCCTCAGTCCAATTGAATTTGGTGTCCTTCTTCAATAGCTCAGTCATGGGCTTAGCAATCTTCGAGAAATTCTCGATGAATCTCCGGTAGTATCCCGCGAGTCCAAGAAAACTCCGGATCTCTCCAACTGACGTGGGTGATTCCCAGCTTGTTACCGTGTCAGCTTTGGTGGGGTCTACTGCTATTCCTTCTCCGGATATAACATGTCCGAGGAATCCAACTTCCTTCAGCCAAAATTCACATTTGCTGAACTTGGCGTATAACTGGTGTTCTCTGAGCTTCTCAAGTACCAAGCGCAAATGCTCCTTATGCTCTTCTTCATCCTTCGAGTAGACTAAAATATCGTCAATGAACACCACGACGAACTTATCCAAAAAACTCCATAAACACTTTGTTCATTAGGTTCATGGAATAGGCAGGTGTGTTAGTCAGACCAAATGACATAACGGTATACTCATATAGCCCATACCTGGTGGTAAAAGCCGTCTTAGGTATATCCTGCTCTCGAATCTTTAACTGATGGTATCCTGATCGTAGATCGATCTTGGAAAATACTTTAGCTCCTTGTAAGCGGTCAAACAAATCATTGATCATCGGCAGTGGGTACTTGTTTTTGATGGTCACTTCATTCAATCCACGATAATCAACAACCATCCTCAACGATCCATCTTTCTTCTCCACTAGAAGTACTGGTGATCCCCAAGGTGACGAACTTGGGCGAATATAGCCTTTATCCAATAACTCCTTAATCTGCTTCTTAATCTCCTCCTAATCTTTTGCGGGCATCCTGTACGGTCTCTTAGATATTGGCCCTGTGCCTGGCAAAAGTTCAATCAAGAACTCAATGTCTCTATCCGGTGGCATGCCTGGCAACTCTTCTGGAAATACATCCGCGTAGTCCTTCACCACTGGTACTTCCTCCTGTACAACTCCTGATAAGGAATTCACTTGAGTCCTCTTCGGCACATGCCGGGATACATACTTAATCCTTCTTCCTTCTGGGGTGGTAAGCAAAATTGACTTACTGGCGCACTCAATGTTCCCTTCATACTTTGATAACCAATCCATGCCTAATATCACATCCAATCCTTGCGATTCCAATATTATTAGGTCTGAGGGAAACAGGTAGTTACCAATCCTTAATGGTAACCGTTCACACCATAAACTAGCCACATACTCTGCTCCTGGCGAGGTTACTAACATGGGTGACCTAAGGGCTTGGGTTGGCAGTTTATACTTATCCACAAATCCCCTTGATATGTATGAATGCGATGCACCAGTATCAAAAAGAACGAGTGCAGTAAATGACTTAACCATAAACTTACCTATTACTACATCAGGCTGTGCTTCAACCTCTTCCACGCTCACGTGGTTCACTTGTCCTTTGTTGAAAGAGTACGGCTTCTTCCCAGAGCTTCCATTGCCATTTCCATTCTGGGCTTCAGGGCAGTCGGTTGCATAATGTCCCGTCTTCTGGCACTTGAAACAAGTAATGTGACTTAGATCCCTCTTGGCTGGGGTTGAAGGGTTGGAGCGGTTCTGTCCGTTGCTTCCTCCATTCCCATTACCATTCTTGGAGCCATTATGGTTGTGCGAACTACCTCCTCCATGGGTATGCTGAAACTGTCCTCCCGATTTCGGGGTAAAACGTGGCTTCTGCTGAGCTCCAGAATTATACTTCCCTTGTCCATACTTCCTCTTACGGTTTTCAATCTGCTGCTGCTTCCCTTCAATCATGAGTGCTCTATCTACCAACTCCTGGTAGTTGTTGAAAGTTGCTACCATTAGCTGCATGCTCAGCTCATCATTCAGTCCTTCCAAAAACTTCTCCTGCTTGGCTGCATCTGTAGCAACGTCATCTGGTGCATAACGTGCTAACTTACTGAAATCCTCCACATACTGGCCTATGGTGCATCCTCCTTGGCGTAGGTTACGAAACTCACGCTTCTTCATAGCCATAGCTCCTACTGAAACATGGGCTGTACGGAAAGCTTGCTGAAACTGGTCCCATGTGACAGTGTCAATAGGGTGTGTGGCTGTGTAATTCTCCCACCATGATGCTGCAGGTCCATCAAGCTGATGTGCGGCAAAACGTACTCTTTCCGCATCTGTGCATCCTGCAGTGGTCAACTCCCTTCGAACTTTGCGGAGCCAATCATCTGCAACAATCGGCTCGGTGTTGCTGGAAAACACCGGCGGATTTAGCCTCAAGAAACGGGCTAAGTGATCAACAGGTGGTGGTGGTGGGTTGTTGTTGTTGTTGTTGCCTTGGTTCTGTACTAACACTTGCATCAGGGCATTCTGTTGCTGAATCAACTGGGTGATCTCCGGTGGGAAAACAAATCCGGTGTCGCGTCTCGGAGGCATCTGATAGGTTAGAAAAGATGAGAGTTCAGAATAGAATGAGGTCTAGAGAGAAAACACTACCCATATGCTCATGAGGCAAACACAATCAATATCACTCAATCAATTCAAACAAGGCATACAATCGATCTAACTAGCATTACAAAAGTGCTTGAACTATACTATTATATATGGAGGAAAACTACTACTGATATGGTGGTCTACTAGAAATTTTGATCAGTCAAAGACTCCATGATATCTGCTCCAGCTTCATCAACAAAGTCATCTTCACTGGGGTCTGAGTCGGTGTCGTCAATGATGATGTAGTTATCCGGGCAAGCGCATTCATCATCTTCTGCTTTTGGCACTGGATTCCCCATGAATACTCCAATCTTCTTCTCCAGGTCGTCATTCTTCCCTACTAGCGCGACGAGTTCCTCCAAATAATCCTCGTGTGTAACCATGAGTTCTTCCTCCAGCTCCTTGATCTTCGTCAATGCCTTCTTCAGATCTATCTTGTCTGACACAACTGGTTCTCCTGGCGACAAATGTGTTGGTTTTGCTCCTGGATGAAAGCTGCAATTGATCCATCCTTCTTGGTGCTGATCATCTCCCATTGCTCGTCTCGGCGTCCACAAATCTGATAAATAGTATCCTTAAGCTCCCTGTGGTAGACTTCTCCAATGCGTCCCATAGCGATGTGGGTTGCGATGCTCTTCCCTAAACTCCAGGTTGGTGCTTCAAAAGCCAATTTTATAGGCTCAGTGACTGGTGCAAACGTCCTTCCTGGAACTTGAACTTGAATCTTCCAGCTCTCCTCTTCAGGTAATGTGGCGTTGTAGGTTCCGGTGATGCTTGGTATTCCAATGTTCAAGTACTTAGTGACTTCCTTCAAGTGTCGTCCAAAAGGCGTATCTTCATTTGGTTGCATGAACTTGCTCCTTGCATCCGCCATTCCTAAAAGAGTAGAAAGTGGAGAGGAGTCAGAAATGAGAAGAGAGAAGTGTTCTAGGGTTTAAGCTTAGTGGTCGTGTCCTACAGTCAGCGTGTGCTCTGATACCACCTTTGTAGCGACCAGACCTCAAACAGTCTGTGCTGCTGTGCACCAGTGTCATCCCTGGATCAGTAATGCTGACACGCACAGTACAAATGGAGGATTTATAACAGAGTAGCAATCACACACTTATTACAACGAATATCTCAAGAGAGAAATAGTATGATAAATATGGCTTAAGGCCATCTAAATACGATAACAGCGGAAGGCTTGGAAGATAAGTGAGTCCATCAACTCCAACGGCATCACTGAGTATAAGACCACGACCTAAGGCACCTTACTCGTCGTCTGAAAATTCTGCAACATGAAACGTTGCAGCCCGAAAACGGGTCAGCACATGGAATATGCTGGCAATGTAACACATAGAGAATAATGAACATAATAATGCTATACTACATGCATATATGGCTGGTAGAAAGCTCTATGGTTACAGTTTTGCGAAAAGCCAATTTTTCCCTACTGCAAAGGAATAAATTTTATTTAACTATCATGGTGGTTGTGAAACATTGAGAAGGTACCTCCAACTCAATCCCAATTAAGTATCATCATTAACCCAACAATATTAATTAAAGTAACATGGTGATGAGATTCATATGATAATCCAAGTACTAGATACTCAAGATGTCCATAACCGGGGACACGGCTAACCATGATTAGTTTGTACACTCTGCAGAGGTTTGTGCACTTTTCCCCACAAGACTCTATCGCCTCCGCTTGATTTCCCGCACTACATGATGTTTGAGAAACGGATGACCGAGACACAGTCTTTGAGAAGCGTAAACTCTCTACTCCGGGTAGACCGTACCACCTACATCCCCTACATCTGCTAGTCTACCTCTTCAAGAGCTCACACAACTTAATCAACTATGCTAGAGCCCATAATAGCTTGTGGCTGCACACGGAAGTTTCTAGCATGAATAATCTCATGATCCCTTTGAGCCTGGATGGTGGTCCATAGGATGATCACACGGGTACTCAGGGATATCCAAAAATACAGGCAGCACTGGGTTCTCCAGGTGCCTCAATCCACCCAGATGTGAGTTTTAGTTGCCACCTTAAGTAAACCATTAGTTAACAATCTCACATCTGTCGTGAATATCTCTCAAACCCAATCCACGTCTACAAGCATAGCATGGCAATATAAGCAACGTAGAAGTAACTCCCAAGGGTTTGATAATAAAACAGGTGATAGGTACTACCTCATCTACTTCCCAATACCCACAATTTAATTAGATCCTAACCATGCAATGTTTGAGGATTGATCTAATGCAATTAAAACTGGGTATGGAAGAGTATGATCAAAGTGTTACTTGCCTTGCTGATGATCCGCGAAACCTAGGGATTCGAAGTAGCAAGCGGCGCACTTCGGGTACTCTATCGCAAACAAACAAGCAAACAATAAGTACTCATCTAATGCACAAGTAAAACTCAAAAGATCCAACCAGAAAGTTCAACTTAAGAACTCCGGTTTGCAAAAAGAATCAAATCGAACGGAGCAACGAAAATCAAACGGCGAAAGAAACAAGCTTCCTTTACTAATCTGGATCTAGGTCAAAACAGTAGCAAAAACTTGTTTCCATAGGTTAAATGGAAAGAGAATTTCGAGACGAAACTCTAGGCGCTTGAATCGCCTGATTCCGATAAACGAGCGAAAAGTTAAACGAAAACGAAGATCTGATCGGAAATCACGATCTGGAATAATCGCGGAAAATCCGACGAAAAAGAAAAACTGACGAACAGTTAAACGAACGAACGTTCGTTAACAGCGACAATCCGACGAACACGTTCGTTAAAACGAATGGGTCGGTGAACGTTCACTAATTAATAAAGCCGAAAAAATAAACCGATCTATAAAAAAAACTTAGGGTTTAGAAAAAAATAAACCGAATCGGTTAAAAAAAACCGGTCTCGGCTGCGGCGGCTTCGGCTACCTCGGCAGGCAGCTCCGTCGGGGCTCCGGCGGGGCGGGCGAGGTGCGGCGG